>NC_073696.1:208371055-208683238 GCF_029784165.1 Wyeomyia smithii
TCCCAACTTTGAAAAGTTCGACCGGTAAGCCGTCCTTCCCTGCGGCTTTGTGGTTCTTTAGCTCTTTGCAAGCATTCTTCACCTCGTCCAATGTTGGTGGGTCCACAGCTTGTCCATCCTCCCCAATTTCTATCCTGTTCCCCTCGACGACTCTCCTACCTTCGTCACCGTTCAACACCACTTCAAAATGTTGCTTCCAACGCCTGGCTACCTGCGATTTATCGGTAATCAGGTTCCCCTCCTGGCACGGTCCGGTTCCTGATTCCGTTGATCGTTTATAGAAGCTCCTCGTGTCGTGCCTGGTGAAGCAATTCTCCGCCTCCGCGAGGACGCGATCGTAGTGCTCACGTTTCTTACGGCGATGAAGCCTCTTTTCGGCAGCTTTTGCCTCCCGGTATTTCTTCCGCATGTGACGCGTTACACGATTAGCTGCTACTAACGTGTTGGCGTAGGCTAGGTTCTTCTCCTCCGTCACCTCTAGACACTCAGCATCGAACCATCCACTACGCGTTGTTCCCGTTGTCATGCCTATCACTTCTCGCGCTGTTTCACTGACCGCATCATGGATGTGCTTCTACTGCTCGTTCAGGTTCACTCCAGCTGGCTCACCGAGCCGTCTATCAACTTTCCGAGTATACTCTGCAGCAACTCCTTCCGCTGATAACCTCTGGATGTCCAAACGTATCATTCTCGCCGATCTCGATTTAAATACGTTGGACAACCGGGCGCGAATCTTGCCTACCACGAGATAGTGATCCGAGTCGATGTTTGGCCCTCAAAAGGACCGCACATCTATGACGTCTGAAAAGTGCCGGCCGTCGATCAGCATGTGGTCGATCTGGGAGCAGGCCTCTCCATTGGGGTGTCTCCAGGTGTGCTTCCGAATATTCAGACGTGCAAAATGGGTACTACAAATGGCCATTCCCCTGGCCGCGGCGAAGTTCACTAATCTCAAGCCGTTGTCGTTGGTGGTAGAGTGAAGGCTTTCCCTACCAATAACGGGACGAAAGAACTCCTCTCGTCCGACTTGTGCGTTCGTATCTCCGATGACGATCTTTATATCGTGCTGTGGGCACTCTCCATACGTTTTCTCGAGGAGCTCATAGAACTCCTCCTTTACGTCATCGGTTTTATCGTTTGTCGGCGCGTAGTGCCAAGTTTCCAATCGTTGTCCTTTTTCGTTTGCCTAGGTCTATACCGATTGTTCCGATTCGTATCATTCTCTGGATTGTTCGTAGTATGTTTATTTTCAGCATGCTGCCTTACTAGGGCTGCAATGCCTAGTCTCGCGACGGGGCTACCGTCTTGGGTGTAGCTGGCGAGCCGCCCCTAACCTGGGGAACAGACGCTCAGGCAAGCTGCTCTCCAAGGAGAACAACTCCCCCTTCCCTGTCAGCATACGACCAAGTTCCCCCCGGTTCACCGATCTTCCCCTTGTTGCTCGTATCCCAGTCGGTACCACGTGGAGGTAGGGATAGGAGTTGCTGGGCATTATGCTATGGACCACATTACACAAACAAAATTGTCATCACAACATAACTTTCGCAGCTATGATTAACCGTCAAAACACTAGAAACGTAACTGAACTCTTGAGAACACGAATTGGGGTTTAACGCGCATTTTATGTTCCTATCTTCCTATAATATTAAATTTAAAATTTGTTAGGATGTGGTTTCAATGTGAACCAACATGTTATGTTTTTTGGTCAACTTCTCTTCAAGTAACTGAGAAGCCAACAAAAAACCTAAAAACCTAAACTTAGAGAGAAAACAATTGTTTACCCTTCGCACACGATGATTGACAGTGGAAATGAAATCTACGACTAAATGTGGTTAGTTACTCACTCTGTGTGAGAGAATGTCTAGTTCTCCAAGGCGACAGGTACAAGAGGAAATATAAGCAAAAACCAAGAAAATAGATGCAGCCTGACTGTAAACTTGAAAGAAAAGTTCGAAAAACAGCACCTTTTATAATTATTAGAATGAATTTATCAATTGTCGAGTGATGTCATATATAAAGCATCACACACGGAGAATACGGGGAACATTTTAAGAAAATATCTCTCAAATTACAATCCTGCTTCTTTACTAGTAGAAAAAAATGTTTTATTGGATGATAGACGAATAGCACACAGATCGCTGCCTAAGCCTCAGTTTTATTAATTAGTCTTTGTTATTTATCACTTTGTATTAAAAATCTTACTTAAACACAGATACAGTGGCTGGAATGCCTTCAAACAACGTCTTTACGCCTTTGAAACCGGGCTTCCGTTTGTCGGGCGCTGTAAGTCATACACTTTTTCCACGCCAAGTGCAGTAGATATTCTTTGCCGTAGTGAAAACAACAAGGCAAAACACCGACATTTAAATATTTGAATTTTAACAAATAATTTGACTTTTGTGAAAGCCTTTTTTTGTTTCTAACTAGCTTAAACGATATGAATAACTCCAAAATATGCTCTTCTGTTTTCAGCATGGAACACCACGTGCCCCTCTCGTATGAGCAGGCGTTGGCGATGGGTCGAACCGGCGGCCGCGTTCTTCCATCACCGATACTGAACGGATACAAACCGAAGGGAGGCCTTCACTCGTCCCGCCATTCGGACTCGGACGACGAGGACTGGTGCTAGCACAGGGTGAGACGGCGACAGTGCGAACGCAAACGAAGGGAACAGATATGGGTGTGATGCAACAAATAGCATGTACTGGTGAACGTGTACGACATTGAAATAAAACTCACAAATCGTCGGATCATTTCCCTGTAGCCGATGATCGCCGGTCGAATTTGGCGAGAGGTTCAAGCTTTACAGGGGAAAATGCTTCGAAATAAAGCTTTACAACCCACCAGGACCAAAAGGAGAAAACAAAACTGGGCTTTAGGAGGTCCTAACCATTAGTTTATATGCCAAGGACGATTATTCACTGATCGATCGGTGGTCCCATGACCCGTCAACATTGGGACATTCCGTGTGATGCCAAATAATATAGAATAAATGCGCTATCATCAACGATACTTGGTAGTGCTTGAGTTAGAGTTTCCTGAATTTTTTGCGTAAGGCCTTAGTTAGTACGAGTTCAAAAATCAACTCTTTTTGCTAAGCGAACCAGAACGGAGAATATGAGAAGCTCTACTTAATCGTTACTGAACTTAAGAGAATAAGAACAAACTGAACCTGCCTTTGAAGCCACAAAAATAAAAATAAAAACAAATGTAGAATGGTCGAATAATCACAAACAGTTATAAACTACAAGTTTACCGCAATGCGAAGGTAAGCTGAAACTAACGTTGAGAAAAGAATCCTCTATAGAGTTACTGGTTTCCAAGTGTTTAATATTTCTAATTAGCAGAGCGGAAAAGTTTTGTATATACGACAAACTGAGTAACAATAGAAAAACCTAGTTTCAATAACTATCACTCAAAATGTACTCCAGTTGGTAAGCGGTGTAAATTTTATTCTATTAATAATATTTGCTTCGACTAGTTTCACTATCCAGCCCTCGTCAGAAATGTTTTTCTCTCTACACTAGAACGGAAACTCTCAGTTTGATGACCCGGGGAGGAGGTTTTCCATATCATAACTATCACTTCGAATCAAGAACAAAAAAAACACCTCTACCAGAATATTTAGATCAAAAGACTGAATTTCAACCAAAATATCAGCGGAATACAACAAGCAGAAACAAGCACATTGGAACGCGAAATTTTTCGTAGAGTAGAAAAGTATAAGGGTCATTTTGACGTTGTCAGTCTAGCGAATCATTTAACTTACAAAACCGAATGTTGGCGTAGTCCATAGCAAATAGTATTGAACTGGGATGAAAAGTAGACTCATAGAAGAAACTGACGTAGGAAACAAGCGGTAAACGAGTAGAAGATAGACTTTTTATATGACCGTATTTTTAGAGTGATTGTAGTTTTTACACTCGCTAGAAATTCAAGTATTAGAGTAACGTGTGCACAGTACCGAACAGCGGCGAGAAAGTACTGGCCTAGACATTGTAGTTCTTCATCAACTGCACAATTTCCTTACAACCCAAATTCTGCTTTCTGGGTCATCAAATTAAGTTAGTTTCTACACTCTAGGCTACTAGTTGAAGTCAAAATTAGGTTTGTCAACTTAAGTGTAGAGTGTAGAGTGTAAATGAAATAAGATAGTAATTTAAATTTAACTATGTCATTATAAGACACACCTCGAGCTGTTTTATTCAAATTTATCTTCATTATTGAGGGCAAGGCTTATTCATCGTAACTCATGTTAAAAATATGTTGAACATGTTATTGAAGTCTTTTAAACACTTGTTGGCTTTTTTAAAATATCAGCTAGAATATTTTATTTTTGTCCTCGCAGAACTTGTCTGCACAAAGAAATAACACAATTTTGGTAAGACAAAAATGCCACGGGAAACCTTTATTTAGTAACATTTTCTCACCATCTTGGAATCGATATCTCTAGCCAATAGTTTGCTTGAATTGCCAAACTGCCAGACACTAGTACGAACGAAACAATTGAAATTACTAATCAAACAGGCTCCTCTTTGCTCTCTACCATTTAAATCGTTTCCGGTGGCTAAACCGTACCTTCGCATATCGCCTGTGGAAAGCCATCGTAGAAACCTAGATAGTTTGACGGAAGAGTTTCAATATCCTTTGGGAAGCCAATAAAAGCGAATGCTTCTGTAGTAATACGTTCTTGGAGGATGTAAAATGAAAACCTAATAAAAAGCTAATCTTCGATGGGCTATCAATGTGCATATAAAAACAAAAACAAGCAAGTAAGCAAGCTAACCAAACAAAAACTCGCAATGAACCATTCTCACAATGTGAGACAGACCCGTATAAAGCGTCGCCGCGTCGAGAGTAGAAGTCGTGTTTTCCTCATACATATATCGAAGTTTACATTTAGGAGGTGTAGTAGCATCATCACCATCATTTATTCGACCGTTAGATCATCGTTCATCCACACCGCTTGGACGTTAGTGTAGTGTTTTAGCAAATAGGAAAAAACGCGCGAGAACCGTACGTAAAGTTACAGGCTGTAGTCTAAAGCAATCCAATCGAATTGCTTGACATCGGAGAGGAAACATTTCTATTAGAATATATTATGGAAAACATACTTTTTAATCTTGTACGGAAATCCTGTAAATACATTTTTCTGTGATATATAAATTGTAAAAGGTAACAGTTTTCAACGTGAGAATGCGACAGATCGAAGCACATTGACTTGCAAGGGGTCCGAATGTGCACTCGCAAGGCTATGTTTTTGTTTGCCTTCTCGTCAGTTTTTCCCTTACCAAATTTTTGCTTTTGCATGTCGTTAGAAAAAGATCGCGAGCAGATCCTTCCACGGTTTATTGTTAATTTTTTTAAACATCCAATTTCATCAAGTTCTTCGATAGAATTTCTGTTCAACAGGATAAATATGGTATGTTAATATGACGAATCGTTAAGTTGCAGTATAGGTATAGCAATTCTTGCAGGTATTAGGTTGTCGAAAGTACTAGCGAAATAGTAGAGTATTGGAAAAGTAAGTTTATAAATATATATCGTGGTACGCCCAGACACAGTAGGTAATGAACGAAAATGTTTTTAGACAAAAAGGAATAAGGAATACAAAGGAATATAAAACAAGCTAGGAAACTATCAAACAAAATTTGTAATTATTATGTTCAAGAAGTTTAAAAGAAGGTAATAAATTCAACCATACCAAATACATTCTAGTGTTTCCTTTAACTATAAATCATGATGACAGCACGGTACTCTTAATGTAAACGGGGGTTCGAATGTAAATTGCATCAACAACAAAGCAATTTAATCTGGTTTTATCTTTCTTTATAATTTTGTTTTAATTTCATCCTGATTCTTGTGAAAAATATATTAGTTCTTCCTTAGTACTTTGTATCAGTTTACTGTCAATGACTATAGTTTCAATAATTTTACTTTACCATTATGACAATAGATCATAGAGATTTTATGCCGAAGCCAGAATACACCTGCGTTGCTCGGGCATCCTCGTCGACAGCACGCATCCAAAGTGTGCGGGGTCTGCATCAAAGTTATCGGTCTCTATCCGGTCTCCGCTGAATGCTATCACTGCCGTGGTTCATCAGTTTGATAATATTAGTGTGTTTATAAACTCGGTTATAAACTCCGTGGTTCATTCACCTGTGCCACACCCCATGTTCTTGTTTACCACCGAGAGCTGATCGCAGGACTCTTCGCTCAAAGTACCTAAACGCTCGCCGATTGGCCTCCTTCTACGTTCAGAATTCTCCGTAGAGCGCCACTGGAGGGATCAGTGGGACCTGCGGAAGCAACGCAATTCGTTCTATGTTTTGGTAATGTTTACGGAGATTCCGATTTCCGCAGCTCTTCTGAGAGCCGTAAAGGCCTCCTGCAGAGCTCTACACATCACACCGATGATATCGATGTCATCCGTAAAGCCTTTGAGACTTCGTAATAATCGTGTCGCTCCTCTGCACACCTGCCCATCGTATAGGGCCTTCCAAGGCTATACTTGACAGTAAGTTCGAGAGCCGGACCCCTTACTTTAGACTATCCAACATCACAAACGCGTCCGAAATACCGCCCGCTGTCCTGACACTTGATATTAAACAGTCACACGTATCAGTTAATCAGTTTTGTTGGGAAACCATGTTCAAGCATAATTCACCACAACTCGTTTCGTTTCACTAAATCGCACGACACCTAGAAGTCTAGAAACAGAGAATGTGTCTGCAAGTTGTGTTTTCGGAACTTGTCGAGAATCTTTCTTAAGGCAAACTCTTGGGCCTTCAAAGATCGTTCCACTCGGAAAATGCACTCGTGTTTATCAACAAAGGCTAATATAGATTATTCAAATAACGTGAAACAGAATGGATAGAAGACAAAGATTGTTCCTCATTAGATTGAACCATGTCGTTTTCGTACTTAACATTCATAACGGCAAAAATTGTTTCATAGTCTCCTTATTATGATTTATGAATGACTTTGTCCAACCTATTTTTCTTTTATTTAATTTTGAACATTCACGATTCCACATGTTTTCGTTAAAGATATTTGAGGCTCTTAGGGTTTTATTAATTATTGAAAACAAACAGTTTTTTTTGCTTACACAAAAAGAAACAGTTTTATGAAGTTCACACATAAAAGAAACAGTTTAAAAATTGTTCAATTGGTAGACGACTTTTTCGAAAATGAATAAACAAGAGGACTTTCCAATATATTACAAAACGTGTGAAAAGCATTGGAATTCTAAAATGATTCCCAATATGTTACCAGATTTTTTTTTGTAAAATCAAATGTTAGATGTAAAATTCTAGTATGTAAGGTAGGTTAAGTAAAGTAGTTATTCTTGTCTTTCTGGCTCATTTCTGTTAATTGTTGTTAGTTTATTTTTGTTTGCCAAATTATTTTGTATTTTTGTTTAACCATTTCCAACCGATAATTGAGCTCCGAAAAATTGCGGGAAAAATCGATGTGAATGTTACCGTTTGAGGAAGTGAGGGGGCACTGTCTAAAATGCAAGGCCTAGGCCCTTGAAAGAGACCTTCGATGTCCACCCCGGAACATCAAGACCAGGTGTTGGGACATAGTACGGTGGCGCTAAAGCCTCCGTGAAACATAGCCCAGGGAAGGGACAGCCTCACTTCTTAAACGGTAATAACCCCAGATTTATATATACAAGAAAGATCGCAACGATGAAATACATTGGTTTTAAGATGATTTACGACCAATCTTGTCCAATTACATGAGGTTGTTTGGTTCAGGTTCTTCTTTTTATGTGCACTGCTGTAAATAAGGGAATTTTTAGATGATCTAGAAGAGTAAGTGCACTCTTTTGGATAGTTGATTACTTCTTCTCAATTATTTATACAATCTATTGACTTATCCATACAATCTACTGATTTATCAGAAATTTCTTTTGGAATTAGTTGGTAAACGGCTGGACAGAGCATACCTGCAGTACAACGCGTACTAGTTGGCATAAAATAGATCCCATTGTGGTCCATAGCATCCTGCCCAGCAACTCCTATTCCTACCTCCCCGTGGTACCAGCCGGGACACGAGTAACCAAGCGAAGATCATGGTAACCACCCGATCAGAAAGAAAAAACAAAAATGTAACAGAAGTGGTTGGTTTGTTACGGGAAAAACCTTACAGGCTGGGTTTTCAATTTGGTCCCGTTAGGTGTTAAAATAACAGAAATTATAACAAAAATGATTCTACTAGTATCAAACACATATAAAAATTAGTTACTAATATATCAGCTTTCTAACAAAATAAGATAGTATATAGAACAATATAATAACAAGCATTGTTAGAAACACCAGTTTTTGATAAAAACGAAAAATTAGTTAGACTTGTTTCAGAACTACTTCATTTCACGTTTTGTTATTATAACTCATTCAGATTTAATTTTGTTATCAAAATTTTATGGAAAAATACAAAATTGTATCAAAAGATGTTATTTGAATCTCACGTTGATAGAATTTTGTAATTTTTTAGTTATGCTCTTCTGATCGGGCAACCCGTGGTGGGACCTCGGTCGTATGCTGACAGGAAAGGGGGAGGTGGATCGACCTCCTCGGAGGAAACCCTAGCCTTTCTAAGCGTATGTTGCCCAGGTTAGGGGCGGCTCATAACAGTGTCTGACCCGGAGCGGGCGGCTGAATAATGAAACGTGTTGTCTCAAACGCTATACCCAAGATGGCAGCCCCATCACGAGACTCGGTAGCGTGGCCCCAGTAAGGCAACCTACCTAAACAATTATACTACGAACAATCAAGAAAATACAACTCGGAACATTCGGCATGGACCTAGGCAACGGAAAACGGACCACGAGTGGAAGCTTGGTTCCTGGAACTGCAAGTCGCTAATTCTTGCAAGTTCGGCATCGTGGCTCTGCAGGAGATCTGTCGCAAAGGTGAGAAAGTGTGGAAAGTCCGCGGAGGCAAGGCCCAGTTCAACCAGAGCGGTGGAGCAACCAATGAGCTGGGAACGGATTTTTACGTTATGGGCAGAATGCAGGATCGCGTGATCAATTGGAAGGCGATCAACGAGAGCACGTGTCTGTTGAGGATTAAAGGTCGTATCTTCAACTACAGCATCATCAACGTGCACTGCCCGCACAAAGATAGAGCTAACGACGAGAAGGAATCGTTATATGCGCAGTTGGAGGCAACATAGGACGGCTGCTCGTCACGGGACATCAAGATCGTCATCCGGGATATGAACGCCCAGGAAAGCGATGTATAGACTGGTGATAGGGCCTTCCCAAGCAGCAAAATATGTTTCGATTATGAACTTTTTGCATCACAGCAACAAATTCTCATGCGAAACTAAGTTGCAGCTACATCTCAGTTTCTTATACAATGACAAAAAAGCGCAGGAGGTGGAGCCAATTGCAACATTTTCGTTGTTTCAACACAAGTTTCAAGAATGAAACCGCAATGTGTATGAACTTATGCATGGAATTTGATAACACCATGGTAAATGCTGCATGGTAAAATTTCAGCTACGAAGATGCATCAAACTAGGGCGCAATAGAAAATACATGGCGCTGTGGTAATATTGTCAAATAGCAAATGTTCCGATTGGAAACAGATTGTCTGTATAGCGATTTATCTTTGATTATTTCCAGGACTGAAGCAGGGGGATGCGCTCTCCAACTTACTGTTCAACATCGCTCTTGAGGGTGCAGTACGAAGAGCAAACGTGGAAAGAAACGGTACGATCATCACGAAATCTAACATGCTTCTTGGTTTTGCGGACGACATCGGTATCAACCGTAAGGCCGTGAAGGAGGTCTTCGTACCTTTTAAGAGGGAAGCAGCGAGATTGGGACTTGTCATTAACTCTGCCAAAACGAAGTACATGGTAGCTGGCAGAGAGCGTGGGAGTCCCCGTGGTGTTGGTGCTGAGGTGGAGATAGATGGGGAACGATTCGAAGTGGTTGACGAATTCGTTTATCTTGGTACGCTTGTGACATGTGTCAACGATATGAGCCGTGAAGTGAAACGACGAGTTGCAGCTGCGAACAGGGCCTTCTACGGACTACGTAACCAGCTAAGGTCCCGTAGTTTGCAAACTCGAACAAAACTAGGGCTGTATAGGACGCTGATACTCCCGGTGGCCCTCTACGGACATGAAGCATGGACGCTGAAGGAAGCTAATCGACGAGTGCTCGGAGTTTCTGAGCGTAAAGTTCTGCGATCGATACTTGGCGGTAAACTGGAAGATCAAGTGTGGCGCAGACGCATGAATCACGAGTTGTACCAGGTATACAAACATGCTGATACAGTGAAGGTAATACAGCGGGGCAGGCTTCAGAAGGCTGGACATGTAGCCAGAATGCCTGACGAGAGAGCCGCCAAAACTATCTTCAGAAGAGAACCAGGAAAAGGCCGTCGACTCCGTGGTAGGCCTCGCACGCGGTGGATGTGCGCGGTGGAAGAAGATGCACGATCTGCTGGCGTACAGCATTAGTGTACGGATTAATCACAAATCGTTGACAACTCATTTTTTTCTTTCATTGTCGCTTGTTATGAAATACCTTTTTTTCAAAGTTGCCTTAAATGAACAGAGCAGCATTGTAGAGCAATCTTATATTTACTTATATTATTTGTGATAACATAAAAATAACCGGCTCACCATATGTAAATTTTTATGTAGAAGAAAGTTTTTCTTCAGAATATAACTTTCGATTTTTACATGCAAATTTTCTCCATTATTGGATTAAAAAAGTGTATCAAACATTCAACAAAAACATCAAACCACTTCTTTTGATGCTGTTTAGAAAGATTCTTTAAAATTGTTTAAGCACTACTACTTTGCTACTAAATATAAAAATTATCCATTTCCGGACACAATTTTCCCTTGAAATTACTGTCATGCCTTGTTTACAAGCGCTGAAAATTGAATCTAATATTCAAATATTGTAGTATATTTCACCGTTAAATGCTTCTATAAAATTTGAACTTTATGTAGAAACACTCATTGTGCAAAATATTTGGTTTATAGATGGAATTATTGATGAAATGCGAAGGCCTGTTTTGTATAATAATCGGAACACAATTGCATCATAATCGGAACAGCTTACTCCTGAGACTTCGCCGCTTCACTTCGCCTGTGCTTGATATAATGATGGATTTCACGTAGGTACAATTCTTTGACAAATTTTTGTGAGAAAAACTTTTTTCCTTGAGGGTGCCCATTTTGGAATGTTAAGAATAGTTTTAGACAATTGAGTTGTATACTTACAAAATAATTGAACTCAGATAAATCTGAAATAAAAAGGCTGTTCCGATCATGATTCACCCTGTTCTGATCATGATACAAGTAGAGATCTGGCGCCACGGAATTAAGCACATACCCAAACCACGTGTTCAATGTCTTGATACCCCAATCCACAAACGCAATGATTACTGTTCGCGAGCCCAATACGCAGGAGATGTGCGTCCAACTTAAAAGTTAGATACTGGATTTGATCGAAAATTTTGGTCATCCTAATTTGTGATTACAGGAAAATATGCGCTCCAGTAACAAATTTTTTAGCAAAGTTTTTTTCTAGAATAATACTATCGAGCTTTAGATTCAAATTCCCCCCTAAGCTCGTTCCTTAGAACGGTGTACTTAGCGTCTCCACCGATTCAACATTGAAAGGAGGCGCACGGTTAACGTTCGCGCTGGGAAGGAGGGAGCTTTTGTAGCGTAACTGAAATGACTAAGGGCACTAAAATTCCCAGGAATGATTCAATAGCTATAAGCATTCCCTTTTTTCAGTTTGAGCGCTACTTTTTTCTCTTTTTTCGACCAGTGTTAACTTTGACATCAAAAATGATATCTGTGATTTGAAAACCATGAACCAAGATTTTCAAATCACAGATATCAAAGGCATGCAATTTTTCGATTTTCTCGACATTGTTTACACTGCAAAGAATAAGGCGAAGGACCCCGTCTTTAATAGCATTGATAAAGGTGGGGCTATTCCCTGAAATACATATGTATAGATCTCGTTGATATAAACATATTTCGCTCCGCATTCGGTAATAAACGACTTTTTGATCGCTCGTAGTCACCGTCCGCGGAAGTAAGCGTATGCGACAACCAATTTTTTATTCCCGTCGGGAACTCCGCTATTATGGCAACGACGTCACGTTGAATAAAATTTGTTATTGGAGTGTATTTAGTTATATACTCTGCTCGCCACAAGAGAAAACCCGGCCAAATATCGACGAGCTCTAAAGGAGTTGACCACGATCCTGAGGAGAAAGAAGCACCAACAAGAGGATAGAAATCGTGAAGAACTAGAGCAAGTGTTTCGGACTAATGAGACGCGCAAGTTTTTCGAGAAAGTACACCACACCGAGTCCAGATATGTGTAGGGACGTGGACAGACTACGGCAGAGCATGAGCATGATTGACCGCCCACGGTTGCTACTCCATTATTGCCAGATCAGCAGTAAATACACAGAGAACCAACAGATGATGTTTAGAACTAACATTCATCCTCAATGTGTAGAAACTGATGACCCTAATCTCTATATCAGCCAATACCAGTGCCGGCCGCATCCGAATGCAGGTCAAAGAAGGAGTTTGTATAGGAATATGTTGATGTGACACTCGCTTTATTGGAAGCCGAAAACACCTCTGCAATTCCACGAGCAATCACTGGGATGTTGGAAAAAAGGGAAGGGTTTGCAGCTGTGTTCGTTTTGGTAAACGATGCACTTTGAACTTAGCGCTGAGTTACGACGAAAGTCAAAAATAGTTCAACGATTTTCCATGCTACTTTGCCTCTACGTTACTGCAGTTCAGAGATAGCATCGCTCTGATTCTTCTCGAATCTTCTCGTTTGAAGTGTCCACGCTGTTGGTAAAATAACCTGCAATCCGTGTTTAAAACAGGCATGTGTGCTCTTTCCTTTTGAGATCTGGTTTGGAATGGATTTCCTCATTGTGGGTGCAGGCCAAGTTAACCTTCCCCGGTGAAGACAAATCGGATTTAACCTCGAAGACATCATACTCCTATCAACCTATTTAAATGGATTGTGAGGTTTTGCGTATATTGCACCTGAAAATCAATCATTTTCCACTAAAATTCCATAATGATTTTCTACAATTTTTTCACAAAGTTCTACAATATTGTTGGCTATAACAAAACAAACAATTTCTTCGAAGAAAGTTAATTTTCATCTCACAAATTTCTTTGGTTGCTAACAGTTCTTACAAAAATAATGCACCAATTTACACTGATAACTTTTTACTCAAAAAAATGATTTTGGAGCGGTAGTGTCTTCAGCAAAGCTGATAAGTTACTAACTGTAAGTTAGGGGAGCTGCGTAGCCGCAAGGTTATAGAGACCGCTTTGTCAAGCGGATGGTCGTGGGTTAGAATCTTAAAAGAATCAGACCATTCGACGACAAAAAAGGACTTCAAGCATGGGTTTATTCTCAGGCTCCCCGCCAGTTAACCTTCCTTTACGCTGAAATCTACAATACCTTTGCGTGACTTCCTCTTATCAAAAATAAGTCCCTCTTATCAATAAAACTGGCCAGAAGGACGCACAACGAAACTTCTCCAGGGAATTATAATTGGCGATATTTGGCAGGAGGAACAAGGCTCGGTATAGAAGAACAGTGAGCGTGTAAAAAGGAAGTGCTACCCTTCCTACACACAACACTGATAAAAAATAATAATAAGAAATGCCACTTTACAATAGCGGTATTGCTAATAATAGAAGTGCGGGATACAGCAGAAACCCGGGCATGTCTCACAATAGACCAACGATTATGGTCGCAGTGAGGAAGTCCATACAGGAAAAAAACTACTAGTTGGAATTCTGTGATTTATCTACCTGAAAGTGAGAAATGAATTTTGTTTTTTTCATTTTCGCATGTGAAAATACAATTTTTCGAGTTAACTTGTAGATGTTTTCTTTGGAATGCCCCATAATCCAAAAACTTTTTTTAGTATAACTTTTTGGATGATTTTCTAAATTTTTCCAATGTTTTACAATGTTGTTTAGAATAATAGAAACACGAGTTCTTTGAAAAAGTTCATTTTTATCTCTCACATCTATTTAGTTATTGAAGATTTTGTTTTAGAACAATGCACCAATTCACTTACAGATATCTACACAGAGAGAATGCGAAGACAGCTAGAGACAAATGTGTATATCTGGAATAAATCATGTATTACTTATATTTTAATAAAGAAATGGTTTTATCTGCAGATATTTGCAGATTCGTGCTTTTTTAAATAAAAATCGTCGATAATCAATGAAATATGAGAGATAATTATAAATTTTCTTTGATGAAAGTGTTTGTTTTATTATAGCAAACAACATTGTAGAACATTGAAAAATTGTAGAAAATCAATTTTAAAAGATATATTGAAAAACATAATTTTTAGTAGCAATCTATAGAAAAAAAATATTATGTCTCTGTCTCTGTTTCCTATATAATGTGCTACAACTTTGCTGAACAAAGTGAATTATTATATGCAAAAATGAAAAAAAAAATGAAATTCGTTTGTTACGGCTAAGTGGAATGATCACACAAATGCAACTTTAATAACATGGAGAATAATTGATGGAATGACATTGCTGAAGGCAATATGGCTCTAAAATCTATTTTTTGGGGTCAAAATGATTTGAAAATGATCACGTTTTCGGAAACAGTGTGCACCGCTGTTTTCTGCTAAGAAATCACGGCTACGGGCGCTACTGTTTGTTGGTGTTGCGATCTGTTAAAGAATTCTAGAAACTATCGATAGTTAGAGTTCTCTGATCCATATGTCGTTTCTTGATTATAAGTATTGTTTTCGGATCCCCAGTTTCGACCACTCGGCTCCCACACTTATTCCTATTGTCTATCGATTCCAGCTTGAACTATGAAATTCAATTCCTTCTTTTACAGCAGATTCACCTACCAACTAAATCCAACTAACTGAAACCAACACTTGAAATTCTTTCAAAAAATGTAATAAAAACCAAGTTTTTCGAACATCAAATATAAAGCACTCCAAAAAAGAAAGCAGCGTAAATAAATGTTTCGAAGGCTTCCTCATAAACACATTTTTCTTCACCTGAAATCGTCATTACAGTAATGCTACTCCAGATTTCACCTGTTATCCGCGCGTATGACGTATGACCGTTGCTCTTGCAATGAATTGTCTAAATTTTTTAGTTGATTTATATTGTTTTTGGCATATAAACCATACGTAGAGGATGTTTCAAAATCTGGATGTGCCACAAACTATTATCATACCCATCTGTTTAATATCCAAGTAACGATATACCGAATAACGCTTGACTTGTATGCAGAGTTTGATTGAAGTTTCTGTTGAAAACAATTTCGCGGGAAAATCAAACACTTGCGCAGTACACGCACATGAATTTAACTCCGAATAACTTTATCTGGCAACCAGGCTTCCCAATCCGCTCGCGGGTGCTGTTGCAGCTTACAACCATTATCCACTCACGCCCCCTCTTTTGGCAGAGTGCCCCCTTTTTTGCCGCCCACTACGATAGAACAGTCGATGCACCACATCGCTGCCGTTGTTTGGTCATGATGGTGTTCGAAGGGTAACAGACGGTGAGTTCGATGCTTGACGTGTGTGGGTATAACGGTCGTCCCACTCGCTCGTACACGTGCGTGTTGCTTGTATAAATAAGGTTCTCGTCATTCCTGCAGCCAGCAGAACTAGCGCCGAACTCGGTTCGGTTCCGACAACCGTGTACGTGTTGGGAGAGCACGAGTGAAGCCCAGAACCCACAGCCGAGCAACGGCAGCCAGCAGAGCAGCACACACATCCGAGAAAATGCAGAATTGATTTTGTTCCGGAACGGTCGGTCGATCCTGCAGCAGAACGTCTAGCTAGTGGAAGGAAAAATTTTTCAACCCCCGACTGGACCGGAATTTCGCGCAAAACTCGCTGAAAATTGTGATCCCGACGAAGATAGTGCTGATCGCAGTCGCTTGGCGTGGATTCCGCAGTGAAAGATGCATTTTATTGTGCTGAAAAGATGGAAAACTAGCCAGGTTCAGCAGGACAGAACTGTTGCAAAGTGATACACGGGAACAAAAAGTACTGCAGAGGATCTTCGCTTCTGTGAAAGCAATTTGGAATAACGTTCTCGGGATTACGGATGGAATAGAAAATCGAATGCTTTTGCTCGGCAAATATGTTTAGAAAATGTGAAAAATTACTTACTGTGATCAGTTAAATGCTCTGTCGAGTTTGGAAAAGGTTGGTGGCTGATTTGCAGGAAACTTCGAATGTAAAGATCCAGGGAAAATTATCCAATTTTGCAGAATATCGTGTAGTAGTGTGAGTTATGTGGGCTTCGGTATGAGTGAGTGAGCTGTGTGTTCTATACGGCAAAAGTTTGCGCCAAGCAGAGCCAAGGCGAGAAGGCATCGTCAAGCAGTGAAGAAGTAGGAAAGGTTATGTGCTTATAAAATAGAGCATTTGTGTGCCCCTAAGCAAAAGTCAAGCAGTTAAGGAAAGCTGAAGAATAAAAACTTTGCGAAAAAAAAAATAACGTGGATCCCGAATAGTGGAAGCAAACGCCAGCACCTCGGTAGGAGAAAAAAGGATTAAAAATTAATTTCCGTTGGCCGCTTGCCAGCGAACGGATATTTCTGCTGGCCACAACCAGGATAAACGAAGTTGCCGAGAGGAAGCTATCGACGAATTCAACCCGCGCGTGTATGTGTTCGTGTGCGTGTGAGGGTGGGAGTTTTCGGTGGATTATCGCTCTGGTGACAAGAATACAGCGGCAGCAGCAGCAACGGTAGGCGACTGTTCTTCGCTGTCCATGTTGCACATCTGAGCCTGGTGCAGAGTATGGGCAAAATTAGTTTAGTGGGACGACAACGGATCGTTTGCTATATTAGGCTGCTCCTGGAACGAGGTCGGGAAAACGGATTCACAGAACATCTGCGGCGACGACAGCGGCTTTTATCTTCTGAATCATACCTGGATGTATGAATTTCTGATTTAAGGTAGGTCGCAAGCCTTGATGCGGGTTAAAAATAGAAAAAGAAAATGCTCGAAGGGATATTTGTGAATCAAAGATATATATATTCTGTGGAACGAATTTCCATAGTATTTCTTGGTCTTAAATTGATTCTAATTTAGTCATTATCTATTCTCTAAAAGTCTAGTTCATTACCTATTATCTAAAAGCGACAAAAATACTAAAATAGGAATATATGAAAGAAATATTAAGCGGGAAGTATAAATTTAATTAGGCTAGTGTTCTGAAACATACAATTAAGTCATCAAACACAATCGTAGGGAGTAAAATATTTTTTTGACGCAATTGGCGAGCTGCTTTTTCCTAATATTAAAAAATCGTGACATGGTGTTTAACTTCTACTTGCTAGTTTTTTACAACATTTAAAAAAATGAAGGAGGCGCGTGGTGTATTTAAAACTTCAAAAGTACAATCCGTGTACATCTATATTCGGGTATATGATTCCCATCGAAAACATTAGTTAAAGCTCTAATTGCATATAAAAGGGATTAGTGCTACATCACGCTATTCAAAAAACATACGTTCATCAATTACGTGATTGAATTCATTGCAATAGCGCCTAATGCAATTATATTACAATCAATTACGTTTCCCATTGATTGTGAGCACAGACATGATTTTCTCTCGCTATGCAATCACGTAACACTTCAAACAGCAAGTATGTCAATCAAAAATAACAGACATGCTACCATCGCTCTTAGGCAGCCGTGCCGAAATCAAACTCGCAGCCTCTGCGGAACGAACCCGATTGGGCAATATGTTCTACTAACATATTTAATGTACCCACTTGAACCCAAAATCAAGATGCGCTTGACAGCACATCAAGCACCTGTTCCGTGTGATTCCTCTCAGCTGGGCTAGCGCGGAGGTCGGTTCATACGTTGTTATGTTCTTTTGTTTTTCGCTGCTGTTTCTGCTCGCTGACGATGATTGTTTTCTTGCCTCATGCTATCACTGATTGCCACGCTAAGCATATACTTAGACAGTAGGTCATATACATAACCGTCGCAGTGGAGATTTACTGGATGATCAAACAGCTGCGTGACGCGTGTCTCTGTGATGTGGCAGAAAATAAATTTTTAATATTCAGCCGCAATAAAGTATTCTTTAGTGTTGATCAATATTGACAGGGTATTTTTTTTATCAATCTGATGTATCGAGTATCATTTCATTTGAACATATTTTGCAGTCATTTTATTTAGCTATGTTTTATGACAAAAGTAATTTTCTTTTTTTTTCAAAACCATCGGTCTTTTGTAAATCTCTCATATTAAGATGAATTAAAAGTCGCTGCGATATTGTTTACCAATAGTCATCTCACTGAGAAAGCTACGCGTGCCATATAAAAAGCTACAGGATGAATAAGAAGAAGTAATGGCAGAGCTGTACCGACCAATGCAATCTATCAAACGTTTGGCACTAACTCCGGATATTCGGTATGGAAGCGAAAAATAGCGAAGTTTGCGTTTTAAACTGGGCAAATGACTATAATTAATAGTATGTGATACAATTTTCACATAGTACCTATTTGGATTTCATCCAGCACGAACAAGCAGGCCACTCTTCCTTTTCAATCAATATTAAAATTATAGACCCTATTTCAGTATATTGTAGTTGAATTGTCCGTTCCCGGGAATTTCGAAGCGCTATCCAGGCAAGCCGTGTCCGATGAAACGAAAGCCTGGTGGCTAAGACTACACAACACCGCAAATGAATACTTTTCAGAACCACTAGAACCACCATTGTAACAAATAATACTACACGGTGTACAGTCCTAGTAGTTGTATGAAATGATGACGTGGGACTAAACACTGTAATTAGAGGGATTTTACTTAGGTACAAAGGTTACAGAGTCTGGAGACAGAATTAATTCGTTTCTTCAGTGACTTACGTATTTTTATTCTAGGGCTGTCCTTAACGTCTTTTTTTGGTTATATATTTAGCAACATTTGCACACTTGGCAAGATTATGCTTTGAGGTGTTTTTTTGTTCAAACAACATTCATTTGACATGGCACAACGACACAAGCGTATAATTGTTTTTGCCTAAGCACCAAAAATTTCTCTTAACCCCTAAATGCGCTATGTTGTTTTAAAACAACACTACTCAAAACGTTTTAAAATATACGTATTTTAGTATTTTTCAGAAATATAATTCATCAGAACAGCTCTCTAGACTCTAACGAAGAAAACTTAACAGCTGGAAGTACTGTATTCGAATGTTTTGTTTTTATTTTTGCTGTCAAAGTCTCGGAAACGAAAAAAAAAAACATGGCGAGATTCCCGACAGGTGGTGACTGTCTTTGAAAGTTAATTTTAAAATAAGGTTAGTGGTTAGTGATAATGTCTGAATTATCAGTAATTATACTAACAAAAGGTCAAGTTTAAAGTTACTGTTAACAAAAGTAATTGTTTAGACTTTATTCTGCGATAAAGTCACAGTGTTGTTTAAAAACAACATGGTAATATTTGCACATTAAAAAGTAAATCTTTCAATTTTTTTATGCATATTGGTTAGTTTTAAGGCAGTAAACCTGTCAAACATAAATTTTATGTTTTTAGATGATTTTTTAACGTCGCGCGCCTTTAAGGGTTAATGCGTCTAAATAAGAATTAATTCTATTTCTTCTATAACCGAATTCAATCAAATCTCAAAAATCCAACAATACTTCAGTTAATTTGGTTTTGCCTTATTTAACTCTAATTAAATCAAATTTTTTGTATGATTCTTACTCTGGAAATAATTTCGATTCCGTTACATATAAACCAACAAAGCCAATAAAGAGTTACCAATAAAAAGACAATTGAAGACATTTCAAAAAAAAATCATAAATTGTATCGTGCCTAAATTTCAAAAAAATCCTAGCAATTAATAATTTACAACGAAGTTAAAGTTTGAAAGACTTAAAGCGTCATACACACATTACGTAATGTACCGATAGGTAACGTTCGATATGACTCCCCTCCTACTAAAGTTACGTAACGCTGAACAGCCGGGCCCTCTCCGAAATGTTCAATTTCGAGCAAACATCACAGTTACGCAACTGTCTTTACTACCCCACTACGTAACGATAAGTAACGCAAACTGAACATACGAACATACGAATAAAAATCCATCATCTAGCAATGTTGAAATGCAAAAAAAAGATTCTGAATAAATCTTAGTGAATGGACAAAAAATCCACAAGCATTCGCCGGCTCTTAGTCATTTGTAAATTTGTATTTTTTTAAGGTTTTTATTTATTTGGTGAACATCGAAGATTAAATTGAATAGAAATAACTTATAACTTATAACCGTTGCAAAAATGCTCAATTGTGGTTGAGTGATTTATGGTTTTTATAGTAATCTTATTTATGACATAAACTATTGATCACCATCAGCAGCAGTACTGCAGTTTTTCCTTGATTGCCGAGACTAGAAATCGTGTACCGCTGCAATGATAGACCAGCGGCAATCTGCTTCACCTGTACTGTACGGTACTGTTGCCTTTAACAGAATGTTTTCGTTCAAGATATTTGTTTTTATTACGCTCTAACAGTAGGTTTAAAAATTCTTCAATAAAGAAAGCTGTTTCAAACTTTTCAAAAAATCTTTACCTTCAAGACTTCAAATTAGTCTCAGTTCATTTAAGAAAACGTAAGTTGACCTGTTGGGACGGGGTCATTTTTTTTCGATAGTGATATAGGTGACAGTTGATGGTTGGTGTCTATTCATGTCGTCTGTGCTAGGCATGCTCGCATGTGATTGGTTGATTTTTCGCGTCAATTTTTCCTTGAAACTTTTTATCAATTTTTACCGCTGAGCAACGGAATAATAGTGATAGCGTAACCAACATTTTATCTATCCAACAAACATATTGGTTATTGTTATCCATCATGTGGCCATGCTGTTTTTATCGTTTGAAATCTGACGGAACCAGTATAGAAAGTATAGAAAACAAACATGTAGTCTTTCGTCAAAAATTACTTGATATACAGTGGTGGATAAAATAATAGGTGTGAGCGTTGCTTATAAAGTCACCTATTATGTTTCAGGTATATTTTAACGCAATATCTGTGTGAGGTTGTTTACATTATGGGCAATGAATAGAAAAATGCTATCTGTCGAAATTCGTGGCATTTTGTCCGTGAGCAAAAAAATACTTTCATTGACCAACATTTTAAGTGGAAAAAATGATAGGTCTAAAGTAAACTATACATCGTGGCGTGACTATCAATACAATTTACTTATTGAAAAATATTGATTTATGGTTTTCTGTAGGTGGAAACAGTGAGTCTGTACTGATAAAGTAATATTTCATAAGCTGCTTTTTGTTTACTGATAAAGGGCTGCGGTTAACATTCCAGCCCTAATAAAAACGGCCATGGGCGCAACTACGGAGGGGCTAGGGGGGGCTGAATCCCCCCTGGAACGTGTTTGGCCCCCCCCCTAGAATTTCCCAGAGAATGATTGTATTCAATATATATACATTCCATACTACTTATCAGAGCATCAAAATCCACACAAATTGAGATGTCGTCATTCATTGGCTAAGAACTAGTTCTGCACCCAGGATCGATTCTCAACCCTTGTTCTCTTACTCACCTTACCAGTCAGACGAGAGCTGTAGTAACTCGTGCTGTATCAAGTTGTCGCCAGTTTACTCGGTTTTGGGCTGTGTTTCACCAGTTCCCCAGACGTCTCATCACTCGCAAGTCTCTTTCGATCTGGTCGAGCCATCATGCACGCTGCGCCCCTTAATTTCTTGTGCCGGTAGGGTTGCTGAAGAGAAGTGATTTCACATGGTTGTCGTCCGGCATTCTTACGATGTGACCGGCCCACCGCAACCTAATGTCTTTCGCCAGGTGTGCAATGGGGTTCTCTCCAAGCAGCGCTTGTAGCTCATGGTTCATGCGCTGTAGCCATTATCCGTCGTCAGCTTGTGCTCCACCGTAGATAGTCACCTTCTGTTCGCCGATAGGCACCTTCTGTTCGAAAATATCAAAAGGACTTCCGTAGAGGACTACCGGTTATCAGGGTTTTGTAGTTTTTTGTATCGAAGTGGTCATGTCCGATCATCACCGTGATTGGTGCGTACGTTTGTAATGTCTGAGAAGAACGGGCCGTCGTTGAGAACGTGGTCAATTTGTTTTGCTGTACGTTGGTCGAGGTAAGAAGGGACTTTGGACTGCTAATCCGCGGGAAACTGCGAAGTTGGTGCATAGCAGGCTGTGCGGGCCGATAACCGGCTTATATAAGTCTATCCTTCCGTTCATGTCCCCAACGACGATCTTGATATCTCTACGCGAGCAGCTATCGTAGAGTTTCTCCAGCTGTGCGTAGAACGCTTCTTTCCCTGTATCAGGTCTTCCTTCGTGAGGGCATTGCACATTGGGAATAGTGTAGTTGTGGAACCGGCCTTTAATTCTCAACAAACACAACCTGTCGCTGATTGCCTGCCGCTTTGGTGGTACTGTGCCTTGCGGCCACAAATCCACCGTACCTTCTCTCCTTTCAGGCAAAGCTCCTGGAGCGCAACGATGTCGAAGTGGCGGGGTTCTAGCTGATCCAGCTGAATCCGGTCGACATCCGGGTCATTAAGCGATCTACTGTTACATGTACTGAGCTTCTAATCGTCGTCCTTATTTCGTCGGCTGGGTCATTGCCGATTGTTCCGGTTCGTTTTGAATTCTTGATTCTCCGTAGTATGTTTATTTCAGTATGCTGCCTTACTAGGGCTGCGATGCCTAGTCTTGCGACGGAGCTGCCGCCATGGATGTAGCCGGCGAGACACCGCATTTCATAGTTCAACCGTCCGGTCCGGATCAGTCGCTGTTTGAGCCGCCCCTAGCCTGTGGGGTAGACGTGCAGACAACCTGCTCTCTAAGGAGAACAACTACCCCACCGGTTCACCGGTCTTTCCTTGGTTTCTCGTATCCCAGTCGGTACCACGTGGAGGTAGGAATAGGGCATTATGCCTTGAACCACAGTGGGGTCTATTTTATTCTAACTAGTACGGGTGAACTATTAAAAAGCACTGCCCAGCCGTTTACCAAATCTAGCTCTTCTCAATATCGAATCATTGTTGCTGAAAAGGCTTGGCGTTGACGATGTGTTCAAGATATTCAGTACATCTTCGGAGATTCTATCCCGAAGTGATTTTTTCTGCTTTTACGATACTATTTTAAGCGTCATTAAAAAAGCATATTCAAACTCTTTTTTCTCTTTTTTAAAATGACATACATGAAAACTAGCCCCCCCTAGAAATTTTCTTTAGTTGCGCCCATGAAAACGGCTGATCAAAAACTACAAAATAAAGCTGAAACTTTCACAAAAAATAGCAGAAAACATCGACTGCTCACAGAACATAGTTAAAAAATCGGTGAAGTATCAGAAGAAATCAGAAACACGAAAGAAGAAAAGACAACTAGTTCAAGGGATGTCCGCCGTGTACTGAAATTCGTAAAAAGTTGCATTCCTCACATCTATAGCCAACATAACGGAACTTGAATTGAAGGTTAGGTCTAAAAACATCCGGAACCGTCTGATTGATTGTAGATACCGTGCTCATATTATCAGAAAAACTCTTTCTCAGACGAGGAAAGATTTTGCAAAAAAAATAGTTGAAGAGATTGTTTATAAGACACGACCGCAAGGTTAACGCAGAATTGCGACAGCCTGTCTTATGTCAATAATTTTTTTTTGCAATAGGTTTGGAAATACACTCGATTGGGGTTAATTAATTTAATGGTGTTAAGCGGTATATTTTCTCGTATATTTTTTTCGTATGTTATTTTTGCTTTAAAAATGAACGAAATCCGTTGGAAACGGATTGAGTTTAAAACATTTGAAAGTGGGCAATTTTTGTGACGCTCTCGATGTTTTCGATTCTACAATTTGTACCCCTACATATGTTGCCGTAGGACTCAATTCTACGGCAAAAGCGCACTAATCGATGTGCTTAAGTTGACTCTGTTGAAAGAAATATGCAAAATGAAAAGAAATTGTATTAGTTAATTCATAAATGCTTCATGATCGCTTGCATAATTAACCTCATTTTATTCTGGTTTAGAGTTATCTTCTGAATAGCCCCGCCTTAATTTCAAGCTCGCACAGTTTGACCCAGTGTCGTAATACGGAGGCACAACAAAATTATTTTTTGTGGACATCGAATGGAATGGAAGCAGGTTGTTGCGTGTATGATATTGCCGATGGTAGGCATGAGTATGAAGATCGAAATTCTTCTGTGATGTCAAACTATAACCGTTTTGTTTTAAGACGCAATAGCTGCATTTCTGTTATCTGCTGCTATCCAGCAAGAGAACAAGCATGAATTACAACCGGCCCTTCTCAGAGCCACCAACATGTTCTTGAGGCAATGTTGAATTTTTCTTACCTTGCAAATGCTTAATTTGCAGTTTTAAGTTTGTTACACATGATGAAAAATCTTAACTACTTCAATCACATAATTATAGAGCACCAAAAAGTGCTACTATATTTCACAACAGTACCAACACTGGAAAGTTTGTTCAATTATCATCATTTCGGATAACCATTCCCCGATGATTCTAGTTCTCCCGTTCGTTCTAGTAGAATCGCCTGCCATTTCTAATAATTCTGCAGCTACCGAATACTCCATAACAGCCACCAGATAAGTATCAACGAACCCAGCGCAATCAGCCAGAAATTGAAACCCGGTTTTTCTTTCTTCGCCATGATAAGCATCCAACGTCCATGTGATATCGGTACAGTCATGGATTGAATTATACATAAAACTCAAAGTGCGCATTCCTAATCAACTAGGTATATTCTGACGACCTTGTTAGGGAAAGAAGCATAAAACGGGCAACCAGAGGACGACAGTTGCGTTTCGACGAGGCTTGACAATTTTCAAAAGTGCAATAGTTCGAATAATCAGATTACAATTTTCTGCATTTGGTTGCTTATTTAACCCCAAAGAGGTCTTTTTGCCTGGGAAAACAGGTCCCGCGAACATTTTTTAAAATAAGCCCAACCCTACTGTAGGTAGGTTGCCCCATACAAATCTTTATACAATTTTGAAATACAATGCGCCGAACGGAAACAACTAATCGATTGCCCATAAATTTGGCCTTGCGCTATCTAGTGTATAAGCTATGCGCTACTCGAAAAGTAACGGAATGGCTCAATTCCTATTTGTGAGATAGAACTCTTCGTGTGCAGCCTGATGCCAGTTTTTCGTCCCAGTTCACCAACGTTGCTGGTGTTCCTCAAGGCAGCAATTTAGGACCTCTGCTGTTCATTTTATTTTTCAGCGACATCGTCTTGCTACTTGGAGCTGGTTGCAAATTAATGTATGCTGACGATCTAAAATTATACTTAGCAGTTCAATCTGTTGATGATTGCAAACGTTTACAAGCGCTATTGGATACGTTTGTTGATTGGTGTCGACGAAATAGGCTTATCCTTAAGGTTTCCAAATGTCAAGTTATGACCTTTCACCGAAGAAGCAGTTCACGTCAACTCGGATTTATCACATGCTCGATATTCCAACAATCCTCACTGCCCTAAAACACTTTATTGTTCTTTGATACGGTCTTTAATCAAGAATGCTTCTATAATTTAGTGCCCTCATCAGCTAGTGTGGAATTTACGCATCGAACATGTGCAGAAAAGATTTCAAAGATTTGCGCTAAAAAATCTACATTGGCGGGATCCCGTAAATTTTCCGCCGTATTCCGATCGTTATCGTCTACTCGGCCTAGAGACACTATAACAACGAAGAAAAATTCACCAGACTGTATTTATCGCCAAGATAATTAATAACGAAATCGACTCACCAAGATCGCTGTCTCTTTTGAACTTTCGGGCTTCACAACGAACTCTTCGCCATACTGGACTGCTGCAACAACGAAACTCTTCAATACGGTTAGAAAAAAGATCGATCTACAACATGCAATACAGTTTGTGTCAAAAGTAATACGGGTTTGAAAGTCATTTTTCGAGGTAAAATCTGATTTCTCCCCGCCGGGAATGGGTAAAACAAACACATTTGTCAGTTAAATTAATTCAAATAAATAAATAATTTTTTTCTCATATAATGATGCCCCACTTTAATGAATATTTTTCTTATAAAGCCATATGTTAAAACTTAGTTAGGAATCAAGGTGATGACAAACAACACGCTTTTCAATCCTCTGATTTTCAAAGAACCATTTTAGGGCCATTTCAGGTCGTCGTAATCCAAAGTGACATCTGAAGATTACTTACGGCTCTCAGATTTTATTACGGTACAATAGTTCAATAGTTAGCATTCTTGAATTACAATTTTCGCTTTTGTTTAGTTGACGTGTAGCTTATTTTTAAATCGATTGCAATGCGATTGCGAAGGAAATCCATTGAATTTAAAAAAAACTAATCGGCTAATTTAGAAATATTTTTTCACTATAGATGTGCTCACTTCCCTCAAAAAAATCCTATTATATAAAGTTTCGTCGACGTTTAGAGACGGAAAATTGAAAATTGGCAAAATTTTTCTATTTTATTATTCATGAGAATACACTTTTTAAAAAAATATATTTTCTTAAACATGTATTAGCTGCGCAACTATTGTCAATTTTTATCTATTTGTCAGAAAACTGCACCAAAAGCGCATCGAGAGTTACACAAAGTTTACGAAAATGCTGCTCTTAACAAAACAACTTGCCGTGATTGGTTCTGTCACATTACAGACGGTAATTTCGATGTTGAAGACTGTCCGCATGAAGGAAGGCCAAACAACTTCGAAAACGCTAAATTCGAAGAATTTTTTTATGGGGATCCATGCCAAACGCAAGAACAGCTTGCCTCGGAATAAGGATTTACCCACCAAGCCATTTCCAAGCGATTGCATGCTTTGAGAATGATTCAAAAACAAGGAACTTGGGTCCCTCATGATTTGAAGTCAAGAGACGCTGAGCGTTGTTTTTGACGTTCAATTACATCTTACGGCAAGGAGTAGGAGTACAATTTCAAAAACCGGAAACATCGAAAGCGTCACGAAAAATGTCCACTTTCAAATGTTTAAAACTCAGTCGATTTCCAGCCGATTTCTTTCATTTTACCGACCATGTACATTTATTTTATTGACCTAAAAAGAGATTTGTGTATAATTTAAAGCTCAAACGGACATGACTCAGGGGTGACTCAAAGTGTTCAAAGTTTTGATGTTTTGACTCTCGAAATCCCTAATTAAAAAAAGCTAATTCAAAATCAGCGGTAGCTGCGTTGCTGTGAATAGCCATTCCTTTAGCGATAAGCTGCTGTATTTCAGCAACACACAAACGGGAGTGCTGGCAATCAAAATCTTTCGGCCGTCAAACTTTTGACGTAAAATTACGTCTTACGGCAACATATGTTAAAAAATCGAAAACATCGAGAGTGTGAAAACTTAGTCAGTTTTCAACCGATTTCCTTCATTTTTACAGCAATTGATTGGAGAATCATCTATGCATCGTCCTAAATGCAGAAATTTGTAATTTGATTATTCGAACTATTTTACTTTTGTTAATTAACGAATCTTTTAAACGCCAATTGCGATTGATTTGCTTGGTCGCTCATGTCCTGATTTCCCTAACACGGCCGACAGAATATTGTTTCTAGTTAACTGGTAATGCACTCATGGGCTATATAAGAACCTGCTTCTGCTCTAACCAGTCATTTTAATAATGGTTGGTGGGAAAAACGGTCCCAACTTAAAGGGTTAAACTTATAAATATTAAACGGGACACAAACACTTATGGTTCTTACAATGTAAAAAAATTTTACCTCTTTTACCGACCGGTTTCGGGTAAGCTGTTACCCATCTACGGGGCGATGTCCTACTGTAACAGCTTACCCGAAACCGGTCGGTAAAAAAGGTAAAATTTTTTTTACATTGTAAGAACCATAAGTGTTTGTGTCCCGTTTAATATTTATTCGCGAGTTCTTACGTTGCACTAAAATTTAAAATTTAAAGGGTTAAACTTAACTGATCAAAAACGACAATGGTATATGCGATCACTGTTGCAAGAGGATGATTTTGGATCTACCTTTTGTGTGAAGAGCACCGTCGACAGGCAAGTTTTTTCTAAACTAAAACCAACTGTCCTTTTATGGATGACCATATGTAAAAATGAGTTGTCCACATTTGAGTACTACAGTAATCGTGAGTTTAATATCAAGAAGCTATTTACTCTTAGGAACTCTAAGCTCCTTAGTAAGGAAATACAGCACCCGTGATTGATTCACAGTGCCTTTACAAAACGAATAACGAACCAACTGTCACAACATTGGCATATCGTTGTTTTTGTTGGAAACTTGCAGAACTCATAATTGATAGTTTCGAAAAATACGGGTTTAAAAATTTAAAACATTCCATTCTCGTTCAACCTATTTGGGTCTATCAATATGGTAAGACTTTTGAAGACGCATAAAGGTAAATCAAGAATCATGCAATAAGTAGATTAAAATGAAATTGCAACACATGCAAAGAAAAAATATCCTCTTGTATTACTGTGAATAAAATAAAGTTCCACAATATTTCGGCAAGTGACAGAAAAAAACGACCTACTGCACGCACAATCAAATGATTTTGGAGCGCTAAGAAACTGATTTCTCTTCATCGCATATTGCCATTTGACGCGTGGGATGATTCTCATTCTGTTTACAAAAAAGGAAGGGTTTGCTTCATCGCATCGTGATGAGTGATGAAAAAATTACAGAAAAGAAAGTCATGGAAACTGCTCGGGATTCAGATTCCGTTTTACCCAATGTGCAATGGATTTCCGCTTTGAAAATTATTTTTGAGTGAATCATGATTATTAGAAATTTCGAGAAAACCAAGATATTTATTCTGCATTTTGATTGAATCAAACAAAAGATTATGTAGATCACAATTTTACGTATGCCTCCTACAATAAATATGAGTTTAAATTTGATAAAAGAATGGTTTTTGGCGCCTTAAACCTCGTTTAAAAATGTATCACGATACCCGGACGAACACATACGATTCGCATAGATTCTCTAGGATTCCTCACATTGGATTCCTGAGCGGCCTTGAAAAGGATTCCTGAAAAAGAATCCTCAGGAATGCCCTGTATATAGCTCAAGGATTCTTGAAATAAGAATCGCGAGTGGGAATCCTCCGGATCGTGTTTGCGATTCCTTTCACGATTCCGTCACCGAGTTATAGGTATCCTGGGGATGGATTCTCTGCGTGTTAGTAAGGGTACTAGGATTGATATGGGTTTGATGTTTGTCCATACAATTTCTAGTATATTCGTTTTATGGGGAAATATTCTCAGAATAAATAAAACAAACAGAAAATGATATAAGCTGCAGTAATTAGAAACAAAACAAAAAGAAATTGCAATTGAAATGCAGAAGGCAGATGGAACGAGGGCTCCTTTATCTTCACAAAACAAATCATTACAATAAAAATGGCCAGTAGAATATTAGTCTACTTCAGGGAGTTGTGATTAGTTATATTGGCAGGATGAACGAGATTTCGATACGCCTCTTCTAGATTCAATTTTCGCCAGTTGTAAATTGTATTGATTAAATTGATTAAGATTTGGTTATGATTTGATTAAAATATGTTCATCACAAGATTTATAACAAACATTTGTTATATTGTTCTTCTTTAAATATACCCACCTACAGTTACTGTGGATTGTCAAGAATACCTTTAGACCATTCACAGTACTTCAGTCTCAAAAATTATTATATGAAAAAAAGTAATTTTATAATTAGTGATTAGTGAACATTTCTCCTGCCACGTTTAGTGTTTATCGATTGGCAATAATACATCATTCGTTTACGGATTAGCGATTGCTGATGGATTTTTTTTTTTGGATTTCGCTGTTCGATAGTGCCCTTTATTCATTTAATTGAAGTAGTTTAAAATATATGATACACGTTGAGCCTGCTAAGTGAAAGTAACTTAAATTTAAATTTGAAAAGTTCAAAAATACCACAAGAATCCAGTAGAAACAAACATTGTCAAGTCCTTTATCGCTTCGAATCTATATTCCACTACTCCACACAAGTAATTCTGCTAGTTGGATACGGCACTCAGAGCTCACAACTACACCTCTTATCATGCACCGCGAAGGAGAACGGTGGTCGCTGCAACGGTGGTAACTCGTGTTTGGAGTGCGTTCACAGCTGGCCCTCTATCCGTTTCGATAAGACTAACTGAGTGCTGCCAGATTTCACATACACCAACCAGACTTTCCCAGTCAACACTACAACAAGTGCTTCCGATATTAGACAGAGAGAGAGAGAGCGCGAGGGGGAACTTCAATGAAATGCCTACCGAACTGACTTTATTCAGGAGGTTGTTTCGTTCGGTCAATTGACGCTCGTGGAACAGATTGATACTCCACTGCAGTGAGTCACACAATCAAGTGGGTGACTTGCGGTCATGGATAATACCCGGAAGGGGCTATTAGCTAACAATGTCTTGTAGAGGGTATACAAAAGACATACACAACCCTTCAAATCGATTGCAGTTTAAGCTGTTGAATGCTACATTGTACTGTTTTTAAACTTCATAGATTATTCAAATGTCGTACCTGAAAGTTGAATTCAACGAAGAAAAAGAGAAATTTTAGGTTAAATAGAGGATATCAGTACTTGTGTCGCAGCAAGAAATTATTTTTCTGTGCTGAAGACACACTCACACGAAAAGTTCGCTTTTCGTTGATTCGGTGATATTCAATTATCTTCCGTTTGCTATCCCCGTAAAGCATCAGCGTCGAAAGCATCCACACGGTAGGATTTTCTCTGCGTCCTTCTTCTTTGTCATCACTAAGTCGCTGTGTATTTAAAATTAGATTTCAATTTTGCACAGAAGAACAGAACCCTGAACCTATTACCAAGGCTTGCGGTTTGTCACTACGGTGTGTTTTCTTTGCTAGCACAATCAGCAAATTGTGAACCTTTTCTCCGGGTCAGTTTTGCCAGCACGGGTGAGCCTTTCGTTAGCCGTTGTCAGCAATTTGTCTAGGGGAAAACGAAGTGGTGCGCTCAGGCCGCTACGGGTGATGACAATTTTCGGGACTTCCGATGTTGACGACAAAAATGACAACCGCGTGTGTTTGGCGGAAAGTTTCTGCTTGATCGATAATTTCTAGCTTTTCCAGAGGATATGGAAGGCTACTAGTCGGTGTTTATTCCGTTGCTTGAGAAGAAATACCAATTGCTCTATTTTTCAGCACTATCCTTGATGATGAAGAAATATATGCTCTTGGTGGAGGCGCATGGTACGTAGGTTATACTGTGGTAAGTTATCATCACGACATAAAAAAGCCGGAATCTTTTTTTGAGCATACAAAAAATACGGAATGGCTTCGTTACGCATCTAAACTTACTCTAAAACGGATCAATTTCACGTTACAGCCCACACCAATCAACTGCTACAGCGTCAATGGAATTTCAAATTGTAACTGTTACCGCATCAGCCACCCACCGAATCTATCCCGTCTGGTGAACCCAGACACATGCACGTCACTGTATATATACACATAGCGGAGTCTAAAAGCGTCTACTCTGCAGGAACAGGGGTACCTTTTTGTGTTAATTCATCTTTCATTCATTGGCAGGCCATACTTGCCGACACTTATTGCCGCTAGAGTAACCCACGCATACAGGATATGCCCGTCTCGTAGTTGACGACAGTGTTAACAATATCACCAGCAACCCGCGGTGTCGTTGAATGCTTTATTATGTAACGCTACCATCGGTGAGCTAGCAGGGAATAACCGAGCCAAACCGTGGGCGGCTGTCTGGCAGCGGCAAATTGTGCTACTTAAATCCCACAAAAGAATGCTTTTAATTTCATCAAAACGTAAACATGTTTGTTTAAGTGCTGTTGGTTCAAGTATTCATTTTAACATGAAAATTAACTTAATTTGCGGAAAATTTCATCTACATTTTAGGTAAAACCATTTTTTGTATGTTGCGGAGCATGTTTTTTATCGATTGGCATTAGCACTCGTGCCCTAATATATTAGGTTATCTTTCGGAGCATAATTCAAGAAATTCCATTGTAAAACAAAATTTCAGCGTTTTCTTGCAATTAGAATCAAATGTTGATTATAGCCATAAGGTATGTTCGGAGAAGTTTTAATGTAGAAAGATGGATGATCCAATGAATGAGATAAAAAATTCACTTTTTAACCAGATGAGATAGATGCAAAGTGTCTTCGACAAAATATTAGTTTATCTTGAAAACAAGGAACTTTGCCGAAGACATCATATTTCTATCTCTTACATATTACGAGCAACATTAAGTTTTCTGTTAGATGGCACTGAAAATCACAATTTTCGTTCTAACTTTTTTCGCAGATTTTTCCGAATTTTTGAAACCTTCTACTAAGTTATCAGCCATCCAGAAAAGCATTTGTTTTCTGAACATTGTTATTTTTTCCCTAACAAAATAAAACAGTTATTTGACATATTTGTAAAACTCATAGTTTTGTCATAAATCCTGTTTTGCAATAAAAATTTCAGTTCCTAATAAAAAAAATCGGGTTTTCATACCAAAACCCGACCTAAACCCGGTATTTTTAAAACCGAAGCCGAAAGTTTTTTTTTTCATCAAACCCGAACCCGACCCGTACCCGACACTTTCAAAAATTTTCAAACCCGACCCCACCCAAACCCGTCGGGTACGGGTCGGGTTTGGGTTTCGGGTTCGAAAACCCGAAACCCGACCTTCTCTACTGAGCACCTTGACTGTTTTATCATCGATTTTGTGAATTTTGGTGCCCCTAGCAGAGATAGAAGAGCGCCAAGTAACTGCAGATTAATCGCTCTCCAGCTTCGTCACTTCTACGTTCGCTTACGGAAAAAAACTTTCTCTAAATTTCTGAAGACTTTACGCACTTCCGAGTTGGCTTAGAGCACCACAATTGTCAAGAACGGTTAAAAAATCAATGTTTAAATTTTCCAGTGCTAGCAACATTTTTTTTTACTTTTGTTGACCAGTGTTATCTTTGTTATCGTTAAATAGAGTTTCTCAATGCTAATTGTAGACACCGACTGACCATTATAAATTTATTTAATTTATTTTAAATAGGTCGAATTTCAACAACGTTTTTGAGAAATTTAATTTGAAGTACGCTATAAATATCAAGATTTGTAAGTTAATTTAACGTCTGAACTCAATTTCACCAAACTTGGCATACGTGTTTCTAGTACAAAAGGGACAGTCACAGAAATATTGAAAAGGAGAGAAACAGCTGCTAAAGAAGGAAACAGTCCAAATTGATAAGAAAGTGAACATTTTTCGTACAATTTGAGAACTATTTGATTGAACTCTAAGATTTTTGAGGCCCTTGGTCATGTCTGAATGCCGGGATGACCAGTGGCCGTAACATGAAGTTCTATGCCATTTCAAAATCCCAGATTACAACTTTCACTTTCTGAAAAACTGTAGAAAACCGCAAACAGGAACAAAGGAACCAGGAAGACGCTCAAAAAGTTGAAACCAGTGTCCGCCGATATTTTGAAATACATTAAGATGGCGATTTCCGGTTTCTGGAAATGTTCAAAAATCACTTTTACTCGGTTATTAGTGTGTTTCCGGAATCAGGATGACGTCAGAAGTCCGAATATCGATGCTTAACACCAAATCAAATTCCAATATAGCGGTTCAGAAAAGCTTAGAAAAATCTAGTAAATTTCCTAGCGAGCAGGATAAAATTGAACACTCCCCAGGTGCTTCAGAAAAGTCTGAGGTAATTTTGAATGCAAATTGACGATTTCTGGTGTTCGCAAATCTATTCTTTTATATTTTCGCTTATTTTGCGTCGATCTAGTTACGCCACGGTTGTGCCGTTCACCGACATCTGAGGAGCTGCATCCACTCAGGCCCCGAATTTACGTCGGACGGACCGGCGCCAACGGCCTTACTTCCTCATGCGATGGAGGGCATAATTCCGGAGATTTTCCGCTCCAGAAAATCTCCCGGTGTCGGCTAGTATTGAATCTAGTTTAGTTGTATAAGTTGTGAGCAAATCACGCCACACCACAACCATGTCGGCGTTGGGATTCGTACCCACTAGCGTGGTTGGCGGAGACATTACCAACTTTGCTAGGCCGATTTCTTGCGCAAAGTCATGTTGAACTAAGGAAAATTGAAAGTAATCTCTAATATTAACATTTCCAGATGAGAGACTACATCCAGAAACTGAAATTCAGTGTCCGATGTCATTTTTTAATCCAATATGCGAATTCCGGTATCTGATAACGTATGAACAGTTGAAAACATATTCAAATAATCGTCAATATAAATATATCCCGAACCGATAAGATTTTTCACTTCTGTAAAGCCAAAACACATATCAAAAAGATCAAAATAATGGTCGCAGTGGTCCAAGTGTTACAAAAAAAAGCCAAAACGCAACTGCATTCATTGATTAGGATTCTGGTTGTCCATATTTGATTCGATGCGAGTCGAATATCCTGTAACAATTAAGGTGTGATGGACATGAATTTCAGTTCCAAACTGCCAAAAACGGCATTCTATTGAATGATTTTTTTCTCATTCTATTTACGTGATAACTATTTATTAGGTTAGGCAGTGATCAGTGAGTAGGCCTTTAATTACCCGAAGATCATTTTATCTAAGGTTTAGTAAGGTCCAAATTTTTATTGGACTGAGAATTATAAATCTTTTCAAATATCTGTATATATCCGTGACATTCCAGTTGGACAATTTACACTATAGACATTATTACTTATTTACTCAGGATCTACCTTCGTCATAAGTTTTTTTTTGTATGGACTCCACTGCGACCAGTAGTTTTTTCATCTTTTGTGGCACAATGGTACGCATACGATGTTGATTCATGACAACTTTTTTTGACGTTGGACTAACGTCTATATCGAAGTTAGGCACCTGAATTTGAAAATCTATTAATTCAACCGGGGAAAACCAGGGAAAAGTGGTCAGGTTTTGAGCGCTTATATATCAGTCATTTCTTTTCAGAATTTCGAGGTTTTGGTATCAACCGATCAGAAATTCTTTTACGGTTGAATTTATGTAACAAAAATAACCTATTGTTCGAGATACACTATTGAAAAATTGATAAATTACATCGATTGTCTAAATCATACCGAGCAACCAATCACCACCTCTCTTCACAAGCACAGTCGACACTAACGGATACAACCGATCTGACTTTGTAAACAGTCTCACAGCTTTCAACCAATAACGAGCTCGCTTTCGGTAGCTGCAACAGGTGTTTCAACACCGTTTTAAAATGCTTCTTTTATCATTACCACTGAACAGATTCTAAACACCAATGGCTTGATTGATGGGGGAAATATTGCGCAAGATTGTCATATAGTAATTTAAATATGTTATCGATACTAAACTAGTTAAAAGTTGTGTTAAAAGTCGTGCACATTCAACCAATCACAAGCTCGCTTCTTGTTTGCTCGCGGATGGATTTTTGCTTTGGGCTATATAATAGCCTGTGTCGTCTCATAGCAGACATCAGTTAACAAGTGAAAGGCCACCAGGCCGGTCTTGTATAATCAGCAGCGGTGGCTGATTCCAGCGGCCAAACTGAGCTGCAGCAGAACCAGAGCGGTGGTATCAGGCAGCAGCGGCGGAGGTAGTGGGAAGCTGCATTTCTTCATTCAGTTCGGTTCTCCTTCGATTTGAGTTGGACCCCACCAGCGGTAATCCAATTCAGATATCGTTGGATGAAAACAGCCAGAAACTGCACGAGCCAGCACCGCCACTAGGAAAGCTACCGCCATTTAGTGTGTGTGCAGTGTGCACATATAGCGTATGTGCATCTGTATTGCTATGCCATTTGCGATGATAGGGATGGCGCTGTTGCGTGTGTATGGCTAGCTATAGCGTGTGTAAGACACTAGCATGTGTAGCATATTATGGCTATTGCGTGTATATCTTCAGCGTGTGTACGGATAGTTATAGCTTGTGTGTGGATAGCTGCTGCGTGTGTAATGATTAGTTATAGCGTATGTATGGATAGTAATAGCACATGGTTGCATAGCTTATGCGTGTGTATAGATAGTTGTATCGGATGTATGGAAAGGATTAGCGTGTGTATGGATAGCTATAGCTACAGCGTGTGTATGAATAGTTTTAACGCGTGTTTAGATAGTTATAGCATGTGTGTGAATAACTATAGCGGGTGTTTATCGAAGATTATTATTGTCATTGAAAATATTAAAACGTCTTAACGAACACAGTTGTGAATTTGATTTTACAGCAGCGATTTTAACTTCTTCAGCCAGTCTTTATTCTTCGAGGAAAAATTACTACCTATGAATGATCAACACTTATTTACTAGAAATTTGATTTAGATCAAAACGGGTTCTTTTGAGTATCATAAATTATTGGTAAAAAGAGTTGCAAGTTTTCTCAATGAGCATTCATTAAATTTTCGTTTTTGTTTCTCGGTGCGCGGTTTTGATTTTGTTTCTCGCACACAGAGAAAGAAACAAACTTGTCGCTATCGTGAAAAATAACAAAACAATTAGAAATGCTCTAAATCACAACTGAAGAAGTTAAGATATTTTCCTGTCACTCGCCCAAACCTTGATAACAACTACCGAAAAACGTGTGATTGAGCTCTTGCTATATTGAGTTATTGAACCAAACGTTTTTTTTTTTCAAATACATGAAGTTATATGCTGGGCTGGAACTAACCTAGCATGAGTTTTATCGATTAAATGTCAAACAATTTTCAAATTTAAAATTTTCGGTTGAATCGTTCGGGCTCCAATTTCAGATAATTTCGTAAAGTTTGCTTTTTGCTTAGATAGGAAAATTTTACCAATTCGCTCAATTAAATGATTGTCTTGGTAGTGCAGCAAACAAAGGGTTGATTCGAATATGTATGAAATGACAGTAAAAGATATCCATTCTTTTAGTATATATTATTATTTATAACGTTCTAACGTCTCAGCATTCAGAAATGCACTGTTAGATAAAATTGCAGCAAATACTAGAGTTGCAATTCTCTCTATTATTTGTTTTAATGGAATATAAGAATACCGTAGTCCAACGTCATGCGGTCGTGTCTTGAATACCACCCTCCTACTTTTTTCACACAACATTTATTTGACACGGCACCATACAAATTAATGTTTTACGGAGCCAATTAAGTCTAATGTCTTAAGGTCTTATAAGCTAAAGGCAAATTTTTTATCCTCGCTGCCGACTACGAGCTGAAACTAAATCTATTACTAAAACTAACATGTTTTTTTTTGTCCGAGATTCGTTTCGCTGTTAAATGGGCACCTTGATGCTCTTCAAATAGCTATAAACAAGTAACATGTATGGCCAGTTTCGCTGTGCGAGGATATCACGAACTAGCACATAGGGCTGTATTCCTCGGGCCCTGAGGGTATCCAAAAGAAGAGATATGGCGCCGCGGACTTCATGACAACTTGTCTCCAGTTCCTTTAGCGTCCAACCACTCAACCAGTTAACTCGTTGCGCGTCTCTACGTTATGTACCGGCCGAATTCGAGACGGATTCTATTTTTACGGGTTTGTAGTCCGATATTCCTACATTATGTCCGCCCATTACACTCTGCCGGCTTCAGCGACTGAGTTCGCCGTAGAGTTGCGTCAGTTCATTGTCTATCGCTCGCCTCCATACGCCAACATAACCTGTTCCGCCGAAAATGATCCTAAGAACACGTCGCTCGAAAACGGTTCGCGTTTGCAAGGCCTTCTCAAGTATTGTCCACGTCTCGTACCCGTAGATGACTACCGGTCTTAGGAGCGTCTTGTACATGGTGAACTTGATACAGGGACGAAGTAGGCATGTTTTCCAGCTATAATATGTCCTCGGATTTTTCTGCTTCAATTGTTGTCTAACGTTACCAATGATCTGAGGTACCCTAATTAGTCCACCACCTCGAAGTCCTCTCCGTCGATTGCTACGCTACTGCCTTTGCAAGCTCTATCGTGCTTGGATTCCTTCTACTAGCAAATATTTAGTCATCAACGTATACACCTTCAGTCCCACCTTTTCTGCTTAATGTGTCAGCTTGGGTTGATTGGTGAACAGAACTGGTTGAATTTATTGACGATCGTGCCCCGTATGTTGGATCTGGAGCTGGTCTTGAGATACGACGCTGGCCTAACAAGCCAGTCGTCGTAGGTGCGAGTCCCGGCTCGTCAGAGACTGTTGGTATCAGAAGGATCGTAACGCTAGCCCCGCAATTGTCCTGTACATTAAACAGTTGACTGGGAATTCGGTGTAAAACAACCAGAAGGTCAAGTTCCAATACGGAATGTAGTACCAAGGCTTTGCTTTGCTTTGCCCCGTATGTTGAAGGCTGCACGTTCCACCTTGAACCGCGATATTGATTAGGAAGCAGGAAAGAGCAAAAGATCAAAATCCCTTGCTTGTTTCAAAAGGGCTTAATAGCGCACCCGAAATCTGTGCACTGTTCGTCGTCCATCGTGGCCTTGATAAGTCTTGTCAGTTCTACAGCCTTCTTGCTAGCGGTGAGAGACGCTGAAAGATGATCTGAGAGAACACTTTTCGCTTTCCAACTTGTCATCCTAATGTATGTTGAGCATCCCTCCTTTCATTCCTCCGGTAGCTGTTATGTATCTCAGATCCAGACTATCAGTTAGTGCAGACAGGAAGCCAACCTATAGTTTCTAGACAGAAACTCCATCTGCAAGTCATCTCACATTCTTCCGTTCCTCCATTCTCATCTCGACACATTTCGGCTCGCGGCACAAAACCTGCGCGGAATGCGTTCCATTTCTTGTAGAATTTACGTGTTTTCTCAGAACGAAACAGCTGCTCCATTTCCTCTCACTCCAGCTCTTCCAAACGGCGCTTTTTGTTCCGGAAAAGATGGGTCTAATGTCTTCATTTCTGTTTATATTGCATTTCGTACTTTACTGCATCATCATTTCCGGCACGTCATTCTTCTCGTCTAAAGTCTTCTGACACTCCTCGTGCGCTATTGATGGCTACTTCGACACCTCACCGACCGGCATCAAAACCCCAGTGGTCAAATTCTCGTCTACGGCAGCTTAAGCGACAACGATCCTTGGCTCTGCGTAAATATTGCAAAATGCGGAACAACCGTTCAAACACGCTAGCAACTCCTACCGAATATTAAGTCGCTTTCTGTACAAATTTATATACTCTTCGGATGCAGAGCTGTCTAAAATGGAACCCTAGACCCTTTTGGACATTTGTCAACAGCAATAGAAAAGAAGTGGGCCCACCAAAAAATGTGTTTTTGAGTGATGGTAACACGGCTCTACAGAAGTGCACACTATTTGTCCAACCATGCTTGGTTTCGCTCTTTTGCTCTTTGAATGCTCATTAGACTGTATTTTGTCAAGGAGGCAGAATTCGAAAAAGTCATATACGAGGCAGTTGTAGAGACACTCTATCTCTACAATTAGTCCAAACATTGTAATGACCATTCCTGATAACAAAATGCCAAATAGAAGCTGAGAAAGAAAAAAACAAGTCCTCTTTCGCTCCTTACTATGATACCATACCTTCCTGCGTTTTTAAAAAATGTGCAGCTATTTTTCTACGCCCGCCTAATAAATTATTCAATTATTTAATTTAATATTTAATCATTTTCCTACCATTTGTTAATTGTCGGTCATGTTCCCTGTTCACAAAAAAAGGTGACAAACGCGATATACAGATTACTTCTCCTTGCGCTTGTTCAAATGCATTTGAAATAATAATCTACAACCCACTCTTTGCTAGCTGCAAGCATCATGTCTCGATAGACAAACACGGGTTTTATCCAAATCGTTCTACCACTACCAATCTGGTACAATTCACTGAAGGTGTCCCAATCGACGTAGTTTATACTGATTTGAAAGATGCGTTCGATCGCGTCGACCATGGTTGGCTCGCCAAGTTCGAGAAATTAGGAGATGCTCTTACTCTCGTACAATTTGCTAAATCGAACGCTATACGTTAAATTCGGATCACGGCATTCTACACACTTTTCGAATCTATCGGGCGTTCCACAGAGCAGTGATCTAGGACCACTGCTCTTTGCACTGTTGTAGCAATCATGTTGGTGAATTTAATTCTCGAATTTATAGCTGATCTTCTATAAAGATCATGGATAGTTGGCTAACCAGGCGCAATTACACCTTGCGTACGAGTTAGCCGTTTGAATATTTGCTCTTCCTTTAAGCCTCTCATTCGCGGTGACGCAATCCAAATCTCAAGCACGAATCTGCGACTTACTTGCTTGTTCTTATTGGTAAAACCCCAGCCAGCGCAGGTCATTAAACTCGGGAAATGAAATGGTTAGATGCATGAATCTAATGGGAAAGGGAGATATAAACTCGGGTTTGAATTTACCGTGGAAGTTCGTTGCAAAATTTCCGGTTTCAAACCAAAATTCTCGTTTGATCTGAGGATTACACCAAGCTCGCTTCGATCAGATCTATTTGAACAGTGACCGAAGTCAGAGTGCGTGACTTGTGTTTTGTTTCGCGATTTTCGAAGGTTTGTGTTCGAGTGAGATTGTCTTTAGGTTAGCTAACTATATTAAATGTTATGTATTAATAGGGTTAGCGCAGTTAGGAGAAGTTTATTAGTGGTGGAAACTTTGCAAGCAAGTGTGGTAAAAGGAAAAGGTAATAAAATTATTGGGTTTTGGCTTACACACACTTGAAATTTTTTGTCGGGTCTCGGTAATTTATTACCGAGAACGGCACCACTGAGTGCTCGGTTAAGAAAAAAATGACAGCTGTCACATTTTTTCGTAAATCTCGGTTCAGCCTAACTGAAATTTTGGAAATCGGGTATTTTGTGCCGAAATTTCAGTTTGGTGAACCGAGATTTACGTAAACGTCACATGACAGCTGACATTATTTTTTAAACTGAGCACTCAGTGGTGCCGTTCTCGGCAATAAATTACCGAGACCCGGCAAAAAAGTTATGTGTGTACATGTCGAACAGCCGTTCGACGGCTTTTTATGTCAGTTTTTAAAGCGCCTGGCGAAGCTACTATGTCCAACGCCAGCAAAGTTTATCCGCCCTCCTACCTCGCACTACTGGACTTACGGTGCACTAGGATTCGAACCAGCCGCCGTAGAAATAAAGCCGCTGATCGGACGGATCGGCCCTTGCCGCCTTCACGATAAAGCGCCGTTCGGCGTTAGCAACCTAGCCGCTGATTGGACTGATCGGCATTTGCAGCTCCGATAATCGATCGCCGCCATTCCTGACGCTGCCTGAATGGCACATTGATAAAAGACGCCGTTGGACGACTGCCGCATAAAAAATCTACGAGGTTAAGTAGCCGGCGACGAGTGAGTACCATACTATAAAGTCCCGGCGCCGGGCCAAAGTTTAGCCAAGATCCCCACCTTTTCATTAGCTTTATGGCATAAGCAATAGTCTCCACCCACGCACACAATAGATAAGTAGAATAGTTTAGATGGCCAAAATTATTTAGAATAAACAAATCATGCATGTGTAATAAATGTTAAACTTATATAGTGCGTTTCCCTGTTAAAGTAATGTTAGTGTGATTTAGGTTTCCTAAGGTAACTCACGTCTCGCGTTCGTTGTTAGTGTTGTTATTTTGGTCTTGTTACTCCAAGTGAACGGCTTGGGAATACCGTCCCCGCACTCTGTTTCCTATAAACTGGGCAGCAATCAGGGTTGCCACATTTAAATCTGTGTTTTCCCTTGAAAAAATCTGAGCATCTGTATCTGAAACAAAAATATCTGTAAAAAAAATCTGTATTGTTTAAACATAAAGAACTTTGTATTTTTTTAAGCTTAATGGTACATAAACAAAATTTTTAGCTTAAAACGTGTGAGGAGTTGAAAATATGTTCAATTTGCTTAATATTTAATGAAATAAAATTTGGAGGGTTTATAAAAATTTATGTCAATTTCGAAAAATCTGTAAATCTGTACTTTTCGACGAAAATCTGTATATCTGTATATGCAGATTCTGTACCGTTACTTCGGCCAAAAATCTGTAAAATACAGATTAATCTGTACATGTGGCATCCCTGGCAGCAATCTGATCGTTCAGGATTGATCCAGTGAGGAGAATACACGAGTTCGGTGTTTTGAGATTGAGGAATATTTGTTACGAATTTCTGCGGTATTGAAACGCATGAGACTGAGTACCTTAGTGAAGTGCATCTGCCTTTTCGTTATTCCTCAGTTTATTACCCTGACCCGCCCTGAGGCGGAGTATCTGGCCGGGCAAGCCAAGACAGGCAAGTGGTCCTCTTTGAGGTGGCGCTTAAGCCACTTGCTTGAAGATACGGAGAACGGAACCGCAGATTTTGGGAGTGTGGCATTTCAGGCCCGCTACACTGTACATAAATGACGCATCCTTATTACTGCCATAGCCAAGCCGTATATTTTTGCAGACGATTTTAAGTTAATGGGGATTATAAACGGAGCTATAATAACCTGTCGACAATTAGCATCAAGAAATATTGTGTAATCTCTTTCCATAGAAAAAATGATCATATAACGTTCAGCTAGACCATGTTTGACGAAACATTAACGAATGTTAACCAGGTTCGAGATTTGGGCGTTACTTTAGACGCATCGCTATCATTCAAGGCGCACTACAACGAAATGTTTCATCTATTGTAAATATATAACTCGTGGAGGCAAGAGGTAGGAACTTGTGAGGGTCGGAGCTAAGTTTGACACCCGTTGTTCAACTAGAAGTCGTTCACAAATGAACGAAACCGGTACTAGAAGGAATTGCAGTAAGCATGGATCCAATTTTTGCAATCACAGCACCTTTGTCGAAACGGATTTTCAATAATTATTTCATTTACTAGTTAAATTAATTTCAAGTGTAAAGAAATCACACAGTACTATCACATTTCTCGTCAAACTCCAAATAGATACTTCTAAAACCCCAATTAACACCTAGCGATGAGACCTAGCCTTTCTCATTCGAACTCATTAATAAAAATAGATTTACACGAACACTCCAATTTTTAGAAAAAAATACACTTTGATAATTTCTGCTGGACTTTTTTTCCACTCCAATCAATAATTTTTTGGTAACCAACAGCACAGTTGTACCAAATATTTAAAACTTAATTTTGTGAAAATCGGTTCAGCCCCCTCTGAGAAAAGTAAGTGAATTCGAGTAATCTTCGGAAAATGTTTCTTTTCATTGCTGGATTTCACATTTATAAACATAACAGGCAAAGTAATTTCAATAAAACTCAAAAGTTAAGAGTTTTTTTGGTAGTCCGTTCATTTGAGACCAATTTTGTTTTAATCGGTTGTGTAGTTTCTGCGATAATGATGTTTCGTGATTTTCACATTTTGGTACATTAACCTCTAAACTAAAAATCTGAATAGGATGAAATTCAATAGGGTTTTATGGGGCAACTAGACCTTTCATTTGCAATTAATTTCATAAAAAGCGCTCGCGAGCCGAGAGCGTTACACACACATATATACACACACATACAGAAAATGCTCAGCTCGTCGAACTGAGTCGAGTGATTTATGCCATTTGGCCCTTTGGAGCACTTTTATATCTTCGGTTTTGAAAATGATTGCTATACCTTTCTTGGAGAAAGGCAAAACGTTTCACGTTTAACCACTATGGCATAGTTTTCTGCCCCTTTCGCTTTAAGAAGTATCTCGACCAGCCGTGATTGGGGAGGCACGTGAACACTCCCAACCCCTTTTTGAAGCCTCCATACAAAAAAAAAAAACGGTTTTCAACATGTTCGTTAAGCTAGCAAATCTAATGCTGGATTAAACGAGGGAAAAAAACTGGCAACACTACTGCAAAAGGAAAGATTTTTTTTGGATTGGTTAACAACCAGAAAAATCCCAAAAAATTGTTTCTTGGGTTGTTCTTTGGGTTAACAAACTGACTTTAGATGATTACCACCCCACACTTTAAGCCAAATCCGTGAAGGTTGTGTCCTAATGATAAATACACTTCATATGGTCAAAAATTACTATTGAGTCTAAAAAAATCCTCGAAGTGTTAAAAATACTTAGTTTTTCAAGGCAAATATGAGAGCATAATTTCATTCGAATAAAAATTAGTAGATGAATTTTTGCCTGTTTTCATACCTTGGGTTTCTTCCAAGTTTAAATTTAGGGATATAAAATCATGAGTAAATCATTACTTTTGGTTACTGAATATGTAGCATAAAACATTGAAATACGAAATAACTTTGCGATATTCTGTCATAATTTAAGTAGAATCTGTTATGCAATTGGAAAAACTAGATTTGTTCTAGCTTAAATATGCAATTTCTCATATAAAAATTATTCCGCGATCAATCAAACCAGTCAAAATCAATCAAAAATCCGAATCATCACGCAAAAGTTCGAATTATTGCGTTCTTTTAATATGTATACAAGCTTTAATCCGTTTTCGCGTTTAGCGGCTAGCGTTAATCGATTAACAGCGCTAATTTTTTCGGTGCTTACCACTTCCGTTGCCGATACACAAATTTCATTTAATCCAACACAGCATCGTGCCCCAACTTCATCTATCGCAGTCGCGCTACAATCCGGCCAGTGCACGACCATAAACAATCGGTGTTCCATGTAATCCCTCGCTGATGAGGGGTAAAAAGCGAGTGAGTAATCCGCAGCACGAAACTGGCTTTACCAAAAGGGATCCGTTTCTGTCCGATGGCATCCCGCTGGGATCATATTTTTCTCTAAGCGGTAGCTCATGTTTCAAACCAGCTACAGATTGAATTTTAAAGTCGGACTAACTGTCGGATGTAAACTGATCTGGAAAGCTGGATCTGTTTGTCAGATTTTCTTCTGATCATGAACCCAATAAATCGATGAAGACGCAAATAACATTAAAAGAAGAATGACATCTATCGTACTCTAAAGAGTCCAGTCACTTGGAGGTAACGAAAAAAAAGGCAACACATCGAAAAGCTTTTGACAGATTCGGCTTTCATTCAAACAGTCAGTCGAATTGAAGCGTGTTAACAATAAACCGCCTTTGAAAGGAATCGCACAAAAAAGGCATACCTATGCAGTGTGTTCCAGCGAATATCGCGCCCACTATCACGTGTCCTGTCGGAAAACGATAAAGCGAAAACGGGATGAAGAGGATGCGGACGTGCGCGGCATTCAAGGCTTGCAGCTACATTACATTGCCACTCAACGGTGCCTTTCATTCTACGGGTGGCGCCGTGTGCCCTTGTAGTGGTAACTGGAATTGCAGCACGTTCGGTACTTTCGTTGTTTACTATGCCATGCTGGCCTGCCATGCCGTCTTGCCACGTTTATTTTCTCAATTGCATGATTCTTTCGCGCGTTTAAGTGGAATGCAGCAAGGCTATACATGGCTAACAATGGACGGAGAAGAAAAAATGCCGCCCCGGGATAGCCTATTGAGAATTTTTTCCACACAATGCCTTCTTCACATGAAACAATCAAACGACGTGATAATGCAGGTTGCGTTTCCAGTTTGTGGAAAGCTGGCTGCCTGCAACGCAGTGTGAACTCACAATGCACTGTGACGTGCCCGAAGTACAGTTCTTGACAAAAACCAGCCCGCTTTAAGTCGTTGTTATGTTTGGGCTGATATCTGCTCAAATATTCTATGATTAACTGAGGGGAAGGATCAGCATGGTTTGTCAAGCTTCTCTAGTGGGCGAGACAGCAGCCCTGAACTCCTGGTCTTTTTTTTATGTGCCTTTATCTAGCCACATAAAGCATCGGTTTTGAAAGCATCTCTACGACCTGAAAAATAAACATCGAAAGGCCTAGCAGACCGAACGGATAAAGCTTTGTAGTATGAGAGGTCAGTCGTTGCAAAACATAACAAACAACGGCAGCGAAGTGCAGCGCAGTGGTGTGCCACAATTGAACAAACTTTCCTCTATATGAATAAACACCAACAAAAAGTGGACCGGCTAGCGATGGGACAAGAATGCAACAGGGCCAACCGTACACTGACCGCCTTTGGTTGACTGCAAAATAAAACAAGTCGATAACTGCTGCATTGTCCTGAATGGCCTGGAAGTTTAATGGGTGACCCGAAAAGAGCGAATTGTTTTCGAAAGTAGCAAACACCGTGTAGTTAACGGGGCACAAAGTGGGGAAACGGGACTGATTGCGGCGACAGCCGAGATGAATTGTGGCGAACCCAATGTTCGGAAAATCATAAAAAGAGAACAGGAAAAACAGGACAAATGCTTCATCGCTCTGCGGTCGTTTGTTGCTTTTGGTAATAAATGATGCTTGAAGAAGGAAAAGTTATTGTGACGAAACAATAGTTTGTTTAAATAGTGCTATTTCCAACAGAAATAGTTTTTGTGATTGATTTGGAATAAAAGATTACGTTCCAAAGCACGTAGGATTCTGCCGTCGTGACAAAATTTTGTTTTCAGACAGAAACTAAAACAGTAGAACACAAGTTAGCGAAAGTTCACTTAGAAATTATGTATTCGTTCCTTACAGTAATTTATCAACGAATAATCATGATGAGAGGCATCAGGAATATTTGTGTGCAATTTGAAAACGCTTCACGTTTACAGAGTGTCATGAGGATAGAGAGAAAGAGATTGAGAGGGCAATATTTCGGTTACTCTCAAACTTATACGATCGATCTTGGGTCGCATTATTTACTAGAGTAAAAGTGTTCCCAAACCGGATTAAAACTTTTCTTCTAAACATTTAATTTATGTATAGCCCTCTCTGCCATTTATCCCAGTGTACAGTCCATAGTTGGGCAATTTGAACTTGATGTAAAATATATATCACAACAATACTCAATACAATTGAGCGACAAAAAATTGACTAAGCCCCGAAATATTTACACTGATATCTGAATTCTTCGCATTCTTGGCCAACAGAGATATCTTCCCCGGAATGCTTTTTTTTTATTTTTTGCGAGCTGATTTTTTAAATTCGATTAGATTTATTTCGGATGTCAAATAGTTTTTAACAAGATTCAGAATATTTTTCTAGAATCGTCTAAATATTCTAATAACTTTGTACGCCGACCTGAAATTAAAATTTCGATTACAGCAGTATGCCAACAAGTTTAGAGGAATTGAAGGTTCAATCTGTAAGCACCTGACAAAATTAGTTCTTTTCCGTGAAGATTAGAGAAAGATTTCCTGTTGCACTTTAAAAAAAAAAATAATTTTGTTTAAAAATATAATAAAAAGGTATGGAATCTTTCTATTGCAATTGTACACCGTGAGCCCTATGATGAAGGATCCCATTAGGCCTGTACTTACTGTGTGAATAACCCAAAACGGAACTTTGGGCAGAGCAACTCTAACCCCTTACCCCCCCCCCCCCCTTTTTCTCTTTCCTAAACCTTTTCGCCCTTATTAACCGATACCATCAAAGATTGTATCTACAAACGTGAATTATTACAATTAAAATTTCATTGTAAAACGATATAAAAATTCTAATGTGTGAATAATGTGCATTTCAAAAATTATCCAAGCATATTTTGGTCTGATAAGAACCAGAGAACTAACAAAAACGGTGTACATCCACTTTTTAAGGGATTAGTCAAGATGCTCTTGGGTTGGGCTTAACGGACTGTGCATTATACGAAGGAGTCACAGTGAGAAGAACATCGAACTATTCAGGTCAGTCAAATCCAGCATACGTCTCCACGTCACTCGATCTTGTACTAGTCTTCTCCAATTGCGCCATACCATACATCCAACGAGTACGGAACCTACCGTGGAGTCGCCGAACTACGTCGAGCTCTCTACTGGTCGCTTCTTCGACCTTCGTGTCACGTGGCCAGCGCACTGTGGCCTGTCGTATTTTATCAGCTTGACCACTTTGTAGTTCATGCGCCCGGGCCATATTCCTCTCTCCAGTTTGCCGCCAAGCATTGAACGCAGAATCCTACACTCGAGACTACAGAAGCTCACACGTCGGCCTCCTTCATTAACAAACACTCATAGCCGTAGAGTACCACCGGAAAAATCAATGTGACACAGTGCAGACACGCATGCTGCGGGATCTCAGCTGGCTACGTAAACCGTGCTGACTGCATCCGCTGATACTATCAGAACGTTAGGGGAATTCTTTATCTCAGTTAGCACTACAGAATTCGACATAGTGATTCTCACTGGAACATGGCTACCGGTTCCATACACCGCAGCTGCTTAGAACTAATTATAATGTCTACTGCTATGACCGCGATCTTATTATTACGGGCTAAGCAAAAGGAGGAGCTGTACTTATAGCCGGCTCAAAACGCTACAGTTCTTGGTGGGGCATGAGCACGAGTCGGTGTCGGCGACCACCAAGGGCATGCTTGCCTAGTGTGTTACCACAAAAGATCAAAATAATGGTCGTAGTGGTCCAAATCTTACAAGAAGAATGCCTGTGTGTGTCCACTGATAGCAAACGAACAGCCTCGAACTAGTAACGAGAGCGTGCCTAGGGCGTGGTAGGGTGTCGTACACTGGTCTGTCGATTCTACGTAAAAGCCACGGTACCCGTAAGCAGCTTTTGCGGACCAAATATGGCGCTCTTATCACCCAAATGCACTAACCCGGCCATTGGGACCGAAACCAGTACAGCCCCAATTATGTCAACTGGTAGCAGTGCTTAGTATATGAGTCGGTACACGTTCTATACTACGATTTAGGGCTGGCATCTACACCGAGCTCTCTTAATAAAGTCGTGTGACAACGGCTTGAAATGGCGAGGTGGCGAACGGCCGTAGAACCTGCCAGGCCTTCGAGTACGCTCCGCGTTCATTGCCTGGTGGGAACCAGGCAGATGGAATCAGATGGTGGGAATCAGTTCTAGGACTAGGTACCTTTTCCTGACATACGCCGGTCGGGGGCTACTCATGTTCACGAGTTGCTCATAAGGCGCTATAGGCGACCTACCCTAGCCATGACCGCACTGCTTGGGCATAGCCCAACATGGGACCAAATAAGCGACTACTCCACAGGAACAAGGACAGCGAGTGAGAGGGAGACCCAATTAACCAAAAATTGACAAGTTCATGCGTACGAATCCGGAAGCGAACGCCAGAGCAAATGTCGGAGCGGATGGATCACCAAATCTATTCGCCAGAGGTGGCAACCAGTGGTCTCCACCGGGACCAACGGATGTGGTAAAGCGTGGTGGAAAATCGGCGAGCCCTAAAGCCACAGGAGGGATCCAGCGGTCTCCACCGAGGCCAACGGACACGGTCAAAAGAGGTAGTAAGGCAGGTCCGCCCAAAGCTACTCCCGACAACGAACGTGGTTTCAACGACCTACCCAATCAGAGATGAAACGGCTGTCGGTCAAAGAGGATGTAGAGTGCTTTTACCAACGTGACACAAGAGGTATACGGACCACCGAAAGGTCAACATCAATGACCAGGTGGCAGTGGGAATGGTCCAATTCTACCAGAGATAGCCAGATGGATCAAGAGGCGCCATGGGGAAGTTAGCTTCCACCTGACACAGTTACATTCAGGTCATAGCTGCTTTAGGCAGTACCTGCACAAATTTGGGCATACGGTGTCACGTATGTGCCCACAACGTGCGGGCCCGGAGGAAACCACTGGGCATATGGTTTTCGTATGTCCTCGTTTCGCACAGGTAAGGAGCGAAATGTTGACAGTGAGCGGGGCGGATACTACTAGAGAGTGCTTGTGAAGTGAATTTGCTAGGAAGCAACTCTCGCTTAAACCGTTCCACTGGTAACACGAGTTTTTTCTAAAAGGATGCCAGCCGGTGCCAATCAGACGAGAGCCGTGGTGGCTCGTGCTGTATCAAGAAGTTGTCGCTATGTTGCTCGGTTTCGGGCTGTGTTTCGCCAGTTCCCCAGGCGTCCCATCACCCGTAAGTCTCCTTCGATCTGGTCGAGCACTCGTGAACGCTGCGCCCCTCTATTTCTGGTGCCGGCAGGCAAGGTTGAAAATTATCAATCGCGTTCACTTTTCTCGCAAGCCGATATCTAATTTGATAAGCACAATTCTGAACACCTTTGTATGACGAATCTGCTATCACGGCTCCGGTGTTTCAGTACGAGCAATACTCTCTTCGACAATGTTGTAGTACTACTTAAGAACTTCAAGTTCGTCATACAAAGTTTTTCAAAATATGTGCTTATCAAATGAGCTATAGGCTTGCGAAAATAATGAGCGTTAGTGATAATTTTCATCCTTGCAGGCAGGGTTGGTGAAGAAAAGCGATTTTACAGGGTTGTCGTCCGGCATCCTTACGACGTGACCGGCTGGCTTATCGCAACCTATTGACTTTCGCCAGATGTGCAAAGGGGTTCTCTCCAAGTAGCGCGTGCAGCTCGTGGTTCATGCGCTGTCGTCATTCTCCGTCGTCCGTCTGTACTCCACAGTAGATAGTTCGCTGCATCCTCCGTAGAGGACTACCGGTCTCATTAGGGTTTTGTACAGCGTCAAGTGTCTTCCGAAGCGTCTTCCGGTCATCTGTGACCCCAAATACACGAACTCGTCGACCATCTCAAGCTCATCGCCGTCTACAGAGACTTAAATTGGGAAGCTGATGTTGTTCTCCTTGGAGCCCCTCGCTCGCATGTATTTCGTTTTCGACGCATTTATTCGCAGTTCGATTCGTCCAGCTTCGGCTTTCAGTCGGGCGTATGTTTCCCTCGTCACAAAGTTTCGTGTTATGATGTCAAAATCATCCGTGCCGCTCGTGTCGATGCCCGCCCTGAGGATCACACCCTCAAGGGTGATGTTATACAGCAAACAGGAAAATCCAACACCTTGTCTCAACCCTCTGCGCGATTCAAAGGGTCTCGCGAGTATCCCCGAAACACGCACGTAGCACATCACTTGCGCCATGGTGACCTTGTTCAGTCGAGTCAGCTTATCCGGAAATCCGTTGTTGTGCATGATCTGCCATAACTGTTCTCGATCGACTACATCATTGGCCGCCGTGAAGTCGAACGTTGTCGGATCGAGAAATCCGTGGTGGCACGGGCTCCCATGAAGCCCGCTTGGTAATGGCCCACGAACCACCTGGTTAAAGGTGATCTGTGAGAGTATTTTGTAGGCGGCATTGATAAGCGAGTCTGCCGCAAGACCAGTCCAGCTTTCCTATTCCCAAATCCTGGAAACGACCTATTGCACTTTCTATCCAGCGCCAGCGCCTCTCTCCCATGTTTGAAGAGCTCGCTCGGCACTCCGTCTTCGCCTGCGGCTTTGTTGTTCTTCAGCTTCCCGATCTTGCAAAGAATTTCATGAATATCGAAATCTGGTACTCGGTCATCTGCTGCTGGTGCTTCTAGGTCAGTCCGCTTCTGTTTACTGTATCGCCATTCAGGTGTCCATCGAAGTACGCGTTGCACATGTCGGCTTGCGGCCCATAGCCTCTGCGAGACTGGTTTACCTTCTCATAGAACTTCCACGTATCACTGACACGATACAACTGCTCCAGCTCCTCATGTTCACGGTCCTCTTGCTGGCTCTTCATTCGTCTGAGAATCGTGGTCATGTCGTTCCGTGTCCGTTTATAGTTGATAAACGACTGGGCAGTGCGCACCAGCAGTACCGCACTAATTGGCATAAAATAGAACCCAGTGTGGTCCAAAACAGAATGTCCAGCAACCCCTAATCCTACCTCCACGTCGTCGACTGGGATACGAGCAACCAGGGGAAGATCGATGAACCGGTGGGAACTTGGTCGTATGCGGAGAAGGAGAAAAGGTACGGAGGATTTGTGGCCGCAGGGCGCAGTACTACCAGAGCGACGGCAAAACCAATGAGCAGAGTACCGGCTTTGTAGTGCTGGGCAGGATGCAGAGTCGTGTGATCAAGTGGCAGGCGATCAGCGACAGGTTGTGTTTGTTGAGAATTAAAGGCCGGTTCTACAACTACACTATCCTTAATATACACTGCCCTCACGAAGGAAGGCCCGATGTAGACAAAGAAGCGCTCTCGCGTAGAGACATCAAGGTCGTCATCGGGGACTGGAACGCTCAGAACAGTAGGGAAGACATATACAAGCCGGTGATCGGCCCGCACAGCATGCACATCGTGACAAACGACAACAGCCAGCGATGCGTCAAGTTCGCAGCTTCCCAAGGACTGGCAGTCCGAAGTACCCTCTTTCCCTGAAAGGACATCCACAAAACCACCTGGAGATCACCTGACCAACGTATAACAAACCAAATTGACGGCCGGTTCATCTCAGACATTACAAACGTACGCACTAATCGCGGTGTGGATATTGGCTCGGACCACTAACTAGTTGTGGTAACTTAGCGCTCAAAACTGTCGACCGTATACTACGCGTGACATCGCCGAACTCCGCGGTGTAATATCAAGCAGTTCCGAGACCCCCAGACTGCGGAGGATTACGCGCAACAGCTCGAAGAGAACGGGCTTGGCGCATCGCCTTTCGAAGACGCCTGGTGCAGCATTCGCACAGCTATCGGGAAGACCGCAACGGCGACAATGGGTGTGGAAGCACCGAGTGGCAGAAACGACTTGTATGACGGGGAGTGCGAGGCAGTGGTGAATGAGAAGAACCGGGCCTGGGTGATATACCTGGGCAGGTCAACGAGAGAGAACAAGGCCGATTATAAGCAGGCACGGAACGACATGACCACGATTCTTTCAAAAAGGATATTTTTGTGATTAAATGATTGGAAGTAATGAAAAAAATAAGAATACTCTTTTCATTAGTTTATATTGATAGACCTCTTGAACACCAGGGGTCAAACGGTTTACAATAGAAGTTGTATATTTATCATGAATGTGTCATAAAACCCTTCACAAACAGCACGTCGTTTTCAAGAGAAATGATAGAGTTATCTTTTGAAATAGAAGAAGTTGCTGCCATCTAGGATCTCGCTGTTATGTTGGACTTTATCAGGAAAACGTGTTTTTAAGCAAGTTCGCAACCACCTATTTCAAATTTGACACCACCATTGGAGAGCTGGGGAAAATTAAAAGTATCTTGGTGATTCTGCGACTTACACCCGGTGGTCGAAATCGTTGCTTAAAAACGCTATCTCTCTGTAAAACTACGTAACGCAGAATCTCTCGGGGTTTCGAAGTACTTCAGGCGTACCTCAGGGTGGCAATGTTGGACCTATGCTTTTCTCGCTGTATTACAACGATGCATGTAAACAATAACTAATTATTATTGTTGCCTACTAAAGATCAATTATATGAGCGGTGCACCTATCCGGGTATATCTGAGCTTCAAATTTCAATTTTCAAAAACCACGTGTTTACATGCATCTTCAAAAGATGCATCAAAACGTTAAAATGCAAAGCTTGCTGTTTTTTTTTTTCAACAAAGATCCGCTATTGATCAACATGACATAAATGAACTTACGTTAAAGTTGTTTTGTTACATCATTTAATAAGTTTCTGCAAATTTCTGCAAGAAATTTTTACTGCCGTGTATGCAGAGCACATGGACATGGACAATTCAATTGGTGGTAATCTTACTGTGGAATGTGTTGGGAAACGGCAGAAATTCTAAAATTACTTGTCAAAAGCAAATTTTTTGGCAGGAAAATTGATAGAAACCTAGTTATCATAAAATAAAGTCTACTGTATCATATAAAAAATAAAGGTTTGATGTTGTTTTAAAAGTTCAGTGCGAATTTAAAAGGTATAGTCTAGGATGGAAAAACTCGTATCGCATAACAATCATTCGGGTATCATTTCTGAACGTGCTATTTATAAGCTTTCAATCCTAGCAAACCATCGCTATTAAAAGTTACACATTCTCAAGCTTGCAAGAGACAACTTAGAGCAAAGAAATATATAGTAGCTTTCTTTGATGATTTTGTTTCAGTATTGCCTGCTTTAGGCGGAGCGAGCAACATATAGCGAGTGTTTCACGAAAGAATCGTAAACGATTGCACTCAAGCGATCGCAATGATTCTTTCAAATGTTGGTTGCTTGTAGGCGTAATTCGGCTACTCCACGTCGTGCTTTCACCGTGATATACCACGATGATTCTTGGTGATTTCAAGTATCAGATGCTAATGCACCATGCTGCAATTTCCGTAAGCATTGATGATACCTATTTGCTCCGGCAAGCAAACAATGGAACGCAATCTAACGTTCATTTGGATTCATAATTTTGTATCACTGGCGATAATATCTCAAAGCTTCTCGCGATAATGTTGAATGCAAGTGAACTTGGATACAATGAATACTATCGTGTTTGAATCATTCAGTCTCCTTCTATGGTATTCGGAACTCTTAGAAGCGAAAAACAATCAGCAGCGTTTCTATGGATAACTTGTACGCGAGTGGAAATAGTTGAACGATAACTGATAAATCAAAGAACACATTTGCATGAAATATTGCTAGTGAGTGAACTTTTCCATGCTTGGGTATAGTGGTATAAAATATGAATTTTGACGTCAAAGCCCTTTTTTTAAAACATAATTGAACATAATCAGATAGCTCAGTAAGATTGAGAAATAGCTACCTAGTGTCTTCAACAAAGTTTTTTGTTATGTTATTTTGAAAAACTTTGCCAAAGACGGCGATAAACAATATTGATTTTTAGAGAAAATATTCTTTTTATCTCCTTTGAAGGGGGATTCATCACGGATCTGATAATGTCCAAAAAAGGGTCTTTTTTACTCTAAAACTTTCCCGAAGACAGTATTGCTCTAAAATGTAACGTTCATGAGAAAATGACTTTTGACCACCTTTTTTCATTTCTGGACCACAGTGCGGCGTTAGCGCTCACCCAGCTGCAACGTGTAATAGGTACATAGTAAGGAAAATCATAGTACAAGGAGACGGCGATGCCACGAAACAAAAAAGCAAGCAAAAATGGCTTGGGGCTACACCTTGCACTCAATGTAACTTTAGGAAAACACCAACGAAGAGATATCCGCTTTGTGGTGCTATTCTTCATTCTTCGCATGCCGATTCTTCGACCGAAGCACCCAGCTCGAGTGTGTGTTACCTAGCAAACAAGAGCTCAATTTTTGTCCCGCTTCTAGTGTGGTGCGTGCTTTAGCAAGTCTGCAAACAAGAACCTGGGATTTATAATAAAAATGGCCAATGACTTCCGTGATCCGGACTGCTTGGGAGTATTTATTATGCACTTGTGCGGTAAGGTGGGAACATGGTTCACAAAGTGAGCGATCAGAACGGTTCCGGTCACTAAGGTTTCCGGATGAACCGCCCTTTACACCTTTTTATTTCGTTCACCATCTTGCGAGAACGGGTCCGGTTTTTCTCGTCCGGCACTATAAAATTTGTGGTGTTGACACGCATACTATTATCGTCACACTAGATCAGCAGAATGTTAGTATTTTTCTGAAGGATCATGCAATCCGGAGACAAAATTACACGAAAGCCTTCAGCTCATCAGCTAACGAATATTTGGAAGAAAGTAGGGGCACGTGAATAATCTGCAGATATTAAATTACAACGGTCCAAGAACACTGCCATGGAGCACTTCAGGCGTGATATAGAATGAAAAAGAGCGGGTTGGTAGAAACCGAGTTGAACAATTGTCTTTTCTGTGTGACGAAATTATTACCAACTACATAGAGCTTGTCATAGAAGGATGCTAATACAATGTCAACTGAATCCGATTAGCAGTTCAAAATCCCAGTCAATGTCATAGAACACTTGTTTCCCTTAATCATAATCACACGCAGCAAAGTCAAAACTATGATAGTTAATACAAGTGTAACTTTTCTGACCAAGAAAAGTACAAACTAAATAACAATTATTTCAAATAGTTTCTGATAAACAAAATCTCTGAAGGCTTCGAGATCTATTAAATCAAAGTGTATTAAATCAGTGACAGAAATAAACTTGTCGATATGTAAGACAAAACTATCTGCCAGCACTGGCGTCTCGTTAGCCCGCATCTCGTGTGACCACCGGAGAGTAATCGTCTCTCAGCCCTGCTCAGGCTTACTGTCGAAGCATCTGGTTACTGCTACTTGTACGGACCGTTTAGGAGAAATCCTGCTGCGGTAGCCGGCCGCCTAGTGTAAATGGTGCAAAATCATCATAGGGGCACAAATTATCTTAATACAGTAGCGTTGAGTTTCAGTGCACGTCTGGCAACCGCTCCGTGGTGGTCCGGCCCCGGCCATTGTCGGTTTACTGGTTCGTGAAAGTTTACTCGCGCGTGTGTTTACGTGCATGTGTCCGTGTGCGTGCGGGCGCGCGTGTGCTTCCAATGTTTGCCCGTTATCGCGCCTGGCTGTACAAGGATCTAGGGCTGGACGAGCAGAATGTCGCAAAATTATTTAGCAAGTAATTTCCATTTGACTATTGTCTACATTACAAAGAGCGGGGATCTTTATCCTATACACACGGACGAACGTTTGGGCCGGCTGGGAGTGATATTCCGAAATGTGACCGATGGGAGGTGCATGTTGATAACCGTGATGGTGACGATGATTTGTGCTTCTGCTGGGGGTTTCCACAGCGGTTCGCAGATTGAAATCTTTACAGCAGTGTACTAGAAGCGAATGTCAGTAGAAGTTGTTTGCTTTATCGACAATAATGAAAACATCATTAGTCAATCTTAACTTCGATAGCCAACATTACTGGTTGAATATCCATTGGGCTTGAAATTACTACCTGTTAGTTAATTCAAGCATGTCAAAGAAGTTTTTTTATTCCAAATTGAATGCCTATCAAAACAATTATTAAAGCGTACTAAAGCTCAGACATTTCTTGCAATTAGAGTCATAGTCACCATGGACGACCTCGATTCTGCCTTGGCATAGACTTGGATGGTAATGAAATGCAATCATGCAAATGCACGCATCAAGTGCTAGAGTGGAATTATTCGTCCGCGTGAAATAACATATCAGTACTAGGCAAATGTGATGGCGACAGGATGAGCCAACCAAAAAGCGTATCCACTTTTCCAAATGTCATTTAGGCAAAATTTCCTGCTTGCTATTAATTAGTAATCATTATTCTTGTACCCGAGGTATGATTTTCCACAGTTCACGTTCAACTAGGATTGGAAAGAAGAAAAATTCAACTTCAAGTTAAGAAAGAGCGACTTATAAGACGAAATAATTGAAATAAAAGCGTGACAGCGTATGAATGCTTGACGTGTTTCTGCAGTGGATGGGCAAAGAAATGCACCGCTGCTCGACCCGTGCTTTTTATATTCGCAAATTCATTAAGCTTTATAGACATCATGACGCTTTGCATTGCTGCTATCACTGTTTAAACAGCAAAATTGCTTTCCTAATGTTAGCTCAAGTAGAAAGTAAAAGAAAGTAAATATTTGCATTATATCTGTCGAATACTAAGGCAACCGGTTTGTTCCCTTTAGACTGGTGTCGAAAAAGGACATGCGAAACGATGAACATTTTCGCTCACACACAAACTATGATTTGACATTAAAATAAATTAAAAAATGACACATAAAAAAATCCATTTCTTCAGAAAAACATGCTTCGCGCCATGACCTTCGACGAAAAAGTTGCCTTATCCAATCCGTGTCTTCTTTAAATTTATAGTGGTTGAGAAGCAATTCTGCTCACCCGAATGGAAGACAACATCGTTTACTTGGTTGGGGTCGAGTTGAACAGCGACCTACTGCTCCACAGCTGACTTGCATGCAAATCTATATACCTTTACGTGATAGGGATGGAGCCTTGTAATTTTCATTTCGTGTGTGATTTTATCGATTTTCTGCCCTCCGATGTGACATGCGGCCAGCGTGTGTACGTATGAAAGTTTACCATCCAACGTTAAGAATGTATTTATGTTTGTAGCAAGGGGGGCTAAGCAGCGAACGAATCGAAAAGACCGAATAGCAGTGAAAGTGGCATGTGAGCTTGGAGGACGTACGGTTTAAAGAACGAAAAAAACAGCTTCGCTGTGAGTGGATCGTCAGTTTATACGCCCCGTGGAGATTTCAATAAATTATTTTGACCTTTAATTTTATAGACATTCCCGTATTTGCCGGGGTAGAAAACTTGGCAACTTTCTATGTGTGATTTACTGAAAAGTTTTAATAACTTCGGCATTTTTTTCTTTTGTGTAAATAGTAGTGGACATTATCATTTATCAACAAAATTCGAAAAGTAATTTTGTTTGCTAGTTTGGCAATTAATCCATGCATTCACAGTCGGTACAAAAATGGTTCAGGTTTTTTTCCTGCAGATACAGGGAAATTCCACTATATTTTGACTAGTGAGATTACAAAGTTAATATAAGCGAATATGCATGATATTTTTGAAAAAGCTTTAAGCGGGGAAAATTTTTTGTTACCACTCCTTATCAGTTATATTTTCAACACAGTTGGAGATTAGATATAAAGCGCCTCCACCAAACTTATTCTGATGGAGTCACCTGGTTATTCTCACCAAGCCTGATTGTAAATTTCTGAAAACACTGCCATGAATCCAGTTTTGTTCTAAATTCGATGCTGCAACGGGTTACATACTGAGCAATTCCTGGTTGAATCTGTTTGCTTCCGATCCAATTTCAGGCAGGTGAGATAAGATGAGAAGGTAACTACAAAAGTCTTTTAATAGACTCATAGGTACAACCATGATGAGTAGAACATGGTGCAACGGTTTGATCAAAAAGTAGGCGCGGGATGAGGAAGCGTTTTTTCACTTTGGAGGGTTGGAGACGAAGCATCACTATGCAACAGCGAATAACTTTCTCGTGTTTTTTATATATCCCCTAACTAACTAGGCAAATTCAGGTGTTTTAAGTTGGAAATTGTTTCTTAAATTAATGAATATAGGTAGCAAGGTATGTAGCATTGCCATATTTAGAATTTAAATGCATCCAAATTATACATTATGAGATGCGATAATTTTTATGCCCTAGTTGTTTATAAACAAACCTACTCGCTGGCAATTTTTTTCCAATATGGCCGATTCTGCTTTTGACATATCGTTACACCATGTCTTTATACATCATGGGTACAACATCACCCATATCCCATATCAGGTTCACAACATTTTTATCGAGCTTTTTCGATTTCTCAAAACTTTAAACACTACTACTTGACACAGAAACTTGACTTTTAATCGTGGGTGCAAAAAAAAAATTTAGACTCGAAAGTGTTTTGAGGAAAAGGGGTGAGATTTATTTGAGGGTGTCTTCTCATCAGTCTAAGGTGGTTTTTCTTAATTTATTATTTCGAATTGAAAAAAGCGACACAGAAAAACAAACACCTGCATTCATTTAAAGGAGGGTTTAGAGAAGAAAAAAGTTTTGTTTGTACAAAAAACAAGAATGGCGGACTTATTAACGGCGGCTCATACTGGTGTGGCTTGCATGATTACAAAAAAACTACCCAAGCTATTTATACAATATTAGATTCATTATAAAGATGAAATAAATAACTATGGTGGAAGATATTAAAAAAAATGTTTTTGTTTTTTGTTGCAAAAAATAAACTAAAATGGATAATTATTGAATAATCAAAATTTTTAATAAATATTTTTCGGACCGTTTTTGACGAAACTGCATGATTGCATGCGGAAGACCCTAATGTAGAAATATTTTTATTGTGTATCACGGGTGAAAAAAAGGAGTAGTAATGCACGCCGTATGAGTTATCAGTAATGAGTCATCACGCGAAATTGTTAATAAGTACATTTTTTTACATTTTTTTCTTATATCCTAACTTAGTTGAAAATTAATGCAAACAAATTATTTCTCTCTATCGCATTTTTGATCTCGAAAATAAATAAGAAAAACTTACTATCTTGAAGCCGAATCGTTACTACCTAGTAAAACGCTATCCGTTTAGGAAAACTAAACTGTTTTGTGAACAAAATAAAACAAAAATAAAATAGAAACATATTTTGCATTAAGTTAACATCATGCCAAACCTTTTCTGCATTTTTTATGCGAAGTTATGATATAAATTTTGGTAACAATGATGTACCTAGAATATTGTACCATCGTATATTAATTAGTAGGCAATTATTCGAATTTGTTAGTAAAAAAGTGTATTTCAGTGAAGAAGGATATTTTTTTTTACTATCTACTTCTCACTATTTATGTTTCTCGCTTTCTGTATTTCTCACCCTCTTTATTTCTCACTCCCTATTTTTTGTACACCCCATATTTCACACTCTCTACATTCCTGACTTCCTATATTACTGGCTCTCTGTTTTTCCTACCTTCAGTATTTCTCGTACCCAATATTTCTCTCATCCTATTTTTCTCACTCGCTAGATTTCTCACTCCCTTTATTCCAGGCTCCCTAAATTTCTCACAACCTATATTTCTCGACCTCCATGTTTACTCTTATATATATTTTCTCTCCCAATATTCCTCACTCCCTATGTTTCTCACTTAATATATGGTTTACTTTCTACATTTCTCACTGCTTATATTCCTCACGTCTTATTATATTTCTCATTTTTTATATTCCTCATTCCCATTATTTCTCACTCTCAGTGTTTCTCAGACTTTGCTTTTCTCGTACTCTTTGTTTCTTACTCTCTATACTGCCGCGCATCGCAAGTCCGTCCAATTTGCATGTTTACCAAAATTGGGTGTCCAAGCAGAAATGGTAACTAACTAACAATAAACGAACTCAACAACTTTGTTATGGAAAACTGCGGGAAAACATCAAAACGTATTATTCCTCTCATAAGAAGCAATGGTAAGAAATTATATAAAAGCGCGTTTTTCTTAGCTTGCTGAAATTTCACATGAGACGGACATGCTATGCGCGGCAGTATACTTCTCACTACCTTTATTTCATACACCTTCACCCTACATTTCTCACCCCCTGTAATGCTCACTTTCAGTATTTCTCGGACCCTAATTTATCCCACCTTCTCTTTTTTTCTACATTTCTCACTTCCTTTGATTCTCACTTTCTATTTTTCTCGACCACCATATTTCTCTCTTAATATATTTCTCTCTCCCAATGTTTCTCACTTCTTATATTTCTCACCGTCTATAGTTCTAACTACTATGTTTCCCACTCCCTATATTTCTCGGCCTCATTATTTTTTATTTTTTATTTTTCTCTCTCCCAGTATGTATACCTCTTCATATTTCTCACTCTTTATACTCCTTTCACGCTATATTTCTCACTCTATATATTTTTACCTTCTATATTTCTCACTCCCAGCATTACACACACTTTATATTTCACACCCGCTCTATTTTTCATTCTTTATATTTTTTACTTCCCATATTTCTCACTCTCTAGATTTCTCACGTCATATATTTCTCACCCAAATATTTCTCATTTTTTTTATTTCTCACTTCTTATATTTTTCACTTCCTATATTCCTCACTCTCTTGATCTCTCACTTCATATATTTCTCACCCCTATATTTCTCACATTTTTCATTTCTCACTTCCTATACTTCTCACCTCCAGTATTTTTCACAGGTTTTATTTCTTACTCTATATTTCACATTCCCTATATTCCTATCCCCCTATTTTTCTCACACTCTATATTTCTTACACCCTATCTTTCTCACTCACAGTACTTCTTACACGTTTCTCTCATCTTTTATATCTCGTTCTCTATATTTCTTATCTCCTATATGTCTCACTACCTATATTTCCCACTCTCTATATTTCTTCTTTTAAATATTTTTCACTTTCGGCATTACTTCTACACGTTTCTCTCATCTTTTATATCTCGTTCTCTAAATTTCTTATCTCCTATATGTCTCACTACCTATATTTCCCACTCTCTATATTTCTTCTTTTTAATATTTTTCACTTTCTGCATTTCTCATTTCCTATATTTTACACTATCTGCATTTCTGATTCCTCATATTTCTCATTTTCTATATTCCTCATTCCCTATGCATTATGATCTTCTTCATGCGGTTTTTAGGCGGATTTCGGAGTTTACGCGGATTTTAGAATTTAAGCGATTTTTACGCAGATTTTTCAGCAAAATTGTTCTTTTAGTTTTAAATTAGTTTATTTGACACGGCACGATACATTTTCTGTTTTACTGAGCCAAGTACAATTCGTTTTAATTCTACGTTAGCAGGGAAAAGAGGGAGGCCTTTTCTTTATTCTCGCGGCCGACTACGAGCTAGTGGGGATTTAAGGTGAGAGGAGGGGAGATACAATTTTGACTTAAAACTATTTTGGAACTTTGTTTTTCAACTGGTAGAGCAATTGTATTCTTGTTTGTTGTGGGTTCAAAATATTTGTGTAAGCATAGTTGCGGGCTCTTCGTTTCCGTGTCTTCAGCATAGCATATTTGTATCCTTAATCTGACAAATAGACAAAGAAAATTTTAAATTTTAATGTCAGCGTTTTTCAGAAAGCAGTATAACTGTGTCATGTACTGGAGATCACCGCTTCCCAGAATGTCTCTAACGGGTACGTTCGGTTGTTTTCCTCGGGCCCGAAGGGAATCTATAAGCTCGGACCTAACACCACAGTATTCGGTACACGACCAAACAACATGCTCGATGTCATGGTAGCCATCGCCACAAACGCAGTGATTACTGTCTACAAGCCCTATACGAAAGAGATGCGTGTTTAACGTGTAGTGATTGGACATAAGTCTAGACATCACGCGAATGAAGTCCCGACCTACATCCAACCCCTTGAACCATGCTTTCGTCGATACCTTAGGAAAAATGGAATGTAGCCACCGTCCCAGTTCATCTGAGTTCCATGATGATTGCCAACTGTTGAGTGTTCTCTGACGCAAAATGCTATAAAATTCATCATAAGCAATTGGTCTTTCATAAATATCGCCATCAATAGCACCCACCTTAGCTAAAGAGTCAGCCTTTTCGTTACCCGGAATCGAGCAATGAGAAGGGACCCACGCTAAGGTAACCCGGTAATTTTTATCTGTTAAAGCACTTAAAAACCACCGTATTTTCCCCAGGAAATACGGGGTGTGCTTCACAGGCTTCATCGATCGCAGAGCCTCAATGGCACTGAGACTGTCTGTGAAGATGAAGTAGTGGTCTGTGGGTAGGGTTTCGATGATTCCAAGAGAGTACTGAATAGCAGCAAGTTCTGCGACGTACACGGAAGCAGGAGCATCGAGTTTGTAGGAGGCGGTAAAATTTTCGTGGAAAACACCGAAGCCAGTGGACTCATCTAGATTAGATCCGTCAGTGTAAAACCTTTTATCATAACTAACATGTTTGAACTTATTCGAAAAAATCTTAGGGATCTCTTGGGGTCGCAATTGATCCGGGATACCAGAAATGTCTTGTTTCATGGTGGTGTCGAAAAATATAGCATTATTAGAAGTATCTAAAAGTGCGACATTGGAGGAATCGTATGAAGAAGGATTAATATCTTGAGCCATATAGTCAAAATATAAAGTCATAAATCTGGATTGAAATTGAAGGTCGACCAACCTCTCGAAATTTTCAATTACTAATGGGTTCCTAACTGTGCATCGAATTAGCAACCGGTAAGAGAGATTCCAAAAACGATGTTTCAACGGAAGAATACCCGCTAACACTTCAAGACTCATCGTATGGGTCGACTGCATGCAACCCTAGGCAATACGCAAACAACGATATTGTATTCTCTCTAATTTTATAATGTGCGTGTTCGCGGCGGAGCGGAAGCAGAAACAGCCGTACTCAAGAACTGACAATATCGTTGTTTGGTAAAGCCTTAGAAGGTCTCCTGGGTGGGCTCCCCACCAGGTTCCGGTAATCGTACGAAGAAAATTAATCCTCTGTTGGCATTTTCGTGTCAGATACCTAATATGACAAGCCCAGGTGCATTTAGAGTCGAACCAGACCCCGAGATATTTAGCGACTAAAACCTGAGAGATCGTTTTACCCGTTAGTAGGAGCTGCAGCTGAGCTGGGTTATGCTTCCTAGAAAAAACGACCAACTCAGTTTTCTCCGGAGAGAATTCGATACCCAGCTTAAGAGCCCATTCAGACAAATTGTCTAAGGTATCTTGCAATGGTCCTTGCAGATCGCTAGCCTCGCTACCAGTAATGGATACAACGCTATCGTCTGCAAGTTGCCTTAGCGTGCATGAATTTGCAAGACATTCATCGATGTCATTGACGTAAAAATTATATAAGAGAGGACTTAAACATGAGCCCTGGGGAAGGCCCATGTAACTAATTCGGAAAGTTGTCGAATCGCCATGTGAGAAATACATATGCTTTTCTGACAACAGATTGAGCAAAAAGTTATTCAAATTTAGTGAAAGTCCCTGCGAATGAAGTTTCGCGCTTAAAACTTCTACAGAGACAGAGTCAAAAGCCCCCTTAATATCCAAGAACGCAGAAGCCATTTGCTCTTTTCGAGCAAATGCGAGTTGAATTTCAGTAGAAAGCAACGCTAGGCAATCGTTCGTCCCTTTGCCCCGGCGAAAGCCAAATTGAGTATCTGAAAGTAAACCGTTTGTTTCGACCCATTTGTCTAACCGTAAGAGGATCATTTTCTCCATTAATTTCCGGAGGCAAGAGAGCATTGCAATCGGCCTATATGAATTGTGATCAGAGGCAGGTTTCCCGGGTTTCCGAATAGCAATGACTTTTACCTCCCTCCAGTCATGCGGAACAATATTTAGCTCAAGAAACTTGTTGAACAAGTCCAACAAGCGTCTTTTTGCAGAGTCGGGTAGATTCTTCAACAGGTTGAATTTTATTCTATCTAACCCTGGAGCCTTATTGTTGCACGACAGGAGAGCCATTGAAAATTCCAACATCGAAAATGGAGGCTCTTCCGTAGTTACTATAAACGCGTCGCGAAAGGTTTTCTGTTCCGGTACAGAGTCCGGACAGACCTTTTTGGCAAAATCGAGTATCCAGCGATCTGAATACTCCTCACTCTCATTCGAAACGTCACGGTTCCGCATGCGCCCCAAAGAGTGCTCATCGCTGTTTCCCTCGACAACGCGTTTACGAACCGCCGCCAGTACCCGCGTTTTTTTCGCCTTTACTAAGCTCTTCATCTGCCTGCCCAGTGCCTCGTACTTTCGTAGTAGGTTGACAGTGCCGTACTCCCGGTAGTCCTTATAAGCCGCGGAACCTTCGCGCGTACAGCTCAGAGCACTCTTTGTCCACCATTTGTTGGGAGGGCGTTGTCTAATCGTTACCCCGGGTATCGGTTTCGTCTGAGCTTGCGTCGCGGCGTCGATTATCAAGCCAGCTAAGAACGCGTATTCTTCCTCCGGAGGAAGTTCCTCGTGAGTCTCGATAGATTCCGCTATAATAGGACTCATAACGCTTCCAATCAATATTACGTGTAAGGTCGTAGGAAATATTGATTGGGTTCGGGGGAGTTTGAACCATTAGCAATTGATATAACGATTGGAAGATGATCACTACCGTGGGGATCGTTTGATTACTTTCCACTGGCAATCTAACGCTAGTGATGTCGAGCAGAGGGATAGGTCCAAGCACGCTTTCACGTGGCCGGAGGATTAGGTACGCGTGTCGCCTTCCCCAGTATTCAAAACTGTCATATTGAAGTCGTCGATCAAGTTACAGATTAAAGAAGATCGGTTGTCGTCGTACAGCGACCCCCATAGCGAACAGTGAGAGTTAAAATCTCCCAAAATCAAAAAAGGTGCGGGAAGCAATTCTGCTATATCAAGGAGTTGCTTCTGTTCAATCCGCGCGGATGGGGGGAATATATAACGAAACAAGGCAAAGGTCTTTTCCATTCATATTCGTTTGAATGGCAACAACTTCAATATTCGAGATCGAGGGGAGGTCATTCTGAAAAAAGAATAGCACTTTTTGATCCCTAAAAGTACCCCTCCACCGTGTGAGTCTCGATCTCGACGAATGATGTTAAAATCGTGGAAATTAAGTTGGTCATTTGAATTGAGAAAAAGTTTCACAAAGCGCGAACGCATCACAATTGTATGTGTTTTATCAAATGTGAAAATAAATCAAATTTGGGGATGATACTTCTGCAGTTCCACTGTAACACAGTGACAAAATTCCCTAACCTCTTTCAACGAATTAGTCATCGAAAGATACGATAGCTGAAATGAGGGGCCAAGTTGCTGTGAGTTGCTTCAAAAAGGTTTTCACTGTTGGGAGAAGGGCAAGAAGAATGTTTTGAAGGGGATCTGGTATGTTGAATGTTTTAAATATCCAGTCCACAATATCAGAGAATTTTATGAACCCTGTTTCTTTTATGTCTTCTGATCGAGAAATGGGTGCCCGAGGGGTTTTTGGTGCCCCAGGAAGCGGTGGGTACTCCTGGTTTGATTTGAAATTAAAACCGGGGGGTACTTGCTTCGGTTTTTCTTCACCACTTCCTTTTTGTGTTGTCTTATTGGTCATTCCGCTAGGGGTTATCTTACGACCTTTACGAGAAAGATTAGGAGAGTTGAGCATTCTCCTCTTCCTAGATCCCTCTGGCAAGGCATAGGAACACCCTTCGACGGGATCGTCAGATGTACCCTCATCGGTTGGCAAAAAGGAAAAGATGTTTCCTGTCGAGGGTGGCTCAGCCCTCTTAAGCATTTCTGCAAAAGAGCGCTTTGATCGTTCCTTAAGGGAACGCTTAATTTTTTCCTCGCGCTGTTTGTACGCGGGACATGCCGGAAGGTCATGCCGAGTTCCCTCGCAATAAAGACACTTTTCAGTATCCCCACTGCAAGCGTTCTCAGCATGATTGCCTCCGCACTTGCTACAGCGTGCCTTGTTGCAGCAGTAGGTGGCTGTGTGACCTAACTGCTTACAGTTTTGGCAATGCATGACCCGCGGTACGAACAGGCGTACAGGTAGACGAACCCTGTCCAAGCGGACGTAGTTCGGCAGCGCGGATCCGGCGAATGTTACTCGGAAGGAATCCGAAGGGAGGAATTTCTTCTTCCCTTCTTCGATGGATACTGAATGCAATTGCTTGCAATCCAGTATCTTTACACTTTGCATCAAGGGGTTTTTAAAGCAGCCAACTCCATGACGCAAAATGTCATCGACAGTGAGATTCCCCTCGGTAACCACACCGTCGATTTCTACATCCTTGGCAGGGATGTACACGCGATACTCTCTCGTGAAGAGCTCGTAGCCAGCAATTTCGTTTGCTTGCTTCAAGCTACTCACGACAACTCGCAGTTTGTTCGGCCTCACCTTCGTAATCTCGGTTACGGCCGAAAAATGTTTTGCCAGGTCTTTGCCAATTTGGATAATATTCAATGGCTTCTTTATGGGCCGGAAAAAAACAACGTAGGGACCGCCAGCGGCATCTGGGTAAGCTTTTACCCGTACTTCCGGTACTCTTGGTACAGGACTTGGCAAAGGGGAGGGCACAGGGGAAGGTAGGGGTGTGCTGATGGGAGAAATTTCAATTTCTTCCCCGTTTGTTTCCACCTCCAGGAAAAGTTGCACCTGCATGTCGTCCATTTTGCGGGAGCGTTACGCTCTACCGCACACAAACGATAAATATTCGAATATGGGGGGGGGGGTTCAAGTAGTTGATGTTAAATTTTAAAAACAATTTTTCAATCTACAATGGATCAAATAAAAAAAAAAGACAGTAATACTAATACTAATAACAATAGTAATAATAATAATAATAATAATAATTATAGTAATAGTATTAATAATAACAATAATAATATCAATAATAATATTAATAATAATATTATAACATAGTAATAATATTGATAATAATAGTAAAAATTCTAAAGGTAATACTTCACCGAACGTCTAAGTCACGACCTCACGGCTGATAGTAGGATTAATCGAGCGTCTCCGCAGAACAAACAATGACGATCCAGCTTCGTGTTGAGACACAGTGGCCGTGTCCTACACGCGACCTTGTAGATGCCACTTGTAGTTGACTTCCACTCGCTCGATCGTATGATGGTCCGTGCTGCTAGCGGGGTAACAGCGGTGCGGGAGAATTATTCTTGCTGATATATCAGCTGCGTATCGAATCACTGGCGGGGTAGCCTGCCCCTACCAGTGTGCAGATGTTTCTGCCGATATATAACAGTCTATTGTTATTGCGCAGCACGAGAACTAATCGACAAAAAAACACCCGTACGATAACTCGTGTATTGTTATTTTGCGAACTCAAACGGAGATAAACAATTTGCGTCTAATCGAGACGAAAGCAAAACAACGAATGTGAAAATTGTTCTTTATTAGTACTTAGAAAAAAACTTTAGTGTTTTTCCCACTGCCAGTACTTCTATATTTCTCAATTTCTTTATTTCTTACACCCTATATGGCACACTTTCTATATTTTCAACTTTCTGTATTGCTCAGTTTCAGTATTTTTTACTACCTATATTTTTCTCACATTCTTTTTTTGTCATTCTCTATATTTACCATTCCCTATATTTCTCATTCCTTATATTACTCGACTTCCATATTTCTCGCTTTATATATTTCTTCCTCCCAATATTTCTTACAAATTATATTTCTTAGGCTCTTAATTTCTCACTCCCTGTGTTGTATTTCCTATATTTCTCACTTTCTATATTTCTCACAGCTTTTTTCTCACTCTTCATATATTTTACTCCCTATATTACTCACTTCCAATACATTTCACTCGCGATATTTCTTAAAAATAATAAAAATAATTAAAAAAAGAAAAGAAGAGTTCTATTTTGCACTCCAGTACTGCCGTTCCAACCATTTTGTTCCAGCGTGCATATGGTTTGTGTAGAACATGAAACAACTCTTTGAGGAACGGCAGAGTATTCCTCACAATATTTCTAACTCCCTTCTTTCCCTGCTCTCCATATTTCTTATTTCCTATATTTGTCACTGTCGATATTTTACTTACTTTCTATATTTCTCACTTCTTTATTTCCCACTCTCTATATTTCTCGAGCTTCATTTTTTTCACTTTATATAATTCCAACTCGCCTTATTCACTTCCAGTATTTCTAGTATCTTTTATTTCTCACTCTCTGTATATCTTACTCTCTATTTTTCTCTCTCGCCTTCATTTCTCACTCCCTATAATTTTCACTTTCTATTTTTTACACCCTATATTAACCACTCATCTGACCCTCCCAGCTGGTCTCGAGGTACAATGCTGGTCTAACAAGCCAGTCGTCGTAGGTTCGAGTCTTGTCTTGAGAGAGGCTGTTAGTGTCAGTAGGATCGTAACGCTAGCTCCGCAATTGTCCTGTACACTTAACAGTTGGCTGCGAAATCTGTGTATAATAAACAGAAGGTCAAGTTTCGAATCGGAAAGGCTTTACCATTCATCACTCCCAGTATTTCTCACATCTTATATTTCTCACATCCTTTTTCCTCGCTCTCTATATTTCTTTTATCCTATATTTCTCGCTAACTATATTTTTCACCCTTTATATTTCTCACTTTCTACATTTCTCACTCCCGGCATTTCTCGCAACCTACATTTTCAACTGCCTTTATCTCTCACTTCCTATATTTCCCACTCGTTATTTTTTCTCACTCCTCATATTCAGGATTAGGAGCTGACGCGAAGTAAAATATTAGTGGCTTTTGTGACTTGCTTCATTCTAAACGTGATCGAAAAGTGAATCATGTAGGTCTTTTCAATCCATTTTGTACCCTCAAATAGATTGTTACGTTTTATATAAAAAAAATTGGTCAAAACATAGGATGCGGAAAGACTGGTTTTCGTTGAAATGTTTTTCACTTCCTTTATATGTCACTTTTTATATTTCTCACTTCATGTATTTTCCAAACTCTGTATATCTCACTTTTTATATTTCTCTCTTCCTATATATCTCACTCTCTATTTTTCTCACTTCGTATTATTTCATTCCCATTATTTCTCACTCTCTATATTTAGAACTAGTAGCGGACTCAGAACAATATAATAGTGAGTTTACTGCCTATTTTTCATTCGAGCTGTGACCGAGAAGTAAAAAATATAGGGTTTTGAAACTAAGTATGTAACCTTCAATGGATCACATTTCATTTGAAATATGTGTTTAGAACTCAGTATACGAAATGACTGGTTCTCGTAAAAAAAAAACCGAAAATTATAACGTTGGTTCACACTGAAATAGTTTTTCGTAAGAGATTGTCTTTCTCTCAAACAATGTCTTTATTTTTTAGAACTAATCCTTATTTAATTTGTTTGGAGTTTGTCACTATTGAAAAAAAAACCTAAATTAATCCACCTAGCGGTCAGACCCAGCCTCTCTCATTCAAACTTTTATTTATAAAAATATATTTACATGAACGCTTCAATCCAATTCACTCTTTAGGTTCTAAAATATTGATGTTGCAATCTATACATATTAGGGTGGGGAATCGTTATATGGAAAAAACGAAACTTGATAGCAGAAAGCCAGAACCAAGTTTTTTTTGTTCTGTTTGGGGCCCCAAACAATCCTGAATTTATTGGAAGTCGATTGGTTTTGTCTTCGCTTGGCGCATTGCATTTTAAATTTATATGGAGATTTGTATGGAAAAACCAACTTTTTTGCATTTCACAATTCTAAAGAGCTCAAATGGCTCAAATCATAGCTTTCATGACTTCAAATGGTAGGTTTTTAGAGCCTAACAGCTTGGCCGAAGACAATAAAGAGCTAGGGTGTACCAAAAAAATACTAGAGTTGTTCAAAGTTGAGTATGTCAAAATTTATGTTGCAAATCAAGTTTTCTGCCAACACTGCCAGTGTGCCGGCGTCAGTCAGATTTCCATCAGAAGTAACCTCTGAAACACGTTGTAGATTCTTTTTACGCCTAGAATATTGACCTAAATTTGTTTGTTTGGCCATGCTGAGTGTATAAACTCGTTACGACAGATTACTTCTGATGGGAATCCTACTGACGCCGGTGCATTGGTAACGTTGGCAGAAAACAAGATTATCTGCATTTAAATCGACATACTCAACTTTGAACAGCTATAGCTATTCTTAGGGACATTCTAGCTCTTCAGTGTCTACTGCAAAGTCGTTAGGCATCTGAAATACTATACTTTAACATAATGTAGTGCATTATTAGAGCATTATTGAGCTCTCTAGAGAGGTAAATGCAAAAAAGTAGGTTTTCCCATATGAATTTTCATACAAATTTGAAATGCAATGCGCCAAGCGGAGACAAAACCAATCGACTCCAGGTAAGTTTAGGATTGTTTGGGACCCCAAAAGGAACCAAAAAAAACTTGGTTCTGGAAAATCGATCATTCATATAGGCTCAAAAACTACCGAACCGATCGACGTGAAAATTTGTATGTAGAGGTTTTTGGTGCCGATAAAGGTTCCTATGATAGTTTGAGACCTCTCCCTCTTCTGGATGGGAGGGGTCCGATACAAATGAAACATAAATTTCTGCACAACTCAAGAACAAACCAAGCAAATGAAACCGAATTTGGCATGTGGTAACAAATATGTCCATAATAGTTGAACGCCCCTCCATTTGCTGGAAAGGAGGGGTTCCATACAAATGAAACACAAATTTCTGCACATCTCGAGAAATAATCAGATAAATGAAACCAAATTCAGCATGTGAATGTTTCTAGTGGTAACAAATATGTCCATAATGGTTCGACACCCCTCCCTTTTCTGGCAGGGAGGGGTTCCATACAAATGGAGCACAAATTTCTGCACATCTCGAGAACTAATCAACTAAATGGAACCAAATTTGGCAGGTGAATGTTTTTAGATGTAACAAATATGTTCCATAATCGACCTCAGGCAACATTTTGGATTGTAAGATGGCAGCTTCCGGTTTCTGGAAAACAGCCAAAAATGGCTGATTTCCACCCAATATAACAATATCCGGATCTAGAATGATACACAGGAGTTAAAATCGGCCACAGATACCATTTTGAATTCTAAGATGGCGACTTCCGGTATTGGGTGTTATTCGATCATTTTCGGCTGTTTCCTAAGAACAAGTGCCTCCAGAAGAGGGAGGGGCGTCGAACCATTATGGACATATTTGTTACTTCTAAAAACTTTCAGTCAGAATGACGCTCAGAGGCCAAAAAAATATCCTAAATACCATTTCGAAATCCAAGATAGCGACTTCCGGTTTGTGAAAAGAATGAAGAAGAATGATGAATGAATGATGCAATGAGCCAACAATTGACCTCGGGCACCATTTTGAATGGCTAAATGGTAACTTCTAGGAAGCAGTCGAAAATGACCGAATACCACCATTTTGAATTTAAAGACGACCACTCTTAGTTTGTGGAAAACAACCAAAATAACTAAATATCTCCCAATATGGGTATTTCTGGTGTCAGATTGATGCCAGAAAGTCTGCTGAAAATGACCGAATACCACCCAATATGATATATTCAGAATTAAGGCGATGTACAGAAGCCAAAAATCGAGGATGTTGTCATTTCGATAAAACCAATCATTTCAAACGATTTGTTATTTGACTTTGATCATATCATATGGCCGATTCGTCGTGCATTTGCAGACTTTAATTAATAGTACGATACCACATTTAAATTATGTTGAGACCACATATATCGATAAAGCAGGTATAGTTTTAAATAGTCTTTGAAGTTCTTTTCTTTCCATAACTTTTGAGCCACATATCAAATTGTTATGAAGTTTGTTATTTGTAAGTTCGAGAGATGCCAAACTTTGAAACCACGTGTTCAAAAATAATTCATCAGTTAACGCTTAACTAGTCCGCTCGTCTGATACTAATGTTAACCAATTCGGTTGTGTACTTTCTGAGATAATGAAGTTTCGTGATTTTCACATTTCGGTACATTACAGACGAAGTTACAGTTCTATAACAGAAAAATTTAATGGGGTGTTGTGAGGCAGCTAGACCTTTCATTTGACACTAATTTTGTTGAAATCAGGTCAGCCATCTCTGAGAAAAGTGAGTGAGTCCAAGTAGTCGTCGGAATATGTTCCTTTTCATACCTGGATTTCACATTTTTAAACATAACAGGTAAAGTGATAGTCCGATTGCAAAACAAATCAATAGGGTCTTATGGGGCAACTAGACCTTCCATTTGACACTGTTTTTATTAAGATCGGTCCAGCCATCTCTGAGAAACATGAGTGAGATTAAACAGTCTTCAGAACACGTTTCTTTTCATAACTTTTGAACCACAAGTACAATCTTTATAAAATTCAAAAGTTAAGGGTTTCTAAGGTAGCGCGTTCATTTGAAATCAAGTTTGTTCAAATCGGTTGTGTAGTTTTTGAATTAATGATGTTTCATGATTTTTACATTTTGATACATAAACTCTAAACTGTAAATCCGATTACAATAAAATTTGATAGGGTCTTATGGGACACCAAGACCTTTCATTTGCAATTAATTTCATGAAAATCGGTTCAGCCGTCTCTGAGAAAAGTGAGTGAGAATAAAAATCTGCACATACACACACATACACTCACACATACACACACACATACATACAGAAAATGCTCAGCTCGTCGAGCTGAGTCGAGTGATATATGCCATTCGGCACTTTGGAGCACTTCTATACTTTCGGTTTTGCAAATGATTGCTATACCTTTCTAGGAGAAAGGCAAGAACATTGAAGATTAAAAAATGCATTTTTACTCTATCACGTCGAGCGTTTTACCCTTTTTCCTTTCATGTCATCACCACTCCAAAAACTTTCAGTGATATATTTGGCGAGGAAATTGCAGGAAAAGTGTGCACACTCGAAAAACGAGCTGTTTTGTTTGTTCATTTTGTTTTTTCCTTTCTCCTAGAAAGGTATAGCAATCACTTGCAAAACCGAAAGTATAACAGTGCTCCAAAGGGCCGAATGGCATATATCACTCGACTCAGCTCGACGAGCTGAGCATTTTCTGTATGTGTGTGTGTATGTGTGTGTGTGTGTATGTGCAGATTTTTATTCTCACTCACTTTTCTCAGAGATGGCTGGTCCGATTTTCATGAAATTAATTGCAAATGAAAGGTCTTGTTGTCCCATAAGACCCTATTGAATTTTATTGTAATCGGATTTTTAGTTTAGAGGTTATGTATCAAAATGTAAAAATCATGAAACATCATTATCTCAAAAACTACACAACCGATTTGAACAAAATTGGTCTCAAAAGAACGGGCTACCCGAAAAACCCTTAACTTTTGAGTTTTATAAAGATTGAACTTGTGGTTCAAAAGTTATGAAAAGAAACGTGTTCTGAAGACTGTTTAATCTCACTCATGTTTCTCAGAGATGGCTGAACCGATTTTCATAAAATCAGTTTCAAATGGAAGGTCTAGTTGCCCCATAAGACCCTATTGATTTGTTTTGCAATCGGACTATTACTTTGACTGTTATGTTCAAAAATGTGAAATCCAGCTATGAAAAGGAACATATTCCGAAGACTACTTGGACTCACTCACTTTTCTCAGAGATGGCTGACCCGATTCCCACAAAATTAGTGTCAAATGAAAGGTCTAGCTGCCTCATAACACCCTATTGAATTTTACTGTAATTGACCTGTAACTTCATCTGTAATGTACCGAAATGTGAAAATCACGAAACTTCATTATCTCAGAAACTACACAACCGATTTGATCAATAGTATTATCAGATGAGCGGGCTAGTTGAAGGTTAACTGAAGAATTATGATTGAACACGTGGTTTCAAAGTTTGGCTGCCCTATACGTTCCCATTTCATTTGATTATAATCAAACTTAAGCAACCGTTATGTATTAAATTGTTAACAAAACAACGAAAGTCTATTATCTCAAAGATAATATGACTCATTTGAACATGACTGTCAATTCAATGACTGTCAATGAACATGACTGACATTTGAACATTGAACTGTCTCAAACTCACAAATAACAAACTTCATAGCTATTTGATATGTGGCTCAAAAGTTATGGAAAGAGAAGAAATTCAAAGACTATTTAAAACTTTACCTGCTTTGATCGATATATGTGGCATCAACATAAATTAAATGTGGTATCGTACTAGTTGAACGTTCCAAATTCATTAATTCCTTGCGAAGTGTTTAAAAACTGCAAATGTACGACGAATCGGCCATAGGATATGATCAAAGTCAAATAACAAATCGTTTGAAATGATTGGTTTTAATCGAAATGACAACATCCTCGACTATTGGCTTGTGGACATCGCCTTAATTCTGAATATATTCATATTGGGTGGTATTCGGTCTTTTTGAGCAGATTTTCTGGCATCAATCTGACACCGGAAATTCCAAAAACTTAAAGTGGTCGTCTTGAAATTCAAAATGGTGTCCAGGGTTAATGTTTGGTTTCTATGCATCATCTCGATTACGGAAATATCCATATTGAGTATTATTCGGTCATTTTCGACCTAGAAGTGCCATTTAGCAATTCAAAATAGTGTCTGAGGTCAATTGTTAGCTCGTTGATCATTCTGGTTCCGGAGATACTCATATTGGATGGTATTTGGTTATGTTAGGCTGTTTCAGAAACCGGAAGTCGCCATCTTGGATTTCAAAATGGTATTTAAAATAATTTCTAGCCTCTGGGCGTCATTCTGGTTGAAGAAACACCCATATTGGGTGTTATTCGATCATTTTCGGCTGTTTACCAGGAACCGGAAGTCGCCAACCTAGAATCCAAAATGGGGTCTGTGGTCGATTACAGCTGCTGTGTATCATTTTAGATCAGGAGATACTCATTCTGGCTCCGGAGATACTCATATTGGGTGGTATTTGGTCACTTTGGGCTGTTTTTAAGAAGCCGAAAGTTGTCATTTTGGACTTCAAAATTGCCTGTGAAATCAATTTCTGCCATCTGGACGTAGTTCTGGTTCCGAAAACATTAATATTGAATGGTATTTGGTCATTTCCGGCTGTTTACCAGACACCGGAAGTCACCATCTTAAAATTCAGGACTGTATCTGTGATCATTTTTTATCTTCCGCATCTTTCTGGTTCCAGAGATACTCATATTTATTGGGAATCGTCCATTTCAGGCTGTTCTCCAGAAACCAGAAGTTGCCATCTTACAATCCCAAATGTTGCCTGAGGTCTATTATGGAACATATTTGTTACCACTAAAAACCTTCACCTGCCAAATATGGTTCCATTTAGTTGATTAGTTGGCGAGATGTGCAGAAATTTGTGTTTCATCCAACTATTATGGACATATTTGTTACCCCTTAAAAATCCACATGCCAAATTCGGTTTCATTTGATTGGTTTGTTCTTGAGTTGTGTAGAAATTTATGTTTTATGTTTGTTTGTTATGTTAGTTTTCGAGCAAGGTTGTTAATACAATAGATTATCGTCGATAATCGTCATCGCCGTTACCGATAACGTATGGTATCGTTATTTACGATGACGATAGCGTCTTCAAACATTAACGATATCGGCGATGACGATAGTCACTAGACGTTATCGGTGAGGAAACGTTTTTTTTTTTTCACTTCGGAGGGTTGGAGACGAGACATCACTAGGCAACAGGAAGAAACTTTTCCATATTTGTTTATGTTTCGCGTCTCATCAGGAAAATAAACAATAACAGGTATCGTTATCGACGTTTACAATAAATTATCGATTAACAACCTTGTTTTCGAGCCTATATGGATCAGACAGACAGACAGACCGGACTGCATTTTTATATGTATAGATTACAACATCAATATTTTAGAACCTAAAGAGTGAATACACATTTATTGGATTGAAGCGTTCATGTAAATCTATTTTTACAAATAAAAGTTTGAAAGAGAAAGGCTGGGTCTGACCGCTAGGTGGATTAATTTAGGTTTTTTAACTTGACTTTGCTGAGGATTCACCGTCTCACTTTTCCTTTGACCGCAGCTTTACATTCCTCACTGAGTTTTGTTGTCATCACTTTTCGTTTTGACAGTATACATATTAACGAAAATGTTTGATGACTAAAATTTTACAGTAATTGAAATTATAATCAAAACAAAATACGATAAAAATTGTTTCAGATATACTAGTCCAACCCTTAATTCTTGTGAAATGTTCACCCATTTGTCTTGAGTTTTGATCATCAAAGTAAATTTTAATGAACATGTCGTTATTGCTGAAGAACCAACAAAAGGGTGTATATTTTTTTGCTCTAAATTCTAATTTTCAAAGTGAAATATAATTCGAAAAAATTCTGGTAAAAAGTTAATGACAATAAGACGGAAAAAGATGAAAATGAAAATATGTTTAAAAACTTCAAGCAAGAAGGTTTTGTTAATTTCTCCTCTTTCACACAAAAAATGAAAAAAAGTTTAAACATGTACTTCAAAATTCGATATATGTTTTGAATGTTTTTTACAATGCCGTTCTACGCATATTTGTCCCATGTTCCAAGTCATGCAAACGAGAAAAACGATGTTAAAGTTTTACAATACTTTTACGCATTGCGTCAATGTGACAAATGCAATTATGGGCTTCTAACCATTTTTACCTTGCAATAGACAGTTTTCAATAAATCTAGTTGAAGGTTTTTCGATTTAACACTCTTTTCCATAAAAATACTCACTGGGACAATAATGCCGAGAAATTTGTCTTCCAATATGTAATTTCTACGCATATCAGTCCCACCACGTGCATTCGATGTTTCCCAATAGAAAGTTCGTACTGGGGATACAAGGCTGTTTATCCTTTAACGAAAATGATCACGCTAATCTTGTTGTCTTTATACGCAAGCGGTGATAGTCGAGATGAAAGTTTAGTTAATTGAATAAGTATCAGATGATTTACCATTACAAATGGGAATTGTTTTTTAGATTGCTCATTCCTATCATATTTGAACGTTGTTGGGCTTTCACCATTTTGGCTACACACAAAAGACAGTTCTTACAACATCCAATTAGTATGAATCTCATACGTTTATCTTTTTTCATGCTCGAAAATGAAGAGTATTCTGATTACAAACCAGCAAACATGGCTTAGTTATCCCTAACAAAGATAAATAATCAAGCAAAGTGATTTTCGGTACCAAATTTCTGAAACCTGTAATGTACCAAACGTTGTTAGGAGAAGTCTTTAGTGCTCTGTAGCCCTTCCCAAGTTATAAATGTGGGAATTAGTGGTTAGTGGGATGAATTAGAATAGAAAAAATCTAGTGGGACAAATATATGTAGAAAATCATCGATGGGACAAACAGACTTGGTATAGTTTTTCAAGATTTTCGGAACAAACAATGTTATTTTTAAAAGTTTTCCAAAAATATACGTGAAAATAGACTCATTGGTGATAAAAAACGAAAATCGACCAAAAGTAACATGGGACAACTATGCGTAGAACGGCAGTACACAAGAAAAAAATTCTCATTGTACCTAAAAAAATTGCAATTTGTAGGTTATCCACAACTTTACAGAGATTTTTTAAATACAACAAAAGGAATTGCAATGCTCACAATAAAGTGTACGCTAAAATCCTTACGGTTTTCTAAATATTTTCGAGTGATCTTCAACCAAGAAAAAATACTCACTTTTCTAGCCAAGTACTACTAGTGCCGAGCTTCATAAAATTGAAACCACTCGAAGCTTATCCAATCAAAAGACTTTTTTGAATGTGTATGATGTGAGTGAATCTTTTTTTGACCTTATGTTTACAAGTTATATAACTCTTGAGGTTATTCAATCTGTCAGGAATCACTAGAAAGTGTATGATAAATTTAATAAAGTTATATAGTATAGTTTTCTGATTAATATAAAAGACGTCGGCAAACGGAGATGAAAACAGCGAATTTCAATACCACTGAATTCTGGACCAACAAAGTCCCAACCGCTCTGCACTGCTTATCATCCACCAAAAGTGAAAAACAATTTTCAGCTTCAATGACGTCAGTGGCACCGTTCTCTACATTTTACGCTTTTTCATCTGTGCCTGCTACCGCCGCTTGCCGTTTCGATTCTCTCACCCTGCTTGCTCCGTTCGGGTTCGGGAAATCCACCAAAGATCATAACCTTTATGGGCAACCAAATCTCGTGATTAATTGCTGTGCTGAAATCTCGTCACGATAGGACAAAATAAGCTGAGTGGATGCTATTTTTAGTGATTTTTATAATATCCACACTTTGGGGCCAAGGTCCACGTAAACGAGAATGACTATATTGAAAGGAAAAATATGATTAGTCCACTCACGTGAACTGCGAACGAGAGACGAAAGTCACGAGGGACGATTGTGTTCGGCTGTTATCTCTCGCATTCTTAGGGAGAGCATGTATGGGAGACACTCAGATTGTGTTAGTTTGTGTGTCGCACGGAAGTACTCATTTTCCCCTACAGGATGCACGTCTAGCAGAATTTTCCAAAGCAAACGGCGCTCCTGCTCTGAGATCCGTTTATTTACGTTTATCTTTTATGACAGAGCTCGACGCTCGGAGTATTACAGGGAATGTTAGACAGCAACGACGAAACGGCAGCTGGTGTTTGGTTTAAGGTTTATGGTGTCATAGGTTCAGTAGAAACTGTTACGAACGGAAACTGTAGGGGTATCACCGTTAGTCGATTGAGTGTGCAATTTACAAATTGCAATCAAATTAACGAATTTTATTGCATACTAATTTGGGATCCATTGATTGACTGCTTTTTTCCATTGCAGTGAACCTTAAATTTTAAAGATATTTCGATAAAAATCTCTAATAATCCAAAAAAATCTAAAATCGTTAAAATCCTTTGTTGAAATATTTTGATTCTAAAGAATACTGTAGTTCACAGTAGAGAAACATAACTTCCTTTCGTTATTCTCATAATATAATTAAAATAGGGGCAAACGGTTTAACCAAATCGATAACATATGAAAGATTCATTCTAATACATGAAGTTCATTTGCATCTACTCGTGTTGCACCAACGATCAAAGGTAAATTGCTGAATTACTCTGTGGGCATAAGGAATCGAATAGTTAATTTTTAAAAGCCCAGTTAATTTTGTTGAGTTGCTCATATCTTACAAAATTCCGCCAGTTGATAAAAACAAACACGACAAAATGGTATTTCAATTATTTATAGCCATTTAAGGTGTTGGAATTTTTGTCACTGTTAGCTATAATCGTGCTACATTCCGATTCGAAACTCGTCCTTCTCGACCTCATCATAAAAAGACTTCGCGACCAACTGTTCAGTATACACGACAACTGCGGGAATAGCGTTACGATCCTACTGACAATAACAGTCGAACCTACGAGGGCTGGCTTGTTAAACCAGCGTCGTACCTCCAGACCAGCTAGGAGGGTTGCATAACTAAAATGTACAAAACTTTTATGATACAATTATTACCGACAACGCAATTAAACAAAACTTTTAGTGAAAACTCCGAATCAAAGAACTAGCATTTGGTTAGCAACGAACCACCATTGTATATAACTGCTCCAGTTTTATTGCTTCTTTTATGCTAACCTGTGTATTGGAGGATTATTTGCAGCCACCGTCACGATGCAGTAACTGTTAGCACATCTGACCAATTGAGTACGACTTATTATATCCAGCTTTCTACTCGCCATAATGGCAGACGCTATAACTCAAAGATCGTAATACATTACCCATCCTTTTGACAACTCTGCTTACGTCAGTTTGAAGTCTTATATCTGACAAGATTTGTGCTGTCAATTCTTCAGAAACCCTAAGGCTGACGTAAGCAGAGAGGTTCGAATATTACGAACACGCATTATAGTGACGTTCGTTATGGTGCGTGAAAATCTGGATGAATGAATTAGAATCATACGTTTTTAGCCATTTGGTGTCTGCTAGTCTAGTAGATGCTAGTGCTAGTAGATAGAAAAATATCTATCTATCTTTTGACTATGCTAAGGCAAAAGTCAAGAAATATGTATGTGTCCTGTTTGTGGAGACCTTTCAAAGTTCAAGAATTTTTTCCCAGTGCCTTAATATTTTTAAAATTTTTGACTCTTCACTTTTTTAATTGATCGCTAGTATTATATTGACTCTAGTTATTTTCTATTCTACCCTGTAATATTTATTCGATCCGTTTTGTTAATTTATCACTTCTGTCAGTACGGACTATTAGCGTCAGTAATTTTCCAAAGAATACACAAATGTTACAGATCTTTCTAAATTTGAACCAAACACCATCACTGTAACTACAACTTCGGTATAATAACTTTTTTTTGGTCTAATAATGTCCAGGTGAATGATGTATTCCACGCTTTTTTTTCTGTGTGGACTCATCACTGCCAGACCAGAGACATTTTGATCTGTGATACTGCCCAGGTGTTTTCTGTACTCCGCACTTCATATTATTAGCGTGCTTGTGTGTGAGATTTTACCCGTCCGTTTCCAGTACCGAGACTCTTTTCATCCTACCAATAACGCACAATTCCTTGAAGAGAGAGACATTAACTAACGTTCCTTTCTGGCCAGCTTCATTTTAAAAGGCACTTATTATACCAAGAGGTAGGAGTCTCATCGAAACTTCGCTCCCCGTGCCAAAATTGTCAATTACAATTCCCTGGAGAGGATTAAAATTCCTCTTATCGGTTTTATTATGAGAAGGACTTATTTTGTCAAGAGGAAGGTCTTATTGAGACCTCGTTCCTCCAGTCAATACCACAACACAATCACCATTCCCTGAAGAAGACCTTAATGCCAAACCTCTGATCAATTTAATTATAAGTAGGAGTTATACAGTTATCACCCGATTATATCACCCCCTTGATGATGTTTGGGGTGATAAAATGAAGAAAGTGATAAAATCGGGAAATTATTTTTATTAATATTTTGTTACGAAAGATAGTAAACCAATAATTTAAAACGTAAAATCAGCGATTTAAATTACTACAAGAAATCTAACCATATAAAAAAGCAGTTCTATCTGTCTGTCTGTCTCTCTGATCCTTATAGACGTGGAAACTACTGTACGAATCGGCGTGAAAATTTGCATGTAGAGGTTTTTGAGGCCGGAAAAGGTTATTAGAGTAGCTCGAGACCCCTCCATCTTCTTCAAGGGAGGGCTCCCATACAAATAAAACACAAACTTCTGTGTAACTTGAAAACTAATCAAGCAATTGGAACCATATTTGACATGGTTAGGTTTTTAGGAGTAAGAAACATGTCAATGGTAACTTGACACCCCTCCCTCCTCTCGAAGGGAGGGCTCTCATAAAAGTGAAAAATAAATTTCACTACTAGTTCGTAGGTTAGGTACTAGTATTTGCATAAAGCTATGAAGTTGTCCTGCTAGTGTCATATCTCAAGCAGCTTAAAAAATGAACTTCTCGTGATTTTCAGCTATGTTCTAAGGTAACGGAAGAGGGATCGGAAATGACCCTGAATGTGTATACGTGGTATACTGATAGCCCTTTCACAATATATCTCTTTAATACATTTCAAAACACATGAAAATTGAGGCTTTTTTACTTTTTCTTCATTCACCCGCAAGCAGAAAACAGAAGAAAACAGATCAATGACGTAGTTGAAACAACACCGATGAATTTGAAAACAAAAATTAATCGAGGATGCTGCCTACAGACTTTAAAAGACGTAAGTTTGTATCTTAATTACCAGTGAAACTGCCACTTGTGGATAATTGCGAGATTTGGAGATGGTGGACGTGCAATTATCTCTGAAAATATTATTATATGGCAAATATCTTGTTTATTTTATTAGTCAAAACATAATATTTTTTTGCAAAAACATGCATTTTTAGAAAACTGATAACTTTATAGAGGGTTCAAAAATTCGGAAAAATGTGGGAAAAAGTTGGAACGAAACTTGGGATTTTTAGTGCCTTTTGAAAGAAAACTTCATATGGTTCGTAATATGTAAAAGATTTACTGAAGACACTATGCGTCTTTCTCTATCAAATGAAGAAGGAAATTTTCTATCTAACTTTTAGGTGAATTGATCACCCATTTATTTTTCATATCAAAAGATGCGTTGTTTAATGGCTTAAAAAATATATGAATATACTTTATGACTTGAATCACTATTCAATTAATCGAACAAAAACGCCAAAATTAAACACTGTGCAATGGTTGAGTTTTCAATGAAAACTATATCCAGAATGATGTTATTCTACACAGAGCTGTGCAAAGTACTGAAATATTGAATCTAAATAGAAAGTCAGTTCATACTGACATTTTTTTTGATGAAATGTTTTATGATGATAAAATCGGGTGAAAAAGGTGATAAAATCGGGGGCCGATAAAATCGGGGGCAGATAAAATCTGGTACTGATATAATCGGGTGATTACTGTTCTTTGTCAAGAGGAAAGAGTCTTATCGAAACATTGTTCTTCTACACGCAAAAGTTGAAGTCTTGTACAATCATTGTGTCTTCCCGATTCGCACAAATGTTGCACAGAAATCGCACAACAAATGTGTGAAACGCATAACGCAACAGTTGTACTGCGAATACATTGACATAGAATGAAATCAGAATATGTATCATATACCGACACTTTATTTCACACGTCGAGTGTATTAGTGACTGCTACTCATGGAGCAGTGCAAGAAGCAAACAACAACTTGTGAACTCACTAGATTTAAATAGCTATAATACTCGATCGATTTATCGCGATGGATTTGGTCATTAAAAAGTACCATTGAATGATTTGCAAAAAAAAAAAAACGAAACAAAATTCTTTTCACAACATTTTGTAATCAACCTTCACCGCAAAACTAGTAAAACCCTCCATTCCACAAAGCCACAAAAGCGTTGCTGATTTTTTATGGCAACACTTGTAAATTGTGAATAATTATTATTTACCATTCTGTGCACGCGCTTTTTTCTCTCGCTTTCGCTCGTAGAATTTCCATGTATGTGCGACAAGACTAGACACGTCACATACAGTTTGCAGGTTGCTCTTTCGCTTCTCTTTCAGTTCGGATTGCGACGCGCAAGGCGATATCTCGTTGCTTCACGAAATGAGCGAGACACCCGTGCTGTACATACTTGATACCAGTGTTGTTAGTCTCACTCATACTGTCGGTGCGTGCTTGCTGCTATTCAGAAGAATGCATGAAGAAGAAAAAGTATCTCGAAAGCGTGTGTGCAAAAGACTTGAAAATCGTAGCATATGTCTCGTCCTCAAGCAGAAAGGAGGTGAATGGTTTTGCTTCTCGCTCGCTTTGCAATGCTGCTTGATACCAGTTGAAACTGTTTAGGTGTAGTAGTTTGGAGCTGCCAAATACATTGGAGAAACGCTAGAGCATTAATTGCGTTATGCCCAACACGCAATCATTGTACTGGTTCCGAATTACATCAACAATTGCGCTAAAAACGCACAATTTTGTACTGGTTTCGCACCATCCAACTTTTGCGTGTAACCAAAATCACAACACACTCAAAGCGTACTCTGTATCCTTGCGACTACGGAGCCCCCCTATTTTACCCTCAATACTGTTTGCAATATTACTGCTGTCAAAAATAAAGGCAATGTTATTTATTAGGGACCATCCATTAATGATGTAACGCATTTAAGGGGAGAGGGGGTTTCGATTATTTTGACATTTTTTGACATATGGGAGAGGGGGGGTTAACTTGAGTGTGGCATCACATTTCAACTTAAACAAATAAATAAGGAAAACACATGCCACAGACTTTAACTCAGAATTATTTATGATACAGACAGGCTTTTTTTACGCGGGGGATACGTACCTCGTAAAAAAAAACCGCGTAAAGAAACCGCGTTAATTCGAAAATCCGCGTAAAAAAACGCGTTAATTCAAAAATCCGCGTGAAAAAACCACGTTTTTTTTAAATCCGCGTAAAGTAGTCCAGCAAGAAAAGCTTTAAAAAAAACCCGAGACACTCTAGAACCAGTATTTAATACAGTATTTAATTGTCCTCTTTGACGGTCATTCCGGATCTTTCGGTGGGCGGTGAGTATTTTTTGGACTATGTCTTTCACTAGATAAACACTTAAACGTTTCTGGTCCAAACCCACGTTAATTCGGAAATTCGTGAAAATTTTTTTGAATTAGCGCGGTATCGCGTAAAAAAACCGCGTAAAAAACCGCGTTAATTCAAAAATCCGCGTAAAAAACCGCGGTAATTCAAAAATCCGCGTAAAAAACCTCGTAAAAAACCGCGTAAAAAACCTGACTGTACTTGCATCATTCAGTCATAGCTATACGATCCCTTTATTGTTTAAGATTTGTTTAAAAAGCATAATGTTCGTTAGTTTTATTTTAACGTGCATGTTTGTTTATAAATGACAGCGCAATTTCATTCATTTTTAGTCTGTCTCAATCCTACTAACATGTGGAGAAGATTTGGGTTGCGAATTGATTGAAGAAGCGGAACTGAATATGGATGGTCTTTCAGAAATCAGCAATGATGCTGCAGTTACTGCCTCGGCTTTCTATGTCGTCGATATGCGACTTCATCAAGAGAATACTTGGACTAAGGATTAAACACCTTGTCTAGTTATTCTTTATAATGTTCATTTTCTTTTAGTTTCAGTTTTTCTTTCATCAAAAACGTTCTAATTTAAAAAAATGCATTTTTTACAAATTTCTTAATTTTCTGTCAATTATCACCACAGAAGGAGGAGGCGGAGGGGGTATAAAAACGTGACGTAATTAAGTGGGGGGTCAAGTAAGTTGTGACAAGGGGTAAGGGGTAGTAATTTTTCCAAATTTCGCGTGACATCATTAATGAAAGGTCCCTCATTTTGTATTTTACAATTCACTGCTCATTGAACCAACTTGGATTTTAAAATGGCTTCTGGATTACATTTGCTGTTGTTTTATTTATTTCGTCAAGCAAATGTAAACTACATACAATATTTCATTACAGTTGTTGCTTATAGTGTTTTACGCATCACTCGATTTATGGGACCATTTTTTGCATAGTTAGTTCTGCACTGTTTTTCTGAGAAAAGTTTTCTTGTTCTAAGATGCCGTGAGGGTGTATAAAAGCTGAGTTGTGATACTAATGCAGATGAGTATATACGATTTGAAATAATGTCATTGACGAAGAATAGCATTGCAAATTCGCGGCATTGTTTAAGTGTTTGCAGATTATATACAATAGTTTGATAGTGTGCGGGTCTTGAAAATTGTGGCTGAACCGCTTAATAAAGCCCAGCATACTATTTGCTTTACTTATGACGGAGTTATAGTGTTCTGCAAAGGTTAACTTGGTGTCTAGGATTACTCCTAAGTCTTTAACAATCCTGCATTTTTGTACAGTTTGTACATATTTCAATTTTTCGACTAAATGTTATTGCGTTACATTACTTGGCATTGAGTTGTTTTTGTGTGGCTTTTATTGCGCCAAATGTAGAATAAGTTGACTTCTTTCTGTAATTCTTCTGCGTCGCTAGAGTTGCTGATTTCCATGAAGAGTTTCATGTCGTCTGGGTAGATTAATATGTTTATTTATTTATTTATTTTTTTGAGTATGAGGGAAATGTCACACTGTGTACTGTGTTCTTCTTCTTCATGATGTAGTTGTCACACTGTGTACTGTGTTCTTCTTCTTCATGATGTAGTTGAAGAAACGACTTTTAATCCTCAACAAGACAACCACATCTTCTCACCTTTGCCACAGATATCCTGCAGAACTACGTTGCCGAACTTGCGGGGTTCTAACTGTTCAAGCAGCACCCCGTCTCCACAAAAAAAATTAGCGATTTGCAGTTCCAGGTACCGAGTTTCCACTCGTGGTTCGATTTCCAAATTTTCTTGATTGTTCCTAGTGTAATTGTTTAGGTAAGTTGCCTTACTAGGGGCACGCTACCGAGTGTCGTGTTGGGGCTGCCATCTTTGCGTTCGAGACAATACGTTTCTTAATTCAGTCACCCGCTCCGGGTCAGACGCTGTTTTAAGGCGCCCTTAACCTGGGAAACAGACGCTCAGAAAGGTGATGTTCTCTGTCAGCATGCAACCGAAAAATCTATGATGCAATAATCGATGGGAATATAGCATATATGCGTATATTGGATCTCGAGCAGAATTGGAGAAATCAATACAAAAAATATTATTCATTATTAATTCATTATTCAATAATCTTAAGGTTATTCATTTGATCTTCAAATCCAATTCGGTTCCATTAGAATAGATTTCTCTAATGCTCACAAGCTGCTGAATAGGTTGAGAGCTACTATTGCTGTACCTTCTTCAGCTTTGAATGAGCAATTAAACCACTCGAATAACGAAACAAACGAATATTTTGCATCGAACTTTACACGTGACGAGAGATTTTTGACGTGGGACCACGTCTTTGTTTACTATACTGAGATGCATTCTGTAAAACTGGAAATGAAACTGACAAATGTTGCGTCAGATTTCAAACGTTAATAACAGTATAACCACATGATGGAAAACAATAACCAATATGTTGTTGTATAGATAAAATGTATGACAATTTTTTAAGACAAATTTACGCGAACAATGAACCAATTACATGCAAGCATTCCTAGCACAGACGACGCGAATAGACGCCAACCGTTCCCTGTAATATTATCTGTATCAATATCGAAAAAAAATTGACAGAGTCTCCCCGTCCCAATAGGTCAATTCATTTTTGCTTCCATGAGCTTAGACTAATATGATGTCTCGAAGGTAAAAGTTTTCCGAAAAGTTTGAAACAATCCCCATTCTTGAACAATTCCTAAACCTGCTGTCAGAACGTAATAAAAACTGATGTTATGGAAACATGCTGGTATAAGCAACAGTACCAGTGCAGCAGAAAGCTGCAGGTCTCTCGTCGTCTATGATTGCAGCGGTACTCTTTTATTCGTACATTTGAGCGGTACACTTTCATTCGTACTGCAGCGCGTGGTACTATTCGTATTGCAGTGGTACACTTCTGTTCGTACATTTCTATTCGTGTGCAATCGAGGAAAAACTGCAATGCTGCTGCTGATGGTGATTGAAAGTTAATCTCATAAATATGAATACCATAAATTGCTCAACAAGAATTGTATATTTTTGCAACGGATATAAGTTATATTTATTATATTTTATATTCGATATTCACTGAACAATCGTTACCGGATAGTATCGAGAGATTGAATTCACAAATATACAAATTTATAGAAGAGTAAGAGCCGGCGAATGCTTGTGAATTTTTGGTCCATTTACTGAGATTCATTCCGAATTTTTTCTTACAGATTCATTCAAAATTGATATTTTATTATTTCAAAGTTTCCTTAATAAACGTTTATTAGCTGTCTTCCTAATACAGCGAATGTAATTTTAAGCAAATGAAAAAAATTGTCAAGCAAAAAACAAAAATGGTATTGTTGATTACTACGATTTTTCGCTGAAACTTGTTGATAATTTTGTTTAACATATCTTCTTGTGTTTGCCAATTAATGAACTTTCGTCAGGGCTCCCATATTATTTTGAAATTGAGATACATATTATAAATTTGATTTAATCAGAGTTGAATAATACAAAACCATTCATTAAGATAAAGTAAGTATAATTGGATTTGGTTTTTGAGGATATAGCGTTAATTCTGACTTTGACTTCTTCAACAAGAACGATAAGCTTATGCTTTGTCAAATACATGTTGTCTGCACAAAAAGTTCTACAGGCATAATATCGCCAAATATAAACGATATTTTTTCGAGTGTTGTTGAATATATTTAAACGAAAAAATAATATAAATATATAAATAAATAGATTTCCATGGAAGGTTGAAAATAAAAGTACGTAAGTCACCGAACAAACATTGCAAGCATTGATTCTGTCTGCGGACTCTGTATATTTTTGAATAAAAATCCCCTAATTACAGTGTTTAGTCCCACGTCACCATTTCATACAACCCTAGGGCTGTATACCTTGTAGTATTTTTCACTGCTTACATTCAATAAAAATGGCTTTAAGATTTCTTCTGTTGATAAAAACGATATGATTTTGCCAATTCATCTAACCAAATCTAATGCTATTGATTTCGAAGGTGTGTTTGGTCAATAAAAACGAAGATTTTCAATATGATCATTTCCATCTCCAACCGGAGAACGGCCTGGAAATCAACTAAAGTTACTTCTATGCACAAAAATGCCAAAAGTGATTCACTTATATAACAACTTCCAATGCTTTCCAATGAACATACTGTGTGGTCAAATTAATTTTCTCAAATAACATGATGATATTCATGCTGCTGTTGATTAAAAAGCTATAGGTTTCTTGCTACTTGTAGATTTTTCGAAGGAATTCGATACGGTTTCTCGGATTAAGTAGTGATCAAATTTGACATCACGATCTTCCTTTCCGCACCGAAAGCCTTTGTTTTTTGGATCCATTACCTACTGAGTTCTACAATATACGATCCATAAATGAATTCCGTAGTGAGTGTGCATGGTTCTATAATTAGAAAAATTAACAAAATAATTAGGACACATTCGTTATCATCAGAAACATAATTTATCTAACTATGAAATAGCGATTTCCAGTTGATCATAAGAGTTATTTTAACGCTACAATATTTGTAAACAAAATGATAAAAAGAAATATAATTAATGGTTAATGGTTAATAAACTGATAGATTAGCTTTGAACCTGTATGTCATTGAACAAATTGTTTCAATTTTCTATTAGTCTTAAACTAGTAATCAATACACACTCTCGATACGGCTCTGAATGGCATTACCATAATGTGGTAGGTTACCAAGTGATGTGAATGGTATTATTCATAAGCAAAGCATAAATCAAAAGTAATAAAAATTGTAGATTTCATGGCGGAACAAATCTCCTCTCAACAAAACAAAATACGCCAATAGAAATAAATTCCACTAGTCTGAAGAGGTCCATAAAACAGACAAAACCCATCAATAAAACTTGAATAAGAAACCACATAGTAAAGCGCCGGAACTGTGGTCGAACACACGGAAATATCAGTTGGATCTAAAAGAGTGCTAAAAATACTAATGACACGTCAATTTTCTACCAGACAACGCCAGAGTATGGAGATTGAATGTGATGTGCGTCTTCTTCTGTGAATAACTAAACAGCAATCCATATCCCGTTGCTACTGCAGCAGCATCGTACGGGCGTTAAGCTCGCTTTTCGCATTACGGTACAATCACAACCACAGCGGTAATTGGCGACAACTCACGCCGTATCAATCAATATCCACGACTAACTGCTGCTGCCAGTCGCCGTTATTGTCAGCAGCCTCCCCATCATTCTGGCGACGAGTATTCTGAGGAAAAGTCAATAGTGCTTCTGTCCGCGTCTAGCGGAGGATTAAACTTGACTCATCATCATGTATTTTGCCTGGCATCGGCAGCCGGTGGCACAAATAATCTGTTTGTTTGGTAAGAGGAGGGAGTGGCTCCGGGAACATTTTTAGCCAATCGGGAAAACCTACGCATGCCAACAGAGTGTCGTAAGCTGTTTTTCCATACGTCCCGAAAAGGATGTCACCCCGTGTGGCATTGAAGCAAATCACTACAAGTCAGATGATAAGCGATCGTTTTGACAGACAAGCGCCGGAGGAAGCCTTTTGTACGACGATTCATCAACCGTTTGTCATCGTTATGGAGGTGGTTGTTTCGATAATTGCCAGAAAAGATCTCATCGTTTTTATTTCGCCGGAAAACTTCTGACCGTTGTTTTCGTTTTCTTTCTTCGCAGAATCTATTCAGTCTCGTCTCTACTTCATATTCCGCTTGACTACATTCGACGGCACATGGTTCTTGGAGTGGAGTTTCTGGGACGACGATGACTGCGTTGAAAACGTGCTCTGTTTTGTTATTTTTTTGCATCTCTTAGCGGATGGCATGTCACAAACCCTCGGCCGTTTTGATTGAAATTTGAATGGACAGGCCAATTCGAAGGCCGGCTGAAAGACCAGAAAACAATTGGTTTTGAATCTAGCTTTTATTTATATTTTTTATTCATCGTTAGAAGACAAAAACAACTGTAAAATCGATGAAATGATCGAAAATAGGCTAAAATCGGAAAGGCGTCTAAGCTTATTTACTTGTTCTGTAGGTTCAGAGCTTCAGAAAGATAAATAACTACATAATTAACAAACTGCAAAACGAATATCTGTAAAAGATTCGAATATTTGATTAATTTTAAAATTGATTGCAGATAAATTTCGCAACTTTCCAGCAGAAAATCCGGCATCTCCTTTTGATTTAAAAGCGAATGGAGACGCATGGTTATGAATGGCTGTTATAAAAAACTCCCCTCAAACTCTATAAAACACTTTCACTTTAAGCTTTACGAGAACAAACATTATGTTTTGATTTAAAAATTATTTAACTGTAAAAGTATAATGTCAAACATCAAATGCACTAATGACACACGGTATAATTATGCGTTCATCAGCTAAGCCAGTTCAATCGCAAAACATAGAAATTGATGTGCTTTCCAAAGCCACCAAGATTTTGGCGGTGCCCGAACTGTCATCATCTCAACGTTCGGAAACAGGAACGGTATGAAACTGAAAGAGCAAAATAGTAACTGTTTTCCCTGTCGTCGTCGTCGTCGTCGTCGTCATTTTCGTCGTCGCTTGCAGCACAAACGGCATCCGCACAGGACGCACTTTTCACCAGCGATGGGTAGGAACCACAACGCACATAAAATAGCGTATCAGTGGAATCGCTTTTGCCATAGGATTTCCTCCTCGGGCTTGGGATAATGGGCTCCCAGTATCGTCTCGAGCGTCTTTCAGAACGGTCTTGATCTCGGACTGTGAGAAGTGCGTCCGATGCGTGTGTGTTCGGGTGGATTTTGTTCCCAATGGGTATTAGCTGGACATTCGAGTGCCAACGAGAGGCTTTATGCTAACAAGTGATGTTTTGTAACGGCGATAATTAGTGGGCTTTTAGAGTATTTTGATTGAAACGTATGACAGCAAACCGAACCACAATGGATATACGCTCAGTTGTGCAAGTATTTTCACTTTACATCAGAAACATCGAAGACAATCAGAATATGCGTGCGAGCTATAAATTGTAGCTAAAACATATGAGAACGTGATTTCGGATAGTGACATCGTGACCTGAATTTTTTAGATCAAAAACCAAAATCTGAACCATGCTGTTGAATTGATGCCAAGAATAAGGATTGAGATAGTAGGATGAATCACACTGCGATTAAGCAGCGAGCAAGATGTTTGTTTGGTTGACAATAAATTTTCGCGTATTTATTTACTTTGATTATTTACCAGTTACATGTGGCAAATACTTATATCACCCAAATAGAAATGAGTGCGAAAAAAAATTGATATGTGGCAGCCTTCACAAATACTATATTTGTGCTATTGTGAATGTCGATATATTTCTTGTTTTGACGTAGAACTACGTTTTTCTTCAGCCTACCACATAGGGATGTAAATAGGAAAACTATTAACGAAAAAGGGACGAAATATGTCCCACTTTAAATGCTTATAAATCGGTTTATTTTAAACCGATTTCCTTCATTTTTGCAGCAATTGTTTGGAAAATTATACACGCATCCACCCAAATGTAGAAAATTGCTGATTGATTGATCCCCGCGGACTATTTTCCATGTTGAAGATCAATCTGTTCTCTAACTGCGTTCTCTAACATCGTTAGAAATTTCAAGAATAGTTGTTAAACTGTTATCAAAGTTTATGTGTCAGATGACGCCATATGTCATCACCCGCGGGGAATGGGTTAAAGTTAAGCTGAAGTACTAGAAACTCTTGTGGGTTCCATTTGTCCCGATCCACCCATATATCCCGCTATTACTTTGTAAGGAAAAGTCCTGGAGATGTGTGGTCTTCGACAAAAATGTGTGTTTTGTATGCTTAAATGCTTCTTTTGAATAACGTTTTCTTGTAAAATGCAACTAACAAAAGTTACGTACAAACAACCAAATTTTATGTAACTTTCATATAAAATACTTTGGAACTCTGTACTCAATTAAGATAAGAATTTTGTATGTTCAGCAAAGTTTCATATTTTTACACGTTCCATAATTTGCCAAATAAACCATTCCTCTATCTCTTAACACAAAAAAGTTAGTTTTTTTTTTATTTTTAACCTGGTAAACTTTTTAAAACTTTCGACACTTCGTAATTATGTGGGTTGTTCATACAAACAATCTTTCCGAAGACACTGTTAAGCTAGGATTGAGGTGAAAGGTTTTATAGATTAAGTTCCACTTTTTGCCTTATTGGACCACTCTGAATTGGTAACACTACCTTCTTTCCTTCCCTAGCCGACCGTACTTCGCAGAGATGCGGAAGGGAAGAGAGCTACCTACAAAAAGGGAAGGACGTGTAAGTTCGGGCCCTCTGCCCAGAAAATACCCTCCAGCTTAAAAACCTGAAAGAGATCACCGAAGGGTGCGACATTGCATTAGCTTTCAAAATAGAGTGCGGAGGGGAGATGGCTACCGAGGCAATTCGCCTCCGTCAGAGCTCGTCAGGGACCTAGGTAGCCACCATCAAACTTTCATCCGCCGAGGGAGCCAAGCTGAAGGTCGGTTGATCGTCATGTCTGCTGGGTATCCTTCAGCCTGACGATTGCTTCATGTGCTTTGGAAGGCGACATTAATCCTCGTCGTATAAGACCCCAACAGGTCTAATTCATGTCAACGTTGCAGTGGTGTAGCCCACAAAGCGCGGGATTGCGGGGCGATCCCCAAGTGTTTGTTGTGTACCGGGAAACGGAACGCTGAACACGCCACGGAAGGCCTCAAATGCCCAACTACAAAGTCAAGGGCTACTAAACCGCAGGCAAGAGGGTAAGGCAAGGCAAAAGGGAAACTTTTTTCTGTTGAGAGATAGAGGAAAAGATTATTTGGCAAAGTTTTAGAACATGTAAAAATATGAAACTCTGCTGAACATACAAAATTCTAATTTTCATTGCGTTTAGAGTTACAGAGTATTTATAGTTACTTGAAACTTAGTTTTTTTGTGCGTAGCCTTCGTTAGTTACATTTTACAAGAAAACTTGGGCATACAAAACACACGTTTTTGTTGTAGATCACACATCTCCAGGACTCTTCCTTACATTATTATAGCATATTTCAGCTTATTTCTTCAATAACATTAAGAACGTGAAGGGTAAACAGTAGGCGGATTGGGACGAATGGAACTCATAACAGTTTTGAGTACTTGGGTTAAACTTTGAGAAAAAGAATTGACATCATGATTCCACTTGCCCTTTATTTTACCTTATACGTTTTAACTTTATCGAAAAAATTAGCTAAAATATTCCGAAGACACCATTAAGCTGGGATGGAGTGATAAGCGCTATGGATTTAAGATAACTGTGCGTTGGTGGTGGCGGGTTCAACGCTTGAGTTGTCGAATGCGGATATCACCGCATGAACCAGAGGGGCCAGATTTTGTTGGAAGCTTTGGCGAAGTACAACTTAGACCTGTTCAACGTCAGCGCTGAACGCACCTACAGTAGAAACGGTGCAAAGTTGTTCATCGACGTGACGTTCGGTGGCCCGGGACTGTCTTCCGTTAAGGTAGGTCTACGGTGGATGCTATTCTCTCCGTTACCAAGACGGCCGAGGTAGCATACCAGCGTAACAGGACAAACTTTAGCTGTTGCGCAATCGTCACGCTAGACGCGAGAAACGCGCCAGCTGGAACTAACAGCTAATGCGCCTCAGAGTCTTTGAGTGTCGGTGCAGCTGTTTATTTGTTTATTGTGTCTCGTCTTCGGATAAATATCGTACAGACTAATTTTAGCTTATTCTAATTCCTAATTCTATTTTTAAAAGCCGTTTTCGTCATACCCAAATCATGGAGGTCACTGACATTATTATATGCCTTCAGACATGCATTATATGCACTATCACTTCCGTAGCTAGCTCTGCGGAACGGTAAATTAATCGTGGGATAACTTCGGAGGGTTTGCGGGGGGACATTGAAATTAATGTGCTGTAATAGTTCTGGACAGTCGATGACATTTTCTATTATGTCGAAAACAAACAATCTCTGCAGCTTGATTCGACGGGCTGCGAGAGTTTCTAAGTTAAGAAGCATACAACGCGCGGTGTAGTCGGGTAAGTTTACCGGATCATTCCACGGTAGTTGGCGTAAAACATATCGAATGAACTTCTTTTGTATCCGCTCTAACTTCACGGCGTACGCTAGTTGGTATGGTGCCCAGACATGAACTGCATACTCAAGGATGCTCCGAACCAATGCACAGAAGGGTTTTTAGAGTGTATACATCAGTGAAATGGCGCGACTGCCTTCGAATGAGTCCGAGCACTACAAACGCTTTGGCTGCAATGATTGAGACATGATCATGAAATCGCAGTTTCGAGTCTGAGTCAGATTCGTCAGTTTTTTGTAGAACACTTCTCTTTAAAATCAGTTTGTTGTCTTTACCTTTTTCTATTATTGTCAAAACAATAAATTTTATAAAGTCTTGAGAGAATCTTAGTTGAATGAATGAAATCTTAAAACATTTTGCATTGTTTTGACCATTACAGACAAAATTATAGACAAAAAACTAATTTTGAGGAGAGGTGTTCCACAAAAAACTCTATTTTGTCGTGTCCAACGTACAGATAGGATATCACAGTATTCAGCAATTGTCTTTCTTTTGAAATTTTCCACAACTTTGCTGAAGGAAGCTATCTGGTATATTGAGTATTAGAAAAAATATTTTTTTTATCTAACTGTTAGGTGGATTGATCGAAAAACTAAAAACGCCAAACGTAAGGCCTTGTTCTATGAAACAATTTTGCTGAAGACATTGAGTACATAAAATCAATTTTTCACAGTCAAATCTAGATGATCACGATTTTTCGAGTTTAGACCACTGTGCACTGTGGGATTTTCAAATGAATCTTTTCACCAATTATTAATGTCTTGAAATATAACCCTTTGAATGTGTAGAAACTATTTTGGAAGTTATTTCATAAAATGGTGGTTAAATACGTGCTTTATAATAAGTATTTCGGCGTTTTTATATCACTTTTTGTACTTTTCGACCTTCCAAAGGGCATTACTCAAAAATGTATCGTACGATGATTGTTAAATTTTGACCAGAGATTGTGGACATCATAACGAATCGGATGGTGTACTCAGATTTTTTGGTGCATTTTATTTTATAATAACGGTCTGTGGGAGCACCGTGGCGCTATCTTTAGACGAAGTCGAGGATTGGATGGACTTCATTAAACTGGAGTTGGCGCACCATAAGATGGAGAACATCGCAGTGAGCAACCGTAGATCGAAAAATGAAGCGTCGTTTAGTTCTTGTGGATGCACTATTGCCTCAAAGCTATCGTTGAAGCTCGTGGGAGTGATGGTCGATGACAAGCTCTCGTTCATAATGCGAAGAATGTGCGACGACGAGGGCAACTGGAGAGCAGTCAGTGTGGCTGCTTCCCAGATCGTTCTCGTGTTGCAAGGCATCATCGACGGGTCAACCATCTGCGTCTGCGCGTCTTCAGGCGACTAGCCAAAAAGTTTACTGAATAACGAGGTGCACTAAGCACACTCGTCCCTCCTTGATAAAATTGTTATCCCAAGGATAAAAAGGGCTGGAGATTGGTTGGAAAAGTAACCGACCGTCGGTTCGGACTATACCTACAAAACTATAAATAAGGAAAACTATTGAATTATTGTCCATTAAAAATGGTAAATTATTAGTTATCTTACGGAGGTCCCTTATGCAACTTTCCTTGTTCAGATCCATCTCGGAGGAGAAACAAAATGTGCGGTCGTTCAAGCTCAAGCTCACATGTACGTGAAAATTAATTTTTCATTCCTCAGATTAAAATAATCATTAGACCAATTGGAATCTAAGCTCCTTTACAATAAAATTTCAAATATTAACTGATAAATGCCCTAAAATCATGAAGTTGTAGTTCTTGATTTAGAAGTTTGATAATTGTTTTAAGATCAATTTTAATGGAAATAATGTTTAGATACACGTAATTTTAAAGGTACATCACCAACGCAATCGAAATATTGTTTAACCGAATTGACTCTCTCTTCGAAAGGACAGTCAATGCTTTGCCAATCAATGTAAAAATAATTTCTTCCACTCCATCCCGTTTGTAAGGCTTGTCGTTTACTGCATGTTCACTCACTCACATGTATGTTACGCTCACCATTCTCACTGTCTTTTCTCAATGATGGCTGGACCGATTCTGATAATAATAATACCCAATGAATGTTCTATTTGACTTGAAGGAATCGATTAATTTCAATGATAATCACACTTTTTTGTTGAGTAATGTTTAATATGGATGACACTTATTCTCCGCTTCGTATGAAATTAGACATCTTAATGGGATTTTCTTTCCATACATGGAAAGACTCAAGATATCTTTATCGAGGATGCGTAGTCTGCGTGGTATTGAGTGTCCCAAGAGTTTATTCTCAAGTCTCTTCATCGAGATTGCCTAATTGTTTTAAATGATTCTTATTTGGATAGTGACCAGTAAGTTAGGTTTAAACGTTTATAATTTTTAAGTAATGAGAAGATATAAATATCTTATATATTCAATCCACTTTATTTGTATACTTTCGAAGTGCTCTTTGAAAATAAGTTTCTCATCGTGAATTAGTTTGAAGTACAAACTAAAAATAACTCCATACATCTTGATAACAATTGTCTTGAGAGAATAAGCTCCAGTTTTCATTTCACGAGGCTTGAGTATTAGTGTTTTTACTTTCGCTCCGCTTCAAACATCCACTTTTTTGTTAGGAAACGACTGCAATATCGTTTCTTGCGCATCGCCTTAGGCCGCATGCATTCAACCCATACGACGAGTTTTGAAGTTTTGGTGGACGTTCTTCCGTTTCTTGGATCAGAGTCAGATCATCTGCCTACTCGTAATCTCATCAAATGTGAGGTTTTGAACTGCTTGCTAATTGAAAATAGGCATGTTGAACTGTATTCACAAACCCGTTTCATGACTGTGTATTTTAATCACATGTCCCAAAGTATAATTTCTTCCACATACAATATTATTATTTAATATTATTTAATAGTTTTTATATCTAACTTTATTGTCTTAAAATAGCTTTAAATAATAATTGTATCTCCCTTCTCACCTTAAATTGCCACTAGCTCGCAGTCGGCCGCGAAAAAAAGAGTGTCTCCCTCCTTTCGCTTTCTAATTTAATTTTAATTGAAATTGTATCTGGCTCAATTAAACATAGGGGAACTGCTCCATTATTCATCTCAGCCCGTATATTCATCTCATTCAACATGTAAACACAATTGAAAACAGGAAAAAACGCATATTTTCTTCTTAAGCCAATCTGCTAATCCATGGAATGGATTCTTCTTAGTTCACTTTAGATTTCTCATTCAATAATCCTCAAAAACTCACTTAAAAGCTCTAAATTTGATATAATAGTCAGGCATCTGCACTCGAAAACTCATTTATTTCAATCACCTATCTCAGAAAACAAAATCCGCGCATTGTTCTGTACGGCTACAACGGGACTCGTTCAGCAGCCAGCCAAAGTTTTTCTCATCACTAGCGGACCATTTTTTATTTTAATCACTAAACAAAATCACTCACTGCACTAAGAATACATTAATCTTTGAAACGTTCACCTCAAATTTCCCGAAACCAGCTTGAATTAGCAGAAATATATGAGATGAATTTCTACAATTCCTAAATTTCAACTGTATGTATTTTCATCTGTTTTCACTGCCTTGAAGAAAATAAAAAGTTGCCAAATCGTTATCTGTTAATACGAACAAATCATACTGAAAATGTTGAATTATTCCGACATAATTGACATAAATGGACAACACTGCAGCGGTTACCTAGGTTACCATATTTGCACGTAAACAACTACAGTGGATATCTAGGTAACCTACTACGACGGGCTACGGCTACGTTCATTCATGATAATATGATTCATTCATGATTAACACTGCATTGCAGTGTGATGAATATGGGGGCGTCGTGAGACGAATAATTGAGCAGTGATTTAAGTTTTGAGATGGATATGGGAGCGTTGTGCAAAATGGTTTGTTTAACAAAATTCAGGATAAATCTAGCTAAGTTTACTAAATATACAATACTTAATGATTCTATAAGAGCACGTAAGCGTATTTTGTTTATTTGTTCAATTATTTCATAAAAATTTGTTGTTTAATCCGTGCATTCTTCGTGAATATTGGCTTAATGAGATGAATTATGGTGCAGTTCCCCTACAAAGGGCAATTTCTCTGCGAACTTTTGCATGAACTAGGGGAACCAAAATTCACAGGAATGGCTAAAAAGCTGTAATCTCTTGAGGGCAACTATTTTGAGCTTTAAGCCAACATTTTTTCGTTATTATAGACCAGTGTAATGCATGAAGAACGCATTAATCGGGGACCACACTATTGACGTAGGACTGTTTTTTTGTTTTTTATCGAATTCTCCAACTAGATTTGATTGCCCGTAGGCAATTCCAAAACGGCAAAAACGTCATCGAAATTATTTTGACCTAAATAAGTGATGTTAGAGTACTCAAAGTTATGAACGTTTTCCATGAAAAAACATGCCAGTTCAATTTGATTGGAACAAACATAAAAAATATTTCTTGGCTTGAGACCTTGATTTGAAGAACACATTATAAAATTGTTTAAAAAAATAGTAATTATATTTGGGTAAATTTTATTTAAACACATGACAAAAATTATAATAGTTTCATATATTTTGCATGTAAAAGTACACAGATTTATTTTATTGATATAAAAAAAAATATTTTAAAAAATAGGGTGATTTATTTTATGTATTTTATTTAAAAAAAAACCTACCTTTGAACCAGTTTTATTTAGGTAAAAGTAATAAATTCTGGTTTTGAGAGAAAATATCGAAAAAATACATTTGTGTGCTTTTAATTGCAAATTATATTGAATTGTTACAATTTTTGTCATGTTTTCAAATTAAACTCACCCAAATATAAAAACAACATATTTCCAAAAATTTCTAAAAGATGCCTTTAAATTGAGAACAAGAGATTTTTTTCATACCGGAAGAATCAGTGTTTTATAGAGTGCAAGTTTAGTACGGATTTGCAGACTGCGGGACCTTAGCTGGTTACGTAGTCCGTAAAAGGCCCTGTTTGCGGCTGCTATCCGCCTCTTTATCACACGGCTAACCTCGTTGTCACATGTCACTAATGTTCCCAGGTAAATAAATTCGTCGACTACTTCGAATGTTTCCCCATCTAGCACCACCGCAGCACCAACCTCCGACGGACTACCACGCACTCTGCCAGCCACCATGTATTTCGTTTTGGCAGAGTTTATGACGAGCCCTAATCTCGCAGCTTCCCTCCTGAGAGGTCCGAAAGCCTCTTCCACGGCTCTACGGTTGATACCAATGATGTCGGTATCGTCCGCAAAACCGAGAAGCATGTGCGACTTCGTAATGATGGTGCCGCTTCTCTGCACACCAGCCCTCCGTATAGCACCTTCCAATGTGATGTTGAACAATAAGTTCGACAGCCCGTCACCCTGCTTCAAACCATCTAACGTCACGAACGAGTCCGATATCTCACCGGCTATCCTGACGCTTGATGTAGAACCTTCAAGGGTGGCACGAATCAGCCTAATCAGCTTTGTTGGGAAGCCATGTTCAATCATAATCTGCCATAACTCATTTCTCTTGACTGAATCGTACGCTGCCCTGAAGTCTATGAACAGATGGTGCGTCTGCAAGTTGTATTCTCGAAATTTATCGAGGGCAAGGTAAACATTTGGTCCGTCGTGGAGCGTCCCCCTCGAAAACCGCATTGGTACTCGCCAACAAAGATCTCCTGCAACGGCCTCAGTCTGTGGAACAGGATGTGGGAGAGAATTTTGTACACGGTATTGAGAAGAGTTATGCCCCGATAATTGCTACACTCCAGGCGATGGCCTTTTTTGTAGATCGGGCATATGAGACCCTCCAACCAGTCCGAGGGCAATTCCTCTTCAGACCACACTCTCAGCATGATCCGATGGATGGCATGATACAGCTGTTCGCTCCCGGCTTTGAAGAGTTCGGCGGGAATGCCGTCCTTCCCAGCTGCCTTGCAGTTTCTCAGCTCTTTCACTGCTTTCTTCACCTCGTCCATGGATGGTGGATCCACAGCTTGACCATCATTTTCAATAGTCATACTGCTCCTTTCGACTCCACTGTTTCCCTCACCGTTCAACAGCACACTGAAGTGTTCCTTCCAACGCCTGGCCACCTCTGTTTTATCGGTTATCAGGTTCCCCTCCCTATCGTTGCACATGACAGGGGCTGACACGTTTCGATTCCTGATTCCGTTGACCTTCTTGTAGAAGCTCCTCGCATCGTGCCTGGAGAAGCAACCTTCCGCCTCCGCAAGAATACGCTCCCAATGCTGTCGTTTCTTCCGGCGATGGAGTCTCTTTTCAGCGGCTCTTACATCTCGGTATCTACCCATGCTCTGACGAGTCACAGCCGTGGCCAACATGTGACCCCTGGCGCGGTTCTTCTCTTCCGTCACTCGCTGGCACTCAGCGTCAAACCACTCATTGGGCGCAGCTGCCGCAGTTGTACCCAACACTTCTCGCGCTGTAGTGCTGATCAAACTGTGGATGTGCCTCCACTGTTCATTCAGGTTCCCTTCAACTCTTTCCTCAATCCGTTCATCAACTTTCTGCGAGTACTCTGCAGCCACTCCTTCAGTTGATAGCCGCTGGATGTTCAACTGCATCCTCCTCGTTGCCTTGGATTTCAGCACGTTGGACAGCCGGGCGCGGATTTTGGCTACTACGAGATAGTGATCCGAGTCAACGTTCGGTCCTCTGAACGACCTCACGTCTGTAACGTCTGAAAAGTGCCGTCCATCAATCAGAACGTGGTCAATTTGAGAGCAAAGCTCTCCATTCGGGTGCATCCAGGTGTGCTTACGTATGTTCCGGCGTGCAAAATAAGTGCTACATATGGCCATCCCCCTAGCTGCAGCGAAATTAACAAGCCTCAGGCCATTGTCGTTCGTAGTAGAGTGGAAGCTTTCCCTACCAGTTACGGGGCGGAAGAAGTCTTCCTGCCCGACCTGTGCATTTGCATCTCCAATGACAATCTTTATATCGTGTCCTGGGCACTCATTGTATGTCTTTTCCAGGAGCTCATAGAACTCCTCCTTTTCGTCATCGGGTTTCTCGTTGGTCGGTGCGTACACATTTATTAGGCTGTAATTGAAGAATTTGCCCTTAATTCTCAACACGCATATACGGTCACTGATCGGCCTCCATCTAATGACACGCTTCATCTGTTTTCCAATTAGCACGAAACCGACTCCTCTTTCTGCTTTCACGCCACCACTATAGTAGATGTGGTACTAAAATGAAGTGTCCGCAATAGGATCTACTGCTCGGAATTCGCGTTCTCCCGATTTCGGCCACCGCACCTCTTGGATAGCTGCAATCTCCACATTCACCTTCCGCAGCTCTCTAGCCAGGATACTTGCGCGTGCCGGTTCGAGTAGAGTCCTTACATTCCAAGTACCGAGTTTCCAATAATCGTTGTCCTTTTTCGTTCGCCTAGGTCCATGCCGATTATTCCGTTTCGTATTTATATCTGGATTGTTCGTAGTATTTAATATTCAGTATGCTGCCTTACTAGGACATCGATACCTAGTCTCGCGACGGGGCTGCCGTCTTTGATATAGCTGGCGAGACACCGCGTTTCATGATTCAGCCGCCCGCTCCGGATCAGACGCTGTTGTACGCCGCCCCTAACATGAGGAAACAGCCGCGTACGTTCCCCCTAACCAGTCAGCATACGACCAAAGTTTCCACCGGGGTTGGTTACCCGATCTCCGCTAAGGTTACTCGTATCCCGGTTGGCACCACGTGGAGGTTGGGATAGGAGTTGCTGGACAGAGGTGAATGACCACAATAGGATCTCAAGTGACACGTGTCCAACCATTCACCGTTAGTAGAGCTATCAGGTTTAAATATCAAAGCATATGCGGAAAAATCATAGTTTTCAATTGTTGATGTCATGGCTTTATTTCGAAAACTTTAAAAGCCTTTTAATTTAGTGGATTTTTGATACAGATAGGGTGGTCGGTATTACCGACTTTTTGAAAAACCGGTATTTCGGTATTCATAAAAATGAAAACCGGTAAAACCGGTAAAAAACCGGTACTTCAGATTACTGAAAACCAGGGGCAACTCGTGGTCTTTGAACCTACTTGTTCAACAAAAAAATCTGAAAATTATAGTCTGGGGAAGTAATGACAATGATGTCCGCGAAAAAACGCAAGTCATTCTCTCTGTACTATTTAAAAATAAAACTGAAAAATAATTAAACATATACATAAATTTGGAATTGAAATTGATTTTACTAGCGTCTTCAGCGTTTCAGCGTTGCATTTATGGACGTGTTGCTGCATAATTATGCTTTTGCATTTATAAGAACCCATGCTTAATTACACTACAGTTTTTTTTTGTAAGATTTGGATCTCTTTTGATATACGATCCGGATACAACACTGGTTAAATTTAACAGTGTTTGGAAAACTTCAATGAGTGAATACATATGATTACGAACGACATCATTTTGAAACTCATATTAACAAAACCATGCAGAGTTTTTCAGACAAGAATTTACATTTTACGAGGGAATCGAAGGTAAATACTTCTTTTTTCCGTTCGATGCTTAAATAGTTCGTCCAAATTCAGTTGAACCTGAGAAAGCATTTTCTCAGCTAGAACTATTGCTAATAAAATCCGCTGCGGTGTGGGCGACGAAGCTTTGACCACGCTACAACTATTTAAATTTCACTTTTTCGAGGAGCATTAATTTTTAGGATGAAATTTATTTTTGATTGATTCTTTCACTCTGTAAACACTTTGTATCACGAGCAACTTGTCCATAGCTAGGTGCAACCTGTGCAATGCACACGGAGACGTCAAACAAAAAATAAATCCCCAATACAAATTTATATTGACATATTATTTTTTAGTTTTACTTTTAAATAGCACAAAACGAATAATGACCTTCGTTTTTTCGCGAATGATTGTAATTACTACCTCGAACTATGATTTTCAGAATTTGTAGTTGAACTGAGAGCTTCAAAACCCACGAGTTACCTCTGTAAGTATGAGTGTGTAAAGATTAGCTGTTCTAATTAGAAAATAAATGTTTTGCTTTATTGATATGAAGTTTTTTGACATATTATCGATTCACACAAACACAATCATATTGTGACAAGTTTTTTTTAATTTTAAGAAAAATACCGAAAATACCGGTTTTTTCGCCTCTCCAATACCGGTATTTCGGTATTGAAAAAAATATCGGTTTTACCGGTTTTACCGGTTTTTGTTTTACACCGGTAAAACCACCCTATACAAGAAGTGACTCACTTCAAGCCATTCCGAATACGCTGCATGAAAATTACTAGAAAGTGCAATCGGTCTGTCACGCAATCTGGAAGCTACACGATTTCCTGGAATCTCGTATACACCTGTTACGGGATCGAGTTAGGATTTTTGCCTAGGCAGATGAAATTTGGTGCGTGCTATTCAACCGTACCACGATGGCCTTTAAGGAAGTAGCATAAGAAAAATGGTAACTGGCTCCGGGAAGAAATATGACGATACTTATCGCGTGTCGTTATTATAATTTACGATGTAAATTAAATATGCCACAGTAAAATAAACGCTATGAGGAAGTTAACTTAAAAATCACCACTTGTTTGATTTATATAAACGAAGGTTTTAAAAGGTTTCAATTTAAATAACTTGTTTGAATTTTATTTACAATAATTGACACACATTGTTTCCATCCTTCTGCCTTACAGGTTAGCGGCGTCGCAAGAGGCGGGGCTTGCTGATAAGGACCGGAAGCAAATGGGTCCGAAGAAGGGAAAGAAGGGCAGTCCGAGGCATCGAACCGGCCCACCACCGCCCGGGCCGTCTTCACTGTTCATTTTCGCCGAGGATAATTTCATTAGGAGGTAAAGTGATCCACTTAGACAGGACAGGCAAACCTTTTAACCGTTCATAAATCTATTCACCCTCCTTCTGCCGGTTCGCTTTTCTCGACAGAGCAACCAAGTTTATCATCGAATGGCCGCCCTTCGAGTACGCCGTACTGTTGACAATCATCGCGAACTGTGTCGTGCTGGCACTGGAGGAGCATCTGCCCCAAGGCGACAAGACGGTGCTAGCTCAGAAGCTGGAACTAACCGAGAGTTACTTTCTGTGCATCTTCACGATAGAGGCCGCCCTCAAGATTGTTGCACTGGGGCTGGTGCTGCATGCGGACTCCTACCTGCGCAACATCTGGAACATGATGGATTTTTTCGTTGTGTTCACGGGGTAAGAATAATGGTTCTTTGTTTTTCCTAGTGTTCTCCTTTAGGAGCTTTTCAAATATGTGAATATAGATAATTTTTAAACGAGAAATATATATCTTACGGCGCTAGATTTTCCCTAGAAGCGGTTGGATACCGACAACTCAGGTTTAGCCTGTTCAAGCAACAGTTAGGAGTTCTATTGTGTGCATTAACTTGAGTTGGATCTTTCTAATGACCACTGTAAAACTTTTATTGCTGCTTAGAAGTTTTCAGTAGGAAAAAATGCATGGTTTTTATTTACGTTAGACTAATTAAATAGAACGTTTAGCGTTTAAGGTGTTTCAAATTTTAGGCAATCAAATCATTTGCAGCCTGTGCAGAAACAAAATGTCACTACACGTTATAATCAAACAACTTTTACGGATAGTTAATTTTCAAATAACAAACAAAAATAACATAACAACTAACACAAGATATAAAATTAGGCGAAGAAATGTTTTATTTATGTTTTTTTTATATTATTAAACTTTACCATGGATTTGATTTTGATAGACAGAATTTCACCTCTTTTTTTCGTTTCGATTAAACCCGTTATGAATAAATTCCATATGCTAGAAAGGCTAAACAAAGTACCATAAATATCGAAACTCCCAAAATGAAAATTGTGCTGAAGAACTTAATCCCAATTCGAAATACTTTTACAACAAATGTTTCCAACAAAACAATCTGATTTTTTTCCAAGTTACTGCTAGTTTTTCGTAAATTTTTCTATTCCTAAGTAACAAGTGATAAAATTTAATTTGTAAATAGATTAATACGTTGAGGTTGTTTCTTTGTTTTGAATACGATAGTTTTCGTTAGGTTCGATCAAACCAACTAGTTTTAGTCAAAACCCCCGCTAATAATCCTTATGAGAGTTCCTACCAATGTGGCAAACATATTTTATAGGCTCGTCACGTTGCTCCCTCTTCCGCTCGATGTAGATCTCAGAACGTTAAGGTCGATTCGTGTGTTGCGACCGTTGAAATTAGTTTCTGGAGTTCCTAGTGAGTAGAATAGTGTAAAAAAACATCACCCGATGAACGCTTAGCGTCCTCGGGATCGTTAGTTCTTTGCTGATTTTAGTTGCTCCATTCATACTTTTTAGAACACCTAGTTTATCTAGCAGTAGTGTAGATGTTTTACTCATTTCAAATAGTTTGCAGTATCATTAATGTCGTAAGTTCAAGCGCTTAGTTTATAGATTTAGTTCAATCAAATCACCTTCAATACATTTTTTTATTCATATTAGTAGTACCTAATCTAATTATTAATCACTAAAAGTAACCTGTTCTAATATTTATGTTCTGCCTTCTTCAAGGTCTACAAGTTGTGTTGAAGTCCATCATCAAAGCTATGGCGCCGTTGCTACAGATTGGACTTTTAGTCTTGTTTGCAATCGTTATATTTGCAATTATAGGGTTAGAATTTTACTCGGGTGCTCTGCACAAAAGTTGTTATAGCTTAGAAAATGCCTGTGAGTATTGTAATACCATAACCTAACAGTGAAAAGAAAGTTCATTTTTCTTACCAATTTTGTGTTTTGCTTCATTGCAGTGGAAATTGTTGAAGAAGGTGATATGGCGACGCCTTGTTACGACGACGACGATACGATGAACGTCGAACTGCCAGCCGGTGTGCACCTATGCAATCATAACGAGAGTGCGTGTATCGAGCAATGGGATGGACCCAACTATGGCATTACGAACTTCGACAACATCGGCTTCGCCATGTTGACGGTGTTCCAGTGCATCACGATGGAGGGTTGGACTTCAACCATGTATTGGGTAATGCCCCTCAATAACTAGGTATATCTATCTTCGCGGTTATGACTATGATTTGTTTTACAGACCAACGATGCTTTAGGCTCAACTTTTAATTGGGTGTATTTCGTGCCTTTGATTATAATCGGTTCGTTTTTCATGCTCAACTTGGTTCTCGGTGTCCTCAGTGGGTAAGTTTCAGGCCATTACTATACCAACTACAGTGTTGTGTAATTCACTAAATTCCGCTTGTAGTGAGTTTGCACGTGAAAGAGAAAAAGTCGAGAATCGGCAGGAGTTTCTGAAGCTCCGCCGGCAGCAACAGCTAGAAAAAGAGTTGAACGGTTTTGTCGAGTGGATCTGCAAGGCAGAAGAAATCATCCTAGCCGAGGATCGTACGACTGACGAAGAACGAATGTACATAATGGAAGCCCGCAAGAAAGCCGCCGCGAAACGAAAAAAGCTGAAAGCCCTCGGTAAATCCAAATCTTCCGAAACTGACGACGAAGAAGCCACAACCGAATCCGGAGACGAAGGTATCCTCAAGAAGGAGAAAAAACCAGCCAAGTCTGGTTTCTGGCGGGCGGAAAAGCGCTTCCGGTACTGCATAAGGCACACGGTGAAAACCCAATGGTTCTACTGGTTCGTGATAGTGCTGGTGTTTTTGAACACCATTTGCGTGGCTGTTGAACACTACGGGCAACCGCCCTGGTTATCGGACTTTTTATGTGAGTACTCTATTATCCCGTGGACACGATCCTACCCGGTCATTTCGGGATTCATGTACTCGTGAGCTAAGTGTTTCACTATTCTCATTGTTCTCATTGATCAGTAGTTTTCTTGCACCTCGCACCAATGATGATGCTCTTCTTCGGCCAATCTCAAAAACTTATCAAATAGTTTTAACTAAACTAACAGAGAGAGTGGTATTGGAAAATATCTTAAAAACCCATTAAAAAATATTTTGCAGATTTATCAACTGTTCAAAGTGCATGTTTTTTTTTTCTTCTTTCCCATCGAGAAAAGACATATAATTAAATAAGCTCCAAACCATGTTGTCAAAGACCATCTTGTGGTTTAATGGCCAGAATCGTTCATAATTTGTGCGGTAATCGTCAATGGCAAATATGTTGTGATTGCGAAATTACCGAATTTAGCTTGGATAAAAAAGTTACAAAGTCGATGCGCTGCGAAATGCTATCGTTTATAAATGAAACTATTGCAATGCTCTTTTAATGATTGTATATTCAAAAGACTTGAATTTTATCCGTTGAATTTAATTATTTGTTGGCGATATGATTCAAGGAGTCCTGACTCAATGGCTTTTTGGCAATATAAAGAGAAACGTTGGAATGCTACCTGATTTCCATTATCCATTGCATTAAATAAATTATGTATAAATTCAAATTAATAAATGAAGTAATGAATTCCATTCAAAATCACTTGAAATAGTAGAAATATTAGAGATAATAACAATAACACGATAATTACACCAGTCAACACAGGTGTGGCCCTGAAGCTTAAACTGGAAAAATGAAAAATTATTGTTTATGACCATTCCTGTGCATTTTGGTGCCCCTAGCTACTAACATTTATTTAAAAGACTTAAATGAGTTTTTTCGAAAACATAAAGTTTAAGCAACGAACCCGGCGAGCAATTACTAAGCGACACTTTGACGTATGTTGACGCAATGGTACAGTGGTTAGAGGCACCAAATCTCACAGGAACGGGTAAAAAGCTATAATCTTTCTTGAGTAACTATTTTGAGTTTAAGACAGCATTTTTTCGCTTTTGTAGACCTGTGTTATGTATGGCAGATTCTCGGCAAGATTTGAAGATAGGCACAAGAAATATGCTGCTTCTTTCAGAAGTATTCAAATCTAGTCACATGTTTAAATATCTTAAACAATGGAGCAGTTCAACTACAAGATAATTGTAATATTTTTATCTGACTCGTTTAATAACCCAAAAATTCGACTTCGGCTTACATTCGGAATATTATCGAAATATTTGCTTTAATCGGTGACTCAATACTCATCAATTAAGCTCTTGTTACTCACCCTTAATAAACCTTGAATGTTAGCAGAAATATTAAAAACCTTTCTTTTCTACTAAATCCTCTATTAGCCCTAATCACAGCTGGATTTAGGTGCTGGGGGGGCCAGGGCAGATATTTTTGTGGGGCCTTTTCTTAAAAAATTTCAAGGTAAGAAAATTTCAAATTTTGAAATGACTAAACGCTTCACGAAGGTGACGAGTAAAAAAAAAGGTCACCACTCTGTCTTCACATCTGGCCCAGGACTAGGGGGGCCCCTTGTGTCGAAAGGCATTTGCCCCCTTTGCCTTCTTTGCCCCCTTTGTCCCCCTCAAATCAGGGCCTGCCGGTAATGCTTTTTATCACTGCATTTCACTAATTAGGCTACTGATTGTGTTTAATATTTAATGAATTTTTTACAAAATAAATTTATTTTTTACAATCACTTGCCAAAACTTGTCATGTTAAATTATATGTGTTGGAAAATGTCTGATAAACAAAATAAATGATTTTTAAGATTTTCTTGGTTATTAAGGAATTCAAAAACATATTTTCTTTTTTCAAGCAGTGTTGCCAGGTTTCTTCCCCCCCTCCCGTTCAATTAATTGAATCAAAGATTTCTAAGCCTTACGAAAATATTAAAAACATGCTGAAATAAAAGGTAACAAACATAAATAATTCCCGTTGAATAAAATAATTTAAAACAAAATAGTGACGAAAGTGAAATTAAGAGAGAAAAAGAAAAAAAAAAGGAAAAAACCCATAACTTTTAATTGAAAACTTTTACTGCCAGGAAATGATTGAGAGGAAAAAATTGCAACACTGCTGCAAAAAAGGAAAAGGAAGTGTACATGCCTCTTGGACACGACCATCACAGATTTTGCTCAAAGTTGGGGACATTTTCCATCTACTGTCTTTTTGGAAAAAACCCAATTTTGGTATCGATTGGAATACCCCCCGCTCTCTAGGACCCCCCTCTTTATTGCAAAGTCACGCAATTTTTGTCAAAAATCCCTTTTTTCTTTTTCTTACAATTAATAGACGTAAAATGTCCGAAAAATACTGATAGATGATTTTTGTAGAAAATAAACCAAGGAATCCAGAAAAAATAGAGGTTTTGACCGGAAGTGTTGCCAGATAAACTATTTTTGTATTTGAAAACTAAACTTACATTTTTCGGCAATACAGCCATTTTTATTTCAAATTTGATAATTTCATCGTGTTCCTTGGAAAATTTCACATGAGAAACAAGTATCATCCCGAGGTAATATTGGCCAATCTCGAGATATAACATTTTTACGAAAAAAGTTGTAAACTTCGTAATCATTTTATTTTATAATTTATAGACGTGAGACAGGCGAAAAATAATGATAGATGGATTTTGAAGAAAATAAACCAAGGAATCCAGAAAAAATATTGTTTTTGACCAGAAGTGTTGCCAGATAGATTATTTTTGTATTTTAAAATTAAATTTGCATTTTTCGGCCAATGCAGCAAATTTTATTTTAAATTTGATGGTTTCATCGTATTTCGTATCGTATATGAGCCAATCTTGAGATATAACATTTTTACGAAAAATTAATTACGAAGTTCAGAACTATTTTCGTAAAAATGCTATATCTCGAGATTGGCTCATATTACCTCGGGATGAAAGTTGTTTCTTATGTGAAATTTTCCAAGGAACACGATGAAATTATCAAATTTAAAATAAAAATGGCTGCATTTGCCGAAAAATGTAAATTTAGTTTTCAAATACAAAACTAATTTACCTGGAAACACTTCCGGTCAAAACTTATAATTTTATTTTCTTATTTTCTTCAAAATTCATCTATCAGTATTTTGCGGACATCTTACGTCTATGAATCATAAGAAATAGAAAAAAAAAGTTTTTGAACAAAAAATGAATGGCTTTGCAATAAACAGGGGGGTCCCACAGAGCGGGGGGTATTCCAATCGACACCAAATTTGGGATTTTTCCAAAGTGACAGTAGATAAATAATTCTCCCAACTTTGAGCAAAATCTGTGATGGTCGTGTCCAAGTTTGTGCTTTTCCGTGGTCACTTCGTATGGAATGACACATATTTAGATTACTTGATAGGCAGAAAAATCCTTAAAACCATTTGTTGGGTTGTTCATTGCGTTAGAAAGTTAACAGTCATTTTTCAATAAATATGATTGTTTAATATATAAAAAAGAAATGCGAAAATGTTTTCTTAAAATTATATCACGAGATTGTCTCAGAGACAATTGTTTCTTACGAAAAATTGCAATAGGATCACAGTGAGATGATAAAATTTAGAATCAAAATGGCTGCACTTGCCGGAAAATGTAAATTAAATTTTGAAATACAAAAATAATCTATCTGGCAACACTTCAGGTCAAAAAAATTGATGGATTCATATGTCAATTTTTTTCAAAAATTAAATATCAGTTGATTTCCGACATCTTATGTCTATTTGCTGTAAACAAGGATGGAAAAACTCGTATCGCATTACAATCATTCGGGTATCATTTCTGAACGTGCTATTGATAAGCTTTCAATACTAGCAAACCATCGCTATTAAAAGTTACACATTCTCAAGCTTGCAAGAGACTACTTAGAGCAAAGAAATATAAGATCGCTTTCTTTGATGATTTTGTTTCAGTATTGCCTGCTTTAGGCGGAGCGAGCAACATATAGCGAGTGTTTCACGAAAGCGAAACTCAAGCGATCGCAATGATTCTTTCAAATGTTGGCTGCTTGCAGGCGGAATTCGGCTACTCCACGTCGTGCCTTTACCGTGATATACCACGATGATTCTTGGTGATTTCAAGTATCACATGCTAATGCACCATGCTACAATTTCCGTTAGCATTGATGATACCTGCTTGCTTCGGTAAGCAAACAATTGAACGCAATCTAACGTTCATTTGGATTCATAATTTTGTATCACTGGCGATAATATCTCAAAGATTCTCACGACAATGTTGAATGCAAGTGAACTTGGATACAATAAATACTATCGTGTTTGAATCATTCAGTCTCCTTCTTGGTATTCGGAACTCTTAGAAGCGAAAAACAATCAGCAGCGTTTCTACGGAAAACTTGTACGCGAGTGGAAATAGTTAGACGATAACTGATGAATCAAAGAACACATTTGACACATGAAATATTGCTAGTGAGTGAACTTTTCCATGCTTGGCTGTGAAGAAAATAAAAGGATGTTTTGAACAAATTATGCGTTATTTTGCAACAAAAAAGGAGGTCTCACAGCGCGGGCGGTAATCCAATGAACATTTATTTATTATTCACAATTCAAAAAAGTATTTTTACACGATCCCATACAAATTTGGAACGCATCCCTCGTGTAAAAAAATACCTTAGCTTATTAAACTAGTCGACAAAATAAAAAAAAAGATCACTCCAAAAGTTCAAACCGGAAGAAATAAAAGATTATAGCTATTCAACCATTCCTATGAATTTTGGTGCCCATAGCCATTACCAAAACGTGTCAATTTACGTAAGAGTTCACAGAGTAATGGCTCACCGGGTTCGTCGCTTCAATGTTATGTTTACGAGAAAATTCATTCAAGTCTCTGAAAAAAAGTTAGTGGCTAGGGACACCAAATTCACAGGAGTGGTTGAATAGCTATAATCTTTCTTTCCGCGTTGCATTATCGTAAAAAATGACTACAAGATACTATTTTATGTTAGAAATATGTTTTCTTATTTTAGGTGGGCTAGTCAAAATACATAAATCGTAAAATAAGTCGAAACAAACAAAGAAAATTTTTTAAATTTTAATCGAGATAGCAAACTGCTAGAAAAACTGACTGTTTCTAAAGCGTTACTGTGCTTGTGCTGTGCTGTTTTTTCGTGATTTTTTGGAATCCAATGAATTCCAAAAAAACAAAAACTAGAATAGCGATCTTTATTACACAGTACTTTTGACGTTCCAAATCCATTTGGAAAAGATACAAAAAGATTGTGTACTGAAAACGAACGCAAGGTTGACGTAGAACAACTTAAAACTGTGAGTTGTATTCCTCGATGGCATCTGGGGTTTATTTGAAGCCACCGGTAACTATCCCGGTTCCGGAAATATTCATACTATGTCTTATTTAGTGACTTTGGTTAGCTCTTATTGATCGGAAACAGCATTCCAAAAGCCTTGTTTCATTTCAACATTTTTCAATAGTACAATACTGCCGTGAAAGACAAATTAATCCCATCTGCATTTTTGTCGATTTTGAGTTATGACCATCAGCGGTTAGAATCGTCAATGCTTTTCAAATTAAATGTGGAAAATAATATAATTTGTTCTGTGGAATTGGCAAAATATGTCAGGTCATTTTGTCCCATCTAAAAAGTAATCGCATACCAGTCCCATATTGATGATTATAAGAAATAACGTTCGTCTTCAAAGTTTGAATGTTATTTTCCACAGCATTTAATTCTTTTCTTTAATGTTACGTAAAACTACATAAAAAGCAAACTAAAAGTGATCAAGAATAACCAGATCGAAACCGAGACATTCTTCAACGCGTAAAAAGCATGTATCAGATCTAACGAGGACATTTTGCACAAGATCAAACAATATTTTCACACTTTCAAAATGATTCAGTTTCAGGAAAACGAACAACTGCGCAGATGGGCAGGCCCGGATTTGAGGGGACAAATGCCCCGGGCCTTTCGACGCGAGGGACCCCCCAAGTCCTGGACCAGATGAACCGACAGGGTGGATCCCTTTTTTTCGCTCGTCACCTTCCAGTGCGTTAAATCATTTCAAAATTTTGAATTTTCTTAGCTATAATTTTTTAAAGAAAAGAGGGCCCCTTCCAGCGAAGCGTTAAATCATTTCAAAATTTTAAATTTTCTTAGCTGTATTTTTTTTTAAAAAAGGCCCCCCCCAGCGTCTAAATCCGGCCCTGCAGATGGGACTGATATGCGTTTCATTGCAGAATAATTACCATCCTGAAATAAAAATTAATCGCGTTAGGGTGGATGCTTGATTTCAGTAAAAAAAAGTAACCAACCTACAAGCGTTTGAAAATGCACCAAAATCGTTGCATGTTTCGATATTCGATTTTCTTTTCACATAGACCCTAAAAAAATGCATAGGGGTACTGGGTGTAAGCCCGGCCCTCTAAGCAAAATGATCCTTTAGTAGGACTTGATGGCAAATATTGTTATATTTCTTTCACAAAATCATTGCCCAGATTGTTTTCAACAAGATATGAAGACTGTCAGTACTGTCAAACTGTTATTTGACACGAAATAATGAAGTTTTGAAACTAAGATAAAAACGACGTTTAGCAATCAGTGCGGGTGAAACCGGCACCCCTTGGGGGTAACACCGGCACCTGAGTTTGTCCATGAATTAACTCGAAATAACTGAACAAATTTGAACTCGGAAACCGAAAGATGAGAGATCTTACATTTCTGTACGTCACTGTTGAATTTGGCTGTTGTCGGTTAGCTGATTTTGGGGAGATTGCTGGAACAAGTTCCGGTGAACACTTGTGACTTGATTCAGTACATTCGACACCTCTAATAACCCTTAAAATCATTCATAAATCACAGAAGAGCTTGAGTGCAAGTCATTTTTTTATTTTATTTAGCAGCGAGACATCGGTAAAAGATGAGAAATATGTGTCAGTAACATTCAACTAACCTCAAACCATGTCGGACTTACCCCTTTCACTGGGTGACGGTCTTACCCCGACAGCACACATTTTTTAAAAAAGTGTATTGCTATTAATTTATCGCTTCAATTTACCTCAGATCGAATTCCTGTGATTGCTAACAATACAGGCAATAAATTGTAGAGCAACGAAAAATATATTTTAGTCTTTTCAAATGAATAAAGCTTAAGTTCCACTTACGAAAAGTTACATCCTTTTTCGCATCAGTTCCAGTAGCGTGTGTTTTGTCTATTATTTTGACGTTTAACGTTTCACGGTGGCTTTGATGTGTCTTAAAATGTCTAATACGTTAAATATCAACACTTCACATATTCCAAAACATAGTTAATTAGTGTTTTCTAGTAAAACCCTGGGGGTGCCGGTCTTACCCTCAGTGCCGGGCTTACTCCCAGTACCCCTACTTAATTAGTGCAACTCAACCTCACAGTTCGGTTCAATTTTGAATGACTAGACAAAGCGATTGAAAGGTGTTTTAGAAGAATATTCGCTTGTTCGTAGCATGGTTCATTCAAAAACCGTGGATGTTTCTTCTACAAAATCCATTTAACCAAGCCACAATCATGAATTTCTATACGGTATCTGGAGCAATGTTCAAAATTTTCACTGTCAGTGATAGATTTTCAGTTGGAACTGAAAAATACGAATATCAGTTTCAACAAGAACAAGCTGAAAGTGAAAATTACTTACAGCTCCAATCAGTTGACAGTGATAATGCTGACTGGCAGTATAACTGTGATTTCGCACACACTATGTTACTTTAGCGATGTTTATGCGGTGGAGGATGAAGATTCTTACCTCTTATGCATATCAGACAAAGACTATTTATTCAGAGTTAAAGACCTCGCTATTCGCAATGATTTTAAACCTTCCTAGGAGAAAAGCAGAAAAATAACTTTGTAGGCAAATTTATTGCAATTGAAACATGAAAATTTTATTTAATATTGTTCCGTTGAAAAAACATCGTCGAACAATTTAGTTGCAATCTTGAATTACGTTGGGTTGAATTTTTGTTGAAAATTTTATTTGGACCTCCGTGGCACATATTTTTTGCCTTTCTCCTAACAAAAAATTATATCAAATGAAAGGGTTGTCTTTCAACACTTAATTAATAAATTTCACAATGATTGAGCATTTATTTCAAAAGGGTATATGAAGAAACATAAGGGTAATTTAAAGACTGCTCAATTTTTTTTAAATATGTATTGATGATTCGAATAGTACTATAAATACCATTGGAGTGGAATCAAAACTAGCGTAGTTAGACATTCCTGTCCAGTCCAAACCCACGGTTTCAAATATGGAGTTCTAAAAACACTGAAACCTTTGAATAACCTAATTCTTGCTGAATTAGTCTTTGAATAACTCGGTGTGTTCTACCGAAAACTCGTTTCAGAAAATTTATTAAATTTCATTCAAAGTGCTGAAACGTTTTAATAAAGATGAGTCATTCGACTTCACAGCAGTATTTTCATTCTAATGTCTGCCAACAGCCAACGTCACCACGAACAGAGTTTTGTTGTCTTTCAGGCGCACATCTGCAATATACAACACGCAACAGCGTAATAAACTGTTGCGTGGTTGAGAATCTGCTTCCATCCGAAACGAGAAAAATTTGCTTGTCGCTCTTCCAAGTTACAACACGATGCAACGTGTTATTTGCTTACGTGGCCGAGAGCTCGGTTCAATTCCACTATATGTCAACACAAAATGAGGCCCATGTCTCGTACATTCATATCACATCAAAAATAAAATCGGTTTACGAAACTGGAAAAATGATATTACGAAGCCCTGTCCCCCGATTTTGTCCTGGTCCATTAGTTTAGACCCTGGGTGGAGTCACTATTTTAGGGTGTTACAAAATAAATCGACATAAAATAATCCTCAAGTGCCCAAGTTAATTTCTAGGCGGGCTTTGGTAAAATCACTATGAATCATTAACACTTTTTAAATATTTATTGAAGCTTTTCAACATTTCGACTGCAGCCCGCCAAATGGCGGCATTGGGCGCTAGAGGGATAGTTAAAATTGAAAATGAGAACAACACGTAAACATTTTTTTGTACTGGTCATTATTAATAAATGAGAAATACCAAGATCAAACCACATATTTTAAATGTGATGGACCTTTTCCTAAAATAAGACATGCATGTGAAGAGGCATCACATTCAAGTAAAACATTTTGTTTATTGGCAGAACATTGTAGGAGCAACTTAACGCTTATTTAGTAGCCAACAAAACCTACTACAAAGTTAGAGGTATAAACAACCAAAATTGCAAGGAGAATATGCTACAGAATTTTATCTCAACAATCTTAGAACTTGATTTTACCACTAAAATATTCAATTGCGCTGTATTAATAAGCACCTTTAAAAACTGTTCACTCTACCTGAATGAACATTTATTTGTAAGTCACTTTACATTTTATTTGTAAGTCACTCACAGTTTCTGTCAGTTTGAATAGTACAAAGACTCCAAATTATTTTGTGTCCGAAAAAGAGCACATCAATTTCTACCTTTTACATTGTAGCGTTTTTGTTGTTTCGTTCATTTTTAGCAGTTGTTTGCTCGCCCAAGAAGTGAAGAAACCATACACTATGAAAACATTGTAATTACATTCCACATTGTTCAATCGATAATAGACCTTACTGATTAGGGCATTCCATAGGTTTAGCCGTTTTCTGTGTAGCCAGTTAAACTAGACAAAACTCCCGCTTGTCCAATCAGCGAATTAGACTATCTGCTGAGCTCCCTTTCGTATGAATCTTTTCGTACATGCAAGTGAATGCTTTCACATTATGTTTCTGTTCCTAGTCCTTCCGAATAGTGTTTTTTAGCAGAATAAAACGTGTATGATTCTTCTAGCGCTCTCTATGCCAGTCCCTCCTGGAAGTTAAAGGAAACTCTACAGGGAACACGCTTCCTGTCTAATTTTGTCAACTCACCGTCATCTGTGTAATCGCTATTCAATACAGAAAAGCCTTCTGACTAGCCTCAGCTATGAGAAATACTTACGAATGCGGAATTCTCTCTTATTCTAGACTACGCCGAATTTGTGTTCCTAGGCTTATTTATGTGCGAGATGTTGATCAAGATCTACGCGCTCGGACCACGCATCTACTTCGAGTCGGCCTTCAACCGGTTCGATTGCATCGTTATCGCTGGTTCAATCTTCGAGGTGGTTTGGTCCGCCTACAAAGAGGGTTCCTTCGGTATTTCCGTACTGCGAGCCCTCCGGTTGCTGCGTATCTTCAAGGTCACCAAGTACTGGTCCTCGCTACGTAACTTGGTTATCTCTTTGCTCAGTTCTATGCGTTCGATTATCTCGTTGCTGTTTTTGCTCTTTCTGTTCATACTGATATTCGCGCTGCTCGGAATGCAGCTGTTCGGAGGGCAGTTCATCCTGCCAGAAGGCACACCACCGACTAACTTTAACACGTTCACCATCGCACTACTCACTGTGTTCCAGATCCTCACCGGTGAGGATTGGAACGAGGTCATGTATCTCGGCATTAACTCACAGGGCGGACACAAAAGTGGGATGATGTACTCCCTATACTTTATCATCTTGACACTGTTCGGTAACTACACCCTGCTAAACGTATTCTTGGCTATCGCTGTCGACAATTTGGCGAATGCACAAGAGCTAACCGCAGCAGAAGAGCAGCAGCAGGAACGAGACAAGGAGAAACAGCAAATGGAACTGGAGAAGGAGATGGAAGCACTGCAAAAAGCTAAAGACGGTACACCTACTACGGAAGAGTTGGAAGCGGAAAAAGAAAAAGAAGCTAAAAAGGAAGAAAAGAAAGAGGAAGACGAAGAAGAGCAGGCGGAAGGTCCAAAGCCTATGCTACCGTACTCTTGTATGTTTATTTTTTCGTCGACCAATCCGTAAGTTGTGTCAAAGCACTCGCGGCTGTTTACAATAATAAAAGTAATTTCTTAAAACCTTTTTGCAGAATGCGTCGCGCGGCTCATTGGGTGGTCAATCTGCGGTATTTCGACTTCTTCATCATGATAGTCATCTCGCTATCTTCGATAGCACTAGCAGCTGAGGATCCAGTGCAGGAGGATGCCCCTCGGAATCTGGTGCTTAACAATGTGGATTACGCGTTCACCTGTGTGTTTGCGATCGAGTTACTGCTGAAAGTCATCGATTTGGGCGTGATTCTACATCCGGGAAGCTACTTGCGTGAAATATGGAACATTATGGATGCCGTGGTCGTCGGTTGTGCGGTTGTTAGTATTGGATTCGACATCAGCGGTAGTGATGCCGGTGCGGATCTGTCTACCATTAAGTCACTACGCGTACTGCGAGTGCTGCGTCCACTGAAAACCATCAAACGTGTACCGAAGCTGAAAGCGGTGTTCGATTGCGTCGTCGGTTCGCTCAAGAACGTCATCAACATCCTGATCGTGTACATATTGTTTCAGTTTATTTTCGCCGTCATCGCAGTGCAACTGTTCAACGGAAAGTTTTTCTACTGTACGGATGACAGTAAACACAATAGCGATGAATGCCAGTAAGTATTGTTCTAACGCTTGATGAAACAACAATCTTCATTCGATCCATTTGACAGAGGTTCATACTTCGTGTTCGACGAAGTGGACGGACTGCCACGTGCTGCCAAACGTGAGTGGAGAACTCAGTACTTTAACTACGATAATGTAGCAACAGCCATGCTGACGTTGTTTGCTGTGCAGACCGGTGAAGGATGGCCACAGTAAGACCCTGGTGCGCTGGCAATTTTAGTCAACTAACAATTGGTAATTTCTTTCAGAGTACTTCAAAATTCGATGGCAGCTACCTACGAGGATCAGGGACCGATTCAAAACTTTCGCATCGAAATGTCCATATTCTACATCGTTTACTTCGTAGTGTTTCCATTCTTCTTCGTGAACATTTTCGTTGCCTTGATTATCATCACTTTCCAAGAGCAGGGAGAAGCAGAGCTGCAGGATGGTGAGATCGATAAGAACCAGGTTAGTTGAGTAGCTACTTTGGCAGAGCGCACTTACACTAACACGTTTGATTGCAATAGAAATCCTGCATCGACTTCACAATCGGAGCGAGACCACTGGAGCGCTATATTCCGACCAAACATTCCGGGTTCAAGTACACCGTCTGGCGGATTGTCGTTTCTGCGCCATTTGAATACTTCATTATGACGTTGATTGTGTTTAACACGTTACTGCTTATGATGAAGGTTAGCAATTTCTGGCCGAGTAAAGTCGCGTTTATGTAGAAATAACCTTGTTTTGTTTTGCAGTGCCATGACCAAAACAAAAAACTAGAAAATTTCATGAAGTACCTCAACATGATATTCACTGGAATGTTTAGTGTAGAAACAGTACTGAAAATAATTGGCTTCGGAGCTAGGGTAAGTTGAGTATGAAACTGAATGGTTCATGTATAAAGCGAGCGTTTAAATTTTCTATTTTCAGAACTTTTTCAAAGATGCATGGAATGTGTTCGACTTGATCACCGTTATCGGTAGTATAGTGGACGCTCTGATCTTGCTTCTTTGGGTAAAAAGCTCAGTGTCACACCCCCACAAGATTAAAACTCACTTTTGATCGGTTTTAGGAAAACTCCTTCAATGTTGGCTTCCTGCGGCTCTTTCGAGCTGCCCGTTTAATCAAGCTACTGCGCCAGGGTGATACCATTCGCATCTTGTTGTGGACTTTTGTTCAATCCTTCAAAGCACTGCCGTACGTCTGCTTGCTGATTGCAATGCTTTTCTTCATCTACGCAATCATTGGAATGCAGGTATGGTTGAATACAAGAAGCAAATGTTTTGGACAGATTGAAAAGCATTTCTTGATCTTTTTTCTCTGCTAGGTTTTCGGAAATATAGAATTAGATCCGGACACTGCCATCAGTCGTCATAACAATTTCAGATCGTTCTTGGACGGTCTGATGTTGTTGTTTAGGTAAGTTAATGTGCTTGAATGACCTAAAATTATCTCTCGATATTTTTTTCTTTGCGCCACCTACCACTTTCGGTTTGTACCCTTTCTTCAAGTGCACAGAAAACTACTGAGGTTTTGTATATTGTCAGGTTCCTGCGAAAGCGTATGATCCTGGATCGGTGCGTCTTGTGCAGAGTAAAGTAAAACCGATTTCCTGCTTGAATGCGTCGTTGGATCTTCTTACTTGTGTTGTTATCAGCGGTTGCCAGTCCCAAGTATACGAACTCATCTGCCACTTAGAATTCATCGCCGTTCATAATCACCGTCTTTGGGAGGCGAAAGCAGGTTTCTATTGAGTCGGTCTCGATTGAGTTGGTCTCGATTGAGTTGAGATGGAAAGCGAAGCAGGATCTGGGAGAGAACTTTGTAAGCGGCGTTGATCAAAGTTATGCCGCGGTAGTTGCTGCATTGTAGCCGATCACCGTTTTCAGGAAGGAGCACACATCTCCTTCCATCCATTTCTCTGATTAGCTCCTTCCATCCATTCCTCCGGTCTTCCAACAAAATCCTAGAAATTATCCAGTGAAGTGTCATTGCTAGTGCCTCTTTGCCATGTTTATAGAGTGCTACCGGCAGTCTCACTTTTTGTGCGGCTCTATTGTTCTTAAGTGACACAATGTTCTGTTTGATTTCCAGGGTTTCGGGAACTGGGACACCGCTATAATTTGTAGGCATTCCAAAGTTCTCTCCAGCCTTCTTCTGTAGCTGCTCTATTGAAGTGCTTATCGAAGAACTGCTTCCATCTGTTGACCACCTAGCGCTCCTCCAGGTCTCTACACATTTCAGGACTCAGTATGTAGCCTTTACCTTCAGGCAGGGGTTCCCAAATCGTGCTCCGTGGAAAGCTTTTTATGTGTTACGTGTGGTTCCTGCCGTCGGGTTTAACACCTCCCGCGCTGTGTCGCTGACCGTATCGCGGCTGTGCCTCCACTGCTCGGTCAGATCTCTAACCGGTTCAACAATGCGTTCGTCAACCTTCCAAAAGCAACTTTGTCAGCTTTGAAATCTCTGAATGTCCAGCCGTATCCTCCTCGAAGAGGTCAACTTGTATACGCTCGCCAGTTAAGCCCGAATCGGTCCTCCCACGAGATGGTAATCCAAGTCGATATAATGTCGTCTTTTTTTTCATGATAGTGGGAAATTTGGTATCAGACACCTCAGAAGATAACTCAGGGAGTGGTGTTGGGTTCCAGCCCTAGTATTGTGTGTTTCCTGGAACTATCATCAGGTATTACTTCAGAGAACCGGCTTTTGTCCTTGATGCACCCTCTTTTTAGATTTGGCTAACTACCAGGAGACAGGAAGCTAGCTTACTCGGGCACTTCGATGGTCATCCCGTCGATTGCTGCCTTGTAGTTTTCGAACTATCCGGGAAGTAGTCGCGTTGACCGCTCTCCAGATGGCCTCGTCTGCGCCCATTCTACCAACCAAATTTTACGAGGTGATGTCCGATCCGCACACCGCCATCATAACGCTCCAAGCTTGCGTGAAACGAGGGCATATGACAAGCACGTGCTCTGTGGATTTCTCCGCATCTGTGCACTCGAGGCACCACGCCGAGTCTGCATGGCCAAAACTATGCAGATCCTCCTAAAGCAATCGTGGCCTGCCACTATCTTTGTCAGATGGAAGTTGACCACCCCCCCATGTCGCTTCGCGACCCATTCGGCTACCGCGGGATGCGTCAATGCGTTCATCTACCCTTGGTAGAGATAGATTGATCCCTCTGCTACCTGATCATGGAGGATATTTCGGTGTTTCGTATACCCCTTATGTCACGTTCATCGAAGCAAGTTGCGTCTGTTGGTGCTTCCCACTTGACCCCTTTAACAGGTAGTACCTAACGCATTAGACCATACTAGTGCTCCATACCTGAGTGTGGATGTAACACGCTGGTAAGCACTTGCACTTGCGCTTGCTGCCGTATACCGCTGAGTTATTATTCATCATACGTGATAATACCGCGATGGCCGTTGAAGTCCTCTTGCAGACATAGCCAACGTGGCTCTCAAAAGTGAGCTTGTCGTTGACCATCTCTCCTAGGAATTTCGAAGACCGCTTTGCGGCTATAGTGTATCCAACGGCACTAATTTTTGCCTCCTGCTCCGATTTTCGGTTGCTCACCACGATGGCATCCGTCTTGTGGTGCGCTAGCTCCAGATTCATGGAGCGCATCCAGTCTTTTCAGTTAAAAGTTTTTCAACTCGACCTCTTTTATGGCCTCGCCATAGACTTCTAGAGTTATGTTGTCCGCAAAGCCAACAATCATCACTCCGGGAGGGAGTCTTAGGTTCAACACACCGCCAAACATAGCATTCCACAGCTCCAGGATAGAGCCTTGCGATACTCCTGCGGCGACTGGGACGCACTCTGTGTTGTGAACGAATATACTGGAAGTAATATTCCAGGAACGTATACAGCGACACCGTGATGCTAAGACTCTGCAATGCCCTGAACAATTTGGGGGCTGCCTTTATGACCCTTTTAATGGCCAGATTCGAGTTTCTGTCTAGTCACATCGCCTTGGTAACCTTCAAAAAGTTTACGATATCAAAGAGTTCCTCTTTCGTAACTTTTACCGGCTACTCAACCTCTGCACGGCTGTCGGCACTCATGGTTTGTAGTGGTTCGACAACCTGAGGCCAGGGACTTGGATCGGGGCGTGGAAATAGTCCCTCAATGATCCGCGCTAACATCACTGCGCTACTCTAGTCTTATCCATTACGATCTTGTAGGCGTCACCCCAAGGATTCGTGTTGTCACTATCTATCGAAGCAGGCTAGTTTGCTTGCTCCAATTGCGTTCTTGAGCGTAGCTTTCGCAGACGCGAATGAGGTACGACCTCTTTTTTGCATATCGGTACGCGTCCGTTGCAATTTCACTCTCGCACAAAGGCACGCTCTGCGATGGTCTGCGACTTCCCCAATCGCCAGCCCAAACGTTAAAGTCACCTGCGACAACCAACGGCGTTCGGCCCGTCAATTCCATTGACGCTTGGTCGACTATATGGGTGAACTTCCACTTTGGCAACTTCGAACCCCTCATTCGAGGTAGACAAAATTTCATGCACCGGGAATCTGCCTGCCATCCCTGTTACCAAACTTTTCCGATACCCAGTTACCGTTTCCGGTTGGGATGCGGTACGGGTCCGATACGATGGCAATGTCATACTGCGCTTGTGGGGCAATCGGGGCCCTCCATGGTGTGTTTATCGTTCACTTCTGTTCGAGCGTCTTGATAGAAAATTTCCACTACACTTTACACTTTTTATTCACTTTCACTATTTAATTCTATCACTTTTCACTTTTCACTTGCTGCAAGTGAAGTGTTTATCGTTCCATGTACCGGTACATACGGAACACTTGGGAGGCTCCTTCAACATCTCGCTACATGGCCTGCACCACCGCATCTTCTGCAAAGCTTAGACCGGTCGGGTCCTTTGCACGCCCAGGATCTTTGCCCGCTCTCAAAGCACCTGAACCAGACTCCAGGCTGCTGGAGAATATCCAAAGGGCAGACCGACCAACTGACCTTTAGTCTGGCCATCTTCACGTTTTTTTTTCTGCACTGGAGCTTTATAGTAGCTACCTGTGTCTCTGCTGAGCACTTACGAAGGCGGCTGGCCTCGGTGGTAACCACCACTCCACACTGCTTGTCGAAGGCTTGTGCAATATCGCACCCTTCGGTAATCTCATTCAGGTTCTTAAGCTAGAGTCATCTTCTGGATGAGCGCCCGAACTTGCACACCCTCGCCAAGCACCTTGTGGGCTACCGTTTCATAGTATAGAACCCTTTCCCTTTGCCTTTTGCGGAGTTCCAGGATCATCTCACCGGTACGAGACCGACGGATTATCCTAACATCCACACCAAGGTCTTTAAGCTGGGCATTGCCTCTCATGGCCTCAAGACATCAGCGTACTTAAACCCATCAGTCTTGAGAATTAGCGTGTCGTCCCTTACCCTTGCACGGCTTCTTAGAGTGTTTTTCATGTTTGTCCCGGTTTCGTCGCTGTGTGTTTACTACGGTGGTCCATTGACCGTTACCCGTAGCTTCACCCTTCTTTTCAGTGGGCCGAGTTGGCATAGCTGACGAGCCAGTCTCTGGGCTTAATTGCATCAACCGTGTTTTGGTGCTGTTTTTCCCCGGAGACTGGCTTGTCCTCTTTGCGAAGCAAACATCTGCGAAGGTTAGCATATTCGTTTACACACAGTTGGAAGCGTTAGCGCTTTTCCGCTTATATGCGAGAGAGAGGGCTGTTGAATCGCTTCCTTCGCCGCTTGCGCACGCTGCGTTTCAGCGAACTACACTCTTGCATCGTTGATGCAGATGCAACATCCCTAATTTTGATATGTTGCTACGTTTGTCCGTCAACTTGAGTAACTCCTCAAGTTGGACAGGCAAAGCTTCCACGCTTGGGAGCGTATTCACCGGCTTTCTTCCGTTGCTATGTAGCCCTAGGCATACTCGCTTTGCACCAACTTTACTCTTTTCGGTTAGTGTCGCATTAGGCGTCTCAACCTTCGCACCAATCTTCCCTGCGACCTTGCGACGCCGCTTGTAGCGAAAGGGTTAAACAACCCATCAGCCTCTACCGTCAATTCATTGTCACCCTCTTTCATTTCTATTTAAATGGGTCCTCCTCCCAGCCGGTATCCTTGTCCATAGTGGAGTAGTCGCCTAGTCGGCCCCATTTATAAGCAACTAGCGTGAGTCAGAAAGGGGCATCTGGTCCTAAGACCCATTGCCACCAGGCAATGGACGCGGAACGTACTGGAAGGCCTGCCAGGTTTTACGGGACGGAGACCCATGCATCCGTTTGCCACATCAAGCCATTTCAAGCCGTTGTCAAACGACTTTACTAAGAGAGCTCGGTCCAGGTGCCAGCCCTATGTCGTGGTATAGAAACGTGTACCGACTCATATCCTCAATACTGCGATCAGTTGCCATAATCAGAGCCTTACTGGTACCAGTCCCAATGGGTGGGCTAGTGCTTTTGGGTGATGGGAGCGGCGCTACTCACTTCGTCAGAGCTGCTCACGGGTACCGTAGTTTTTACGGGGAGGTAACGGCTAACTGTTCGACTCGTCACCACGCCCTGGGCGAGCTCACGCTGCTGCTCTGATACTGTTCGTTCGCACACCTTGCATGCATGCCCTCCCGAAGCAGGGTCGGTATAAGAGCACGCTTTGCAATTAGGATGTTGCCATACATGTTTCCGGAATATCACTTCGTACACATTGCTACAGATTGCCATACCTCTGGCTGCGGCGAAGTTCACTAATCTTAGGCCATTCTCATCACTGGTAGACACTCTTCGCATATTTTATCGCATCATCGGGTTTGTCGTTTATCGGTGCGTACACATTGATAAGGTTACGCCTTTATTAGAGCCGCGATGCCTAGTTTCACGACGGGGCCGCCATCTTGTATATAGCTGGCGTGCCACCACATTCCATGGCTCAGCCGTTCGATCCGAACCAGACGCAGTTGTAAGTCGCTCAAAATGAAAAAAAAAACAAACGATCATGGAACTCTTCTCAGTTTGCATACGACTTGGATTCCCACCGAGGTTGGGATCAGCTCTTCACTAAGGTTATTCGTATCCACATAGAAGAGGTTAATGTAGGGACGTTCTCGCTAGAGGTGACAGGTTTCAGCGGGACCTTGATTTACACTTATCAAAATTTTGTAACCAACCTGCACTTTTGAATCAATTTACTCATTGATTTAAATTGCAGGTACTCCGCCAAATGTTTTGGCTTGAAAAAGTTCTCCACCAAACAAAAGATCTGGAAACCTCTGTATTACAGGATTGATTTACCTTCTCTATCAACATGCTCGTGTTATTAACCCGAAACAGTTGCTCCAGTTCTACACGATATCTGTCCTCCTGTCAGCTTTGTTCTCCTCAGGATTAAAGTCAACTCGTTGCAAGCACGTCACATTCCTCGTCAAACCAGTCATTTCGTCGGCAATTAGCTTTTATTGCAATCATCATCATTTGAGATACGAAGATGTTATCTAATAACTGAAATTATTATTAATAAATTGTGAAAATCATTCTTAAGTTTTATTCAGAAACAAGTTTTCCAGTCAAACAACCACTTGAGCCCAATAAGTACTGTTAGTTTAGAACGTTTTTTATAACTAACATATCATTTTTTTTCATCTAGATGTGCAACGGGAGAATCATGGCCGAACATTATGTTAGCATGCATGAAAGGACGACGCTGCGATCCCCGCGCAAACAAGCCAAATGAAACCTGCGGATCGACGCTAGCCTATGGATACTTTGTATCCTTCATTTTCTTTTGTTCATTTTTGGTAAGCTCCTTACCGTTTCCCTCGGTCGTGATTTTAATATATTATTTTACCATAGATGTTGAATCTGTTCGTTGCTGTCATCATGGACAACTTTGACTATCTGACAAGGGACTCCAGTATACTGGGTGCCCATCATCTGGATGAGTTTGTTAGAATATGGGCCGAGTACGATCCGTCTGCTTCGTAAGTATTCATCAGATTTTTGGATTTTTACTAGCTAACCGGGTTCTGCTTTCAGGGGGAAACTCCATTTCACCGAGATGTTCGACATGTTGAAAAACATGGCCCCACCGTTAGGTTTCGGGAACAAATGTCCAAATCGGTTGGCGTACAAGAAACTGATACGAATGAACATGCCCGTGGACGAGGAAGGAAGGGTAAGCTTCACGACGACGCTTTTTGCGTTGATTCGGGAAAACCTCAGTATTAAGATGAGACCTGGTGAGTAATCTATGAACTAGTAGTTTTCCCCTATAAAATTAATCCTTGTATTCCTTTAGCCGAAGAAATGGATCAGGCTGATAGCGAACTGCGGCAAACTATCAAACAAATTTGGCCGATACAGGCGAAAAAAATGATCGACCTTTTGGTGCCACCGAGGGACATGCTGAACACAGGAAAAATGACCGTTGGGAAGCTGTACGCTGGAATCTTGCTGCTGGAAACGTGGCGTAACAACAAATGCATACAGCTGGAATGTGACGCACCAGACTTGCAGGACCGAAAAAGTCACGAAATCCAGGAAGCCTTCACCGACGATGGTCTTTTGCATCCGCCGCACGACCAACGCAATGGCCATCGCCGTTCTCCGAGTATACAGTACGATTTCTACTTTCCTGAGAATCTACGAGACACTGGTATAGTAAAATGGTCACTGAACTGATGATGCTTTGTGTTTTTGTTTCATATCTCCTCATAGGCGAGGCTCAGGGCTGGAACGATCGCCTAGCCCGCGACATCTACATCACGATATTGGATTTTCGGAGACAGTGTCCAACGTGGTGGAGATTGCACGTAGGGATCACCTTATTGGTAGGCACCACTATGGGCGCTATAGATTCGATAGAGGTATTTTTTGCAATTGCACCCTTCACAAAAAAGCCATTTCCCTGTGCCTATATTTATTTTCCTGATTGCAATCACTCTCAGTACTAGGTGATTTTGGGATCCTTATTAAGACGTACGAAGGCTAAGAAACAGCCAGAAAGGTTTGCAATGGGATCAGGAATTTAACTAACAAACATATTGTCCTCAAATCACTCATTTCAATGCTGTTGCTTACGCATGGATTGCCAGTTCTAATTAGCGGTCCTTTCCCACTGGTGGAAAATATGCCATGTAAACTAAATCATACATTGTGTTCGTCCCAATGGCTGGATAGTAGTAGTTTTTACAGACCAAAAGGAAAACGTTCGAGAAGAGCTAATCTAAATACCCAAACTAGATTTCCAGTCCGAATCCTATAGTTTGTAGCAGTTCCAGTTTAGTGAATCATTCAATGTTTTTCGATTGTTAGTAATTTTTGATATTAGTTTAACACAGCATGCAACCTAGAATAACACAAAGCAACCTAACACGGCGCCCATTGTTGAAATTTAGAAAATATTTTGTCCTTACCTCCGAAACCGCTCAGATAGTGAGCATGTACCACGCTTACCGTGGGAATGACGTGCGAAATTATCGCAACAGGATGCAGTATTTGTTCGTATTAGTCAAGAAAATGAATATAGATGCAAATACATACACACAGTACACTCACACAATACACACACATTTGAAATTTTGAAAACATAAAGGTTCCTGGTCCGTAGCCACGAGTCCAGCACGGTCCCCATCGCCGACACGGTTGGACACACAGATCAGCGCACATCATCGGTACAACCGTAGGATACATCCTTACGGGACAACCAGTTTATGCCAGCGATCTCGATCACCCAGTCCAGCCCGACTGCAAGAGCTGCGAGAACGAGAGCGTGAGAGGTTCCGAGAAGAAGTTTGTAAGTATTAAAATCGCGAACGACGAGAACTTCGGCTAAATTCTGCACTGATTCCAGTGACCCGCCCGTACATCCAGCACACGTATCCAGTATTACAATCACATAGAGATTTCGGAAGAAGACTGCCACCAAGACCAATTAAACCAACAACACTACAGTTAAAGTCAACTAATATTAACTTCCCGCGGTTAAACACTAGTCCTACGCATGTAAGTGTTTTTCCCGTCGACGAAGCTTAACATTTAAAGCTAACGCTTGAAACCCCTTTGCAGCAGAGTCTCCACCTATCGCTAAATACACACTCGCTGCCATACGGTGTTCATTCGCTGCCCAATTCACGGGGCGAAATATCGCGCGATCCTCGTATCTACCATCACACGGAGAGCGAACGGGATCGGGAGCGCGAGCGCCTGCGGGAACGGGAACGGGACTACGGTTCGCGGTACGTGTTTCGGGACACGGAACGGGAACTGTTCGAAATCGAGCGCGAGCTGGAGCGAGCGCGGGATTCCGCTCGAGACACGGAATATGAAAGGTAAGAAGATAGGTTTTTTATCAGACATCTGAAATAAGTTTGTCAGTGAGGGCTACCGGAACATAAAGGGTAACCTTTGGTGTATATTGACCCATTTATCTGCTCGATACTACGGGCAAGCTACTTGAAAAAATTATCGTCAAAAGACTGGTGAAATAAACCGAGATTGTAAACGGTCTGTCAAGCAACCAATTAAACTTTCCGATGATTGTCACTAAGATGGCGGAGATACTCCAGTGTCAGAGTATCGTCACGCTAGAAGTGAAGAATGCATTCAATCAGGCACGGATTTGAGTGTGGGCAAAGGGGGCAAATGCCCCGGGCCTCCCGAATGAAGGCGCCCCCCTAGTCCTAGGGCGACCTTTTTTTTTGCTCGTCACCCTCCAGAGGGTTATCTCTAAATGTTTTAAGAAATGAGGGCCTCACAAACAAATTTGCCCCGGGCCCCCCAGCGTCTAAATCCGGCCCTGCATTCAATAGAGCCAGTTAGGACTCCAATAGTTCACTTATCTCAGAGCTTTCAAGTGCCGATACAGCTGTTAGCTACTTTCCGAATCGAATGCTTGTTTACAATACAGACAAAAGCAAAGCAAAGCAAAGCCTTGGTGCTACATTCCGATTCGGAACTTGACCTGTTCATTTGTGCACAGACTTCGCAGTCGACTGTTTAGTGTACAGGACAATTGCGGGGCTAGCGCTACGATCCTATTGACACTAACAGTCTCTCCCCAGATGAGACTCGAACTTACGACGACTGGCTTGTTAGGTCAGCATCGTACCACGAGACTGGGAGGGTTTAAAGATAATGATTAGCTTTATTATACACTAGCTTTATCTAGAGACAGCTAGTGTGTCTCGGCAAACTTCGTTCCGCCCATTTTTTTTATTCAAATGATTTCAAACACTCTAAATTGATTTCACCAACATCCAAAGATTTAACTTTCGATTTTTTTATAGTCTGCTAATGCATAACGAATCGGACATTGAATATGTTCAAACTTAAAAGAAAAATCGTTTGAAATGATTGGTTTTATCGAAATGAGAACATCCTTGCCTTTCCTCTTTTGTACATCACCTCCATTCTGAAAATTCCCCTATTGGATGACATTCGGTCATTTTCAGCTGATTTCCAAAAAAAGTCGTCATGTTGAATTTAAAAATGGTAAGTTGAATCGGTTTCTGGCCTCTGACGTTATCCTGGTTCCGGAAACACCCATATTGGGTGATATTCGGTCATTTTGAGCTGCTTCCCAAAAACCGGAAGTCGCCATCTTAGAATTCAAAATAATGTCTGAAGTTGAATTTTGGCTCCTGTGCATCATCAACCCCCACCCCTTCTTCCAAAGTAGGGAAGGCTGTCAAACAATCATAGAAACATTTTTCATCCCCAAAAACCTTCACATGCCAAATTAGGTTCTATTTGCTTGATTAGTTCTTGAGTTACGTGGAAATTAGTGTTTTATTTGTATGGAAGTATGGGAACCCTCCCTTCCAGAAGAGGAAAGGGTGTCGAACTAACATAAGAATATTTTCTGACCCCAAAAATTAGCACATGTCAAATTTGTTTTACTTACTTGATTAACTCTGGAGTCATGCAAAAATTTGTGTTTCATTTGTATGGAAGTTCCCCTTTTCAGAGGGAGGAGGGGTGTCAAACCACCGTAGAAACATTTCTTACCCCAAAAACCTTCACATGCCAAGTTTGGTTCTATTTACTTGATTAGTTTATGAGTTATGCAGAAATTTGTGTTTCAGTTGTATAAGAGCCTCTCCTTCTTGGATGTTCTTCCTGCTCTTGTGAACCATCACACGCCAAATTTGGTTCTATTTCCTCGGATAAACCTCGAGTTATACAGATATTTGTGTTTCACTTGTATGGGACCCCTCCCTTATGGAAGAGGGAAAGGGATCGAACCACTATGGACATATTTGTTAGCATAGCATAGCATAGCATAGCAAAAGTGATTCCACACATCGTAGGTGGCTATACAATGATCAGCTTAGGATAAATATAGTGATAATTTTAATGGCCTCACAAACACATCATCTGTTGTCACAGGAAAGAAACTTGAGACTAGTATCCTTCTTACAGATGATGTGAGTTGCAAACTAAGCCTTTCATTGGATACCTGGCTACGTCCTTACAATCGCCGGGGAAAGGAAGTAGGAATGTTAGTTCAACGTCTACTTAAGAAGATGCAGGGAACCCATACTACCTTCATAGACGTTACAGGAATTAGGGTGCTGTGTTAGTAGGAAAGGTTATATGCCAAGGATCTCTATTTTGACAAGATAGAGTGATGTGAACATGTTTAAGAATATTTTGATATATGGAAACTTAGGTACCGTGCTGGATCGAGATCCGTACACCTAAGCACATGATAATCTTCGACGGTCAATATAAAATCAAGAAATCACATATTGCTTTAAACTGACATATTTACTTATAGGTCTACTTATATTTTATTTAAACTTGAAAAAATCATTTTGAAATAAAACATATTTTGAATCGAAATCCGTACACAGTTTTTTGTCTGAGTTAAAACCCGTAAACTTTTGAATCGAAATCCGCACACACGCGATTTAGACTGGATCAAAGTCCATACAGCAATGAATCAAAATCCGTGTAGATATAGAAGTACAAAAATGAACATCTTTTATTTATAATTTATTTCAATTTACGATTTTTTTTTTGTAAGATTCGGACCACTGCGACCATTATTTTGATCTTTTGTGGTAAAAAAAATTTACGAATAAATATATTTTTAAGGATCAACTGGTTCCTAGAGCTGTACACGGTTTTCTAATTTTTTTTATTTTAGCTGAAGTAGTGCAATTTTCGTAGCGTTTCGTTGCGGAACCTCTTATTGAAGTAACCGGAACGCCGGAACCTCTCGAAGCTTCCCGGTACGACTTTCCCTTGCGCACCTTAGTCACAGCTCCTTCGAAATTGTTTGTCGTATATTTATACGTGTTTTCTTCCATTATATGCTGAAATCAAGAAGAAAGTTAAACAATATATGCATGATACACTAGGGTGGGGCTTATTTTCAAAAATGTTCGTGGGACCTGTTTTCCCAGGTCTTTTGCACTCTTTTCGGAGGAACAATGATGTCTATTGCGAGAATATATTCGAGACCATGACGTGTTAACTTATACAGGCACCTTGTGCATTTCCTAATAATCACATACCCCGAGATTGCAAGAGTGTACACTGAAATTGCGAATATCTCAAAAACGGTTGCATTTAACGCAAAACGGACGAAATTTACACCAAAAAGGGTCACAAAATTACCTTGTTTTAAAATTGCTTTCGTTTAAAGTTTGACCTTTAGGCCCTTTGCGCCACCTTAATGAAATTCAACCAATTTTTTGTATGTTGCTTATTAAACCCCAAGGAGGTCTTTTTGCCTGGGAAAACAGGTCCCGCGAATATTTTTGAAAATAAGCCCCATCCTAATGATACACACGCTGTACGGATTTCGATTCAAGCAATTAACAAAGGGTCAAAATCCGTACGGCACAGTTTTTGTTGAATAAATACAGTTTACACTATTTACCTAACAATATGCAGCTTGAAAATGACAAAGACTTACCTTTTCCATCAATTTCAAAAAGATTTACAGAGTAAAACATTAATATCCCACTTGAAAAACGTTTTTATATGAAGAACGTTTCCTTAGTAAATTCTCTACCGATACAACGCAATGACAACTGAAACCGATACACGATTTTTCATTTTCAATATTTTGATTTCATGGCCTACTGGCCCATAGTTTAATTTAACGAAAAGCCAACAACTCAACGGACAGGTACATGTAACTATCATATGAATTTTCATTTTTATAATGCTTAAAACTGAAGAAAAACATCAAGGTGTACGGATTTCGATACTGTACGGGTTTCGATCCAGCACGGTACCTTACCTTCGTGATCACCTTCGTCTTCTTTTACACATCCTTTCATACTCTCGACTAACGCAAAACTAACTCATTATTACTTACTGCGACGATGTATGTGAGCGCGATGGGTATTCTTGTACTGGTGTTGTCGGACTTGCTTCAGTAAATTTCTCTGCTGGCACAGGTCAAGTGAGGCGCCTCTCGTGCCTGTACGACACCACCCTCACGGCTGAGCAATTTACCGCATGGCCGTATCTGCCGTACACAGCAATTGGGATGATAGAACATATAAGCGGGACTCCATGAAGCTGCTCACCATTTACGAAACCTCACATTCGCCATCCATCCTTCATTCCCCAGACAGCAACAATCCAACGACGCACCGGAACCAAACTCTTTCCACGACATAGTAGAAACCGCCTCATCGAAGCCACCAAAAATAACAAACAGGAAAACTGGAGCAGCATTCCCTCGCTTTCACCAACACAAAGACAGTAACAGCAACAAGCTGTATGCAGTTTCACGCTCGCGCCATTCTCCACAAAACAAATTAGCGGTGCTTTGTCATTTGATCGATAGTACTCTATCGTTTTGATGATGTTTACCCCTAAAAACATTAACATGCCAAATTTGGTTGTATAGCAAATATGCGTATAGCGAATATGCTTGATTCTCGAGTTGTGCGAAATTTGTGTAACATTTGTATGGGACCCCTTCCTTCCAGAAGTGAGAAGGGTATCAAACCCTCATGGAAATATTTTTTGGCTTTAAATTTGTACATGCCAAATTTGGTTCCATTTACTTGATAAGTTCTCGAGATGTGCAGAAATTTTTGTTACATTTGTATGGGACCCCTGTCTTCCAAAATAGGGAGGGGACTCGAGCTATCTTCGGAACCTTTCCCGGCTCCTAAAACCCCTATGTACAAAATTTCACGCTGATCGATTCAGTAGCTTCCGAGCCTATATGGATTAGACAGACAGACTGGATTGCATTTTTATATGTTTAGATTGGCATGGCTTGTATATGATTATATTTTTCCCGTGTTGGGTATTTTCGTCACTGCGACCAATTTTTCGATATTTTGTGACATGATTTACCTATAGCTAACGCAGAGCGAGAGGCTTTCCTCTTCGTTCTCTGGCTACCGTATACCTAGCTGTACTTTACTGGCCTATGGTATTTTTTGGCCTATCTCTTTTTCGGACTAGACTTTTAGTACTTATATAAAGATTTTTGAAAAGCATCCGGTGTTCTAACACGTGCTCTGTTTAGAGACGCCAGCATTCCTCGTGAGAATGGGCGCTTTTACCGGCGCGCAAGTGTGTGCCGTTGAGAGCCGAAACCGTTACCAAATATCTTAAAATAACAATATAGTTCACTCTCTAATTTCCCATATATTTCCGTAAAGACAGACAGGGAACACCCCCTCTTGTGGTGAAAAAGGTAACTAAACTCATTGCACAGTGGTACAATAAGGCAATTTATGCGGACATAAGCTTTTCGTAGGATTTCGGTTTGCGATTTAAAGCCATAGTTTTTGTAAAAAGTTGTTTCTTATACATAGTCCTCTATTTATGTGCAAATGAAAATTAGGGTGGTCCTAAAATCAACGAAATAAAAACAAACTAACTTGGTTTTATTTGCATAAATAATTGTAAACCAACTAATTCTAAGCCTTTTCGCTTTTTCGCTTTTTCAATTCAAATTTAAAAACAAAGTTTTCTTCGGTAACTTTAATCAAAAATACGACAATTTTGACGAAAAAACATTGTCGATATATTGTACAGATGGACTCTTCACTATTTCTATTTTAAAAATAGGCCCTTTTGATATATTGATGTTTCCGTTTAGGGCAAATATAAATAAATCACGGGAAGCAACTACGAAATGTGCGGCCGTCATGCTCAAGCTCAATGATCAGGCCACGAAGTGTACAATTAAATGAAGGTTTCAATTACTTGTGGAGAAGATAAAAGGAGAAACCGCACAATGGTTGTCAATAGTCGTATATGGTTGTTGTGCAACTTTTAGCTTAGATAACACTTGAATGTTCTATCAATTTAACAATTTAGGTATGGATACATATAATGTTGTAATTGGTTTAAAAGCTTTATTATATTATATATAAAAGATGTTCAACAAAACAAACATAATTAGTGATAACAACTGTTATGCAAAAACTATTATTTAATGTTTAGTTTTCTTCGCTTTGAAAGTTTTTTTTTGTTTTTTTTATCCATCCAAATTTTTTGCTTTCGAGTTCTAATCTTCGTATTAATCACTTGCAGCTTTGCTTTAACCAGCATATTTTTGTATTTACTAGCTGACCCGGCAAACTTCGTCCCGCCTATTTTTGTGTTTATTTTAATAATTTTCAACATTCCAAATTCATTGATTTCTTGCGATTTGTTTATATCGTTTGAAATTATTGGTCGTAGTATTCGGCTGTTTTCCAGAAGTTGCCATCTTACAATTCAAAATGGTGTCTGAGGTCAATTTTTAGCTCCATGCATCATTCTGGTTAAAGAAACACTCATATTGGGTGGTATTTGGTCACTTTAGGCTATTTTCCAGAAACCGGAAGTCACCACCCTGGATTTTAAAATGGCATTTGGAGACAATTTCTGGCCCCTGAGCGTCATTGTGGTTTAAGAAACACCAATAATAGGTGTTATTCAGTCATTTTCGGCTGTTTTCCAGAAACCGGGAGTCACCATCTTAGAATTCAAAATGGTGTCTGTGGTCGATTCTAGCTCCTGCGTATCATTCTGGTATCGAAGCATCTCACATTGGATGGAAATCGGCCGGTTGAAGAAATACCCATATTGGGTGGTATTTGGTCATTTTCGGCAGTTTCCCATTCACCGGAGGTCGTCATCTTACAATTCATAATGTTGTCTGAGGTCGATTTGTAGCTTCAGTGCATCATAACAATCGCGGAAATACCCACATTTGGTCATTTGCCGCTGTTTTTCAGAAACTGAAAGTCGCCATCTTGGATTTCCAACTGGCATTTGGAGACAATTTCTGGCCTCTGAGCGTCATTCTAGTTAAAAAACACTCATATTAGGTAGTATTTGGTCATTTTTGGCAGTTTTCCAGACACCGGAAGTCGCCATTTTACAACTCAAAATATTGTCGGAGGTCGACAAACGTACAAACCGTGGAACACCACCCATGGATTGCCTCATACATAGGCGAACTTTATTATTATAAAATATTCGGCCGAGTCCACTTCAGAATAAAATGTGCATTTTTTTCAGTGTACCCATTAGGATAATATTATTGTTAAAAGTTACTCTTTTTCGCATGTCGTGTAGAACAAAATCAGAAGTGGCGCACCTAGCGGTCGAAAAGGCGACTAACGCTTCTGTCATTTTCAATTTGTCTTCATAATTTCACGTAAGTGAACTATATTGGTATTTAAGATATTTGCCGTTACCGAGCTATCCACGTTTGCTCATCGCGGAAGGCACAGTGCTTTGCCAAGGTTTGCATAGCAGAGCCGTTCGCGGTCTTTCATCAAGATATATCCTGCTCTTTAACTGTTCTTGTTTTAGTGGACCACGGCAGCAGGCCGTGTTCCAGTTTACATTCTACCTGTTTTCCATTAATTCAACAGAAGGCTCACCTTCTTCCGGGATAAGCTAAAAATGTACCGTCTGACTGATGCTTCGTTGGGTATTCTGATGTGTCATCACAAAGGTGTAATGTGAAAATATTTTGGCACTATTTTGGGTATATCTTCGGAACAGTTAATCCGATTTATAATTACAAACAATAGAGCTTTAGAAGACTAAAAATTCGTTCGTTTGACGGTTGATGGAGCAACATCGGTCAGGTGGTTACCGGAATATTGAGAAAAAAGAGTCAAAATGGACAAAAATGGACAAAAATAACAATCAATTCATCCAAAAACACTATAGATATCACATATATGAAATATACTTCAATACGGAAGATTTGCTCTTGAGTGAACTACTGTGCATCGATAGCATTGCATATTTCTCTTGGTCGCACATAATTAGAAATTCACTCTGCTCTGTATAAAGTGTACTGCTATCCGGCACCAGTGACAACAAAACATTCTGCTGCACCCAATGGCACCTCTCGCGACCGTGTCCGGAATAAGGATCAGGTGCTCCGCTGTACCTAATAACTGACTGGTGATAAAAATTCAATCTGCTCCAGATGATTTGTTGAAGGCTAACTTATAAGCAGCGTTTATAGATTTTCATTTTACACCTGCATCGCAAAACTTCTTGAGGGACGTAGTTCTACTTTAAAAAATGACAATTCAAATAAGTGTCCTACAAAGATTTTTCGGAAATGAGATAAAAAATCAGAAGGTTGACGAAGACCTACATAAAGTTGTTTGTTACATTACATGTACCTATTGAATATTTTCAAAATTTTGTTCAAAAGAGAAGATGAAGTGCTATCGAATTTCCACTTGCACGTATAAATACGACATAACTGAAACAGTAATGGAGCAAATACTATATTGTGCAAACAACTTTCAACAGCCAGAGTGCAAGCAGATTAAAATAACATTTTACTTTCAATTCTAGCGCAAAATGAGAAAACATTAAATCTTCAATTCATTTGGTTGGTTGTCCTAAAACGGACAGTTTTAATTCTAACGCAAAATGAAAAAACATTAAATCTTCAATTCATTTGGTTTGGTTGTCCTAAAACGGACAGTTTGTTGTTAAATTTAGCATCGGATATGATGCTGATGGCATCTCTGTGCTATCCCTGAGTGTGAAAATAAAGCATTCTTTTAATAACACAGTGGAAAGCCGTTTTCACCCTGAAAATCTGACGGCCTACAGATTTTGATTGCCATCATCCCAAAAAGTTTGTGTGTTGTCAAGATACGGCAGCTTTTCATTGAAGAAAGTGCCGGCCAATGTACCTACTACTAACTCTGCCGTTACCGCACAAAGGTAACTTTTTGATAGAGGAAGTGCTACCGCACCTATCGCTGACGCTGCTACCACTACCGCTACAACTGCCGCTGCCACTATCGCTGCTGATACTCGCTGCAGCTACTGCTGCTTAGTTGGGACCGTGCTAGTCGCCATCCACTAGAAATACAATTCGTTTAAACATAAGCAGGATCTTATATAGTCCAAAAAGAATATTTCTGATATACTAGGTGTATAATTATGTCGATTTTCCACTCGATTGCTGCAAGAGTGAAAGAAATCTATTAAAAACTAACCATTTACCTATCAGTTGAAATTGGAAATATTTTTCCGTTTTTAGATTTTCATTTTACATCTATTTACCTGAGAGACACAAATTATGACTAAACACAATGCTGTTGTGAATGAAATAGGAAAATTCAGAAAACAAACTAATTGTAGATAGTAGACCGTAAATCTCTACTCGCGATTGATATTCAACAATTTTCTCTTTTCCATCTAGGGTTGAACCGCTCTCGTACGAGCACCTGTACAATCTGGGGCGTACCGGTGGTAGCACCTTCGGTTCGTCGACGCTGAATGGCTATAAACCCAAAGTTGGCATGCATTCGATTTACTCAGAATCGGATGAAGGCGATTGGTGCTAGCAGCGGTTGGAGTATAATCAAATTCCAAGGGCCAATAATATCGACAAGAACGCTACCGACGCAGAACATACGGACAGTCCGACCGTCACGGACCCTGACCATACAACAATGCACACTCAATCAGCTGGCAAAAGCATTAACATGAACTACTACAATCACTTCGATGACGTGAAGACTACAGTGAGAGCAGTGAGGGCATCCCTCGGACGACTGCGCAACCTAGTGATAGCGGTAACGGTGTACCAGTGTAACAAATACGCGAGGATCATTGTCATTATCCTTGGCATAATCGAAAATAAAATGGATCGTCGAGCTGAGAACAAATTCACTAGCGAGCAGCGGAACACCATTCATCAAAAACACCAAGTAAACCTAACGCCATCTTCACCCAATCCCCATGGAGCATCCCATGTGGGGTGTAGCATTGCATATTTCCAGTTTTTTTCTTGCAACAACATAGGATTACATCCACTCGGCAAATAGAAACCGTATGTAGACGAAAAGGTAAAACGATCCATCCAAAAAAATCGAAAACTATAAAAGAAACTAAAAATTGTATAGCAACAAATTTGAATCCTAACTTTCATCATATAGCAAACAAATTTTCCTTACACAAGCCAACTGGTTGGAATGCATACCCTTTCATTCGTTCAGTGCGAGAACAAACTTTTCAATCTCTCGTATCTTAAGAAAGATAAAAAACAAACAAAATAATCAATTTAAATAATTATCTCAAGTAAACCAGAACTAGTCTAGTTTAACGGAATTGTTGCCGCTTATTCTTATCTCAAAAAAAAAATAATACAGAATAAAAATGAATAATGAATAATAATGAAGGTGCACTTTCTAGCACAACTGCTGACGCGTGAATCTACCGAAATACGGTCCACGAATCAGCGGTTGCGGAAGTTACGAGTACTAGAGTACTATTCGATAAAAGCATGGTGGTACGAACCGGAACGGCACCATCCTTCAACGGCACATTCGAACGGATTACGTTACTTGCACTCTCACAAAATATCGATTGATAAAACTCGTCCACAGTAGATTGCATTGATTTTGACTCATTATTATTATTAGTACTGTTTTTATTGGAACCAGCTATGATAGAGTAGGCTCGCTTTAGGCTGTAAGGTTAGGAACAGGAGCACGCATCACGAGCAAGAGATGTTTAGAATTGTTGAAAGCCAACAATATTAATTACGCAGGTTGTTACACACACACTAGTAGGAATTGACAAGCTACCGAATAAGCAGTGTTTCTCCCGTTGATAGAGAAGAGGTATATTTTTACATTCCGATATAGATTTCAATTTATCGTAGGAGAAGACATATCGGCCGTTATGTTATATCATCGTGTAACGTTAGGCACTTTTCTCGTACGAGAATGATGCTAATGATGATGTTTTCTCTTACTATATAGTAGCAACTTTTTATCCATCGTTAATTACATCTTATAAGAGACAGAGTTATCGCCTATTGCTTTTTAATGGTTTAGATGTTGATGTGAATTTTTGTTCACCTTGAAAGTTTGAACAATTTTGGTTACCACTTCAATGTATATTTCCATTTGTTCCAGTGTATTGATGGATGATAAAACTCCTGTGTCACGAAAGAGTTTCGGTTGGATGGTTTGAAAAAAGTTTTTAGAGGTTCAAATAGCGAGTTCAAACCAAATTTAATTTTTTTTTTTTCGATATGAACGAAATTTTAAACATGTTTTTAGTATAAGAGATCATAATTTTTCTGATGGCTGGTCGTGCGCCATTATTAACCATTTTTATCAAAACCGTTTTCGCTCGTATTTACGACATGTTAAAAGATATTCAAGTTCTATTTACATCACTCTGTTTCAATAAACTTTTCCAAATTATTAGAATCTTAAAGATTACCCTTTTTCTAGAAGAAAAAAACTGTCAATCTAAATTAAATTAGAAACGAATATTCATAAAACCGAAACTTTTTCGTGTTTATAATATAGTTTTCCTTTCTAAACTACAGTTTCTTATCAACAAATGTATTACTGGATGAAAATTTCGTTTTTTTTTTGTTTGGACTAGGATGCACAAAAGTTAGTTACCACAAGTTAGCTCAAAGTATGCAATTACGAACGACTTTCTGTAAACTCACAATAAAATTTATTCCAAGAATGCAACATCAGACGGAACTAAGCTTTAATTCAGCATTCTAAATGATGAAAGCAAATATTTTATCGTTTAAGACAAACAAACGCAGATACTGCAACTTCAGTGTAACATTTCACGCAAAACAGCGCACTACTACTACTATTACTACACTACTACTACTGTTGCTATCACTACGACTACTACAATAATTCGTCCATTACAATCAAGGCAAATGTGACTCAAAGCGAAACGGGAGAGTTTGGATGTGATATAAGTTGAACATTACAAGCAAACTTATTAGTTTTCTCTCCGAGTTCAAAAGACAGCCGGACTTTACTTGTATCCTAAGTGAGTCGTAAATTTGCTTTACTATTCAATCACTCAAGATTACCAAGTCGTTAAAAAAACTACAAATCGGAGAGATAAAAAATCATTTTTACTCATCGTTTCTGTAACAAACATATGATAACGGATACAAAACAAAGATTACAGTTGAGATAGTGATACATTAACAGTTCAACAGATCGTTAAGCGCGCATAGATAAATCATTCGTCGAGTTATTACCAATTAAAAATTGCATATTTCATTCCATAGTAGTTATTAGGAATTTGAAATCCAAGCAACTTAAGCTAGTGAAATATTTGATACGAAATAACAAGCAGTCGGCTGTACATAACAGAGGAGTAAGCAACCTAAGTTAATAGGAGTTTTTACTAAGCGATACAAACTTTTAGATATTCGATAAAAAAAAAACATAGCTTCATCTTTGAGAGGTATTTTGATCGATAGATGCGCAATCATGCTTAAGTATCAGAGTAGTGCTTCTTGGCTATGCATTTCAACGATGTAGTTTTAATTTAAACACAGTAGAAAGCTGCCATCTATTTTCGAAATTTACACCTACAGAGAGAAATGCGCAATTAGTACAACGTTTCCTAACACTATCAACTTAACACAGTGAAAGTTAAATTTTCGTCACACTGAAACTACTGGAACTTTGGCATTACTCGCACAGCCACATTTCATCACTAGCTGAAACAGACAAGCCGCAAATAGCCTCCCTTATCCACTATTAGGTAAAGTATTTCGACGCTTCAACGAGTACGTAAGCACACTAAACCAACCGTATGACGAGAGGAAGAAACGAAAAATACCAAACTGCCACTAATCTTACTTTTACATGATACTATACTTACGAAACGCCCGGGCGATCATCTGCGAACAGAAAAATGATATGAAATTACCGCGATTCCAAGCAAACGCCATTCAAGCAAAACAAAAAAAAAGAGAGAAACTCGAACACAAAGTAATAAAGCATTCCAGTCATATAGAGCAATTCATTATTTATATAAAATAAATACAATTGAAAGTAAAAAAAAGGACCGGCACATTTTCTTTTTGAGCCTGACATCCGAAGAGTGAAATTCATAACGATAAATCTACGCATATATATACTCGAAATTGAACGCTATAGAAAGTTACACATCGATTCGCCTAGAATATATACCTACACGAAATGCAAATAAAAGTGAGGATTATTATAAAAGAAAATTTTTACTCAAACAAATTGACTCAACCAATCGGCCACTTCCGGACCGTGCAGGCCTGCGACACAAGTTGCCGATTGATCTGTAGCGTAGCAAACAAAGTTAAAATAAAACAGGAAATCGAGAGCAAACATTATTCGCACATTTGTAAATTTTTCACTATTTTATATTTCGCAATGTATATTTCAGAAGAAGAAAAAAAACGCATTGAAGTCAAGTTGCAAAATAAAGAAAAATAGAGAGAAAATAAACCGGATTTCATTCTTATCAAAATTTGACACAACACTCGTTTAAGCTAAACTTCCCACCATCGCCAGGTTTTTCTTTTTGAATTATTTTTATTTTCTAATTGCTTAAATTATTTTTGATGATTTCAGCAACGGCAAAGGAAAATAACAACGAGATTTCAATGATTTTCCCTCAACTATCACCGCTCATTTACATACATGTATTTAACTGCATGTGACTGTAAACAAGGTCGAAACGCCCTCAACGCGTCCAAGAAACACCAACTGTGTCTGTATGCGTGTTATCGGTTTGGCACGTTTAACAAGACGGTGGTCCCCGTGGCTCTGTGGTTAGCGATGTCGGTCGGCTAGCTCTCCCACACGGTTATGATATCGGGTTCGATTCCTGATCGAGTCGAGGATCTTTTCGAGCTGGAAATTTTCTCGACTCAGCACTGGGGCACGGTGTATCGTTGTACTTATCCTACACATGCAAAATGTGCCAAAAAACAATATCGATGAAGAATTCTCTCAACTAATCTAGTTGATCGAGACCGCTATTAGCCCCAAGGCTAAACGTGCGATATTGTTTTACGATTAACAAGACATATCTGTAGTTGTTATTGTCAAGCTCGTATTAGATATTTTATGCACAATACACACACATTCACTATTAATGTTTCTGGGAGTCGTTCGGGGGCGCTACATTACTTGAAATTGTTAAGATCTGACACTTGTGTATCTTGTTATCTTGTCTTTGATTAAACACTACTGAGATATGACGAATTGAGGATAGTAAAACTGATAGAAATAGTCCTCTACTATTATATCTTGTCTTACACATTAAAAGGGGAACGAACTCATAAATTGCCCACTTTATTCATTTCTTTACTCATTGCAAGTGCTCAATATACACAATATTACACATTCGAGTTGCCTTACAACCAAAATAACTTATCTGGTCGTGTTAAATAGAAATTTCCTGATGGGTGCCCAAGTTCCTTAATTCGTCCCCCAAAATCCTAATTTCGCCCACGCAAAGAGCCTTTTTCGCCCACCTCTGAAAAATGACGGAAAAAGCTCTTCAAAAAATCTGTGTTGCTCATTATCGCTTCATTATACTCAAATACGTTGTTTGCCACCAGAATAGGTACTCAGTACAGTGGCAACAGAGCATGCACTCATAAATGAAACGAACGTGTTTATAGTCCCGTGCCATAGACCTCTCCAATCGTGCATGTATTGGGGCACTTTACACAATGTAAGGATCAAAGATGAGGCAAACAAATCTCTGCATTGATTGCAAAATGTTTACTTCCTTTCGCTGGCTTTAATTTATTAATTTATTTCTGCGCGAACTGTGTGATTTGCTTACGGATAGTAGGGGAACTGCTCCATTATTCATCTCATTAAGCCGATATTCACGAAGAATTCACGGATTAAACACCAAATTTTCACAAAATCATTGAACAAATAAACTAAATATGCTTATGTGCTCTTATGTAATCCTTCAGCATTGTATATTTCGTAAAATTAGCTAAATTTATCCTGAATTTTGTAAAACAAACCATTTTTCACAACGCTTTCATATCCATCTCAAAACTCGAATCACTGCTCAATTCATCTCACAACGCTCACAATCCCCGTACTCATCACACTGTTAATCATGAATGAATCACATTATCATAAATGAACGTAGCCACAGCCCGTCGTAGTAGGTTACCTAAATATCCGCTGTAGTTGTTTACGTGCAAAATTGGTAACCTAGGTAACCACTGCAGTGCTGTGATTAGCAGATTGGTTTAAGAAGAAAATATGCGTTTTTTCCTGTCTTCAATCGTGTTTTCATGTTGTATAAGATGAACATATGGGCTGAGATGATGTTCCCCTATCTTACAGTACCGAGCAACTCAAAAAATAATTTCGATTTGTACAATCCCAGTAGAGTAAGCAGGAGTCAATTATGAGGCAAAAAACTCGAATTTAGCGTGCGTGACTGAGCTGTCGGAAAGCTCCATGGTGAGTGACTTACGTAAGAGAAGTTTGTTTTCTCTTCGCACCATCTTCGCTTCGGACCCATAATTGTGTCTTTTGATATGTAGGTAAGTTATATTTTTCTTCTCAACCGATTCACACACATAAGGTGCAGTGAAACTGATTGTTGATCGAAAGTACACATCAACACAACAACAATATCACACGCTAGTCTGGAGGGTTAATAGCGGTCTCGATCAACTAGATTAGTTGAGAGAATTCGTTATAGATATTGTTTTTGGCACATTTTGCATGTTGTAGGATAAGTACAACGATACACCGTGCCCCAGTGCTGAGTCGAGAAAATTTCCAGCTCGAAAAGATCCTCGTCTTGATCGGGAATCAAACCCGACATCACAACCGTGTGTGGGAGAGCAAGTCGACCGACAACGCTAACCACAGAACCACGAGGACCACACCACCCCAAAGTACATCATCAGTACAACATCAGAATACAGAAATAGACAGTAAAACATGGGTAGTTGATAATTTTTCCGATTTCATATTTATTTTTGAACATTTTAATTACGATTAATTACGGACCGGAACAATCGGCTAGGACCTAGGCAACAAAAACGGACTAACGTTTGGATTCTTGGAACATGGAACTGTCGATTCCTCAACTACCTAGGAAGTACCCGCGTGCTTTCCGAGGAATTGAAGACCCGCAAGTTCAACATCGTAGCGCTGCAGGAGGTATGCTGGAAAGGGACGATGGTGCGTACGTACCAGAGGCCAGGAATGGCCACACCATCGACCAGAGTTGTGGAAGCACACATGAGCTGGGAACAGCTTTTATAGTGATGGGAGAGATGCAGAAGCGGGTGATCGGGTGGTGGCCAATCAGCCCTTGAATGTGCAGGTTGAGGATCAAAGGCCGTTTCTTCAACATTAGTATTACCAACGTGCATAGCCCACACCACCGATGACGACAAGGAAGAATTTTACGCGCAGTTGGAGAGTAAATACGACCGCTGCTCAAAACATGATGTCAAGATCATCATCGGGAATTACAACGCTCAGGTTGGCCAGGAAGAGGAGTATAGATCGGTGATTGGACGATTCAGTGCACACCAGCTAACGAAAGACTAATCGACTTTTCCACCTCCAAAAACATGGCCATACGAAGCACCTTCTTCCAGCATAGCCTCCACCATAGACTCACCTGGAGATCACCGAATAGAACAGAAACACTAATCGACCACGTTTTGATAGATGGTCGGCGCTTCTCGGACATTATCAACGTCAGATCACATCGAGGCGCTAACATCGATTCGGATCACTACCTAGTGATGGTTAAGATACGCCAAAAACTATCTGTTGTGAATAACATACGGTACCGTCGCCCGCCACGGTATAACTTCGCGCGACTGAAGCAACACGACGTCGCAACACAGTACGCGTCATCGCTCGAAGCTGCACTGCCAGAATAGGGAGAGCTTGAAGAAGCCTCTCTAGAGGATCGCTGGAACGCCGTGAAAACAGTTATCAGCAGTGCGGCGGAGGAAGTCCTGGGATACGTGCAACCGAATCGACGTAACGAGTGGTTTGACGAAGAATGTCGGCAGATTTTGGACGAGAAGAACGCAGCGCGGGCAACAATGCTGCGTAGAGCCACCCGTCAGAATGTGGAGCGATATAGACTAAAACGGAGGCAGCAAGTCCAACTCTTCAAGGAAAAAAAGCGTCCCCAGGAAGAGGAGGAATATGAAGAACTCGAGCAGCTGCACCGCACAAACGAAACACGATAGTTATACCAAAAACTCAACGCATCCCGCAGAGGTTTTGCCCCACGATCCGAAATGTGTAGGGATAAAAATGGAGGCATTTTGACGGACGATCGTGTGGTGATCGAAAGGTGGGAGCACCACTACGATGAACACCTGAATGGCGTGCAAGCAGAAGACCACAACAGAAGCGGAGAAGACGTGGTCGGTGCAACGAACGACGAAGATGTGCCACCCCCAACAATAAGCGAAGTTAAGGATGAGAGCCGGCAGCTCAAGAACAACAAAGGGGCCAAAAAAACGGCATCGGAGCTGAGCTTATTAAGATGGGCCCCGACAAACTGGCTAGCTCGCTGCTTCGACTGATCGTCGAGATCTGGGAAACAGAACAGCCACCGGAGAAGTGGAAAGAAGGGGTTATCTGCCCCAAGTGTTTTCCCAGGTCATCTTCCAACGGCTGTCACCATTAGCCAGCAGGTTTGTTGGAAGCTACCAGGCCGGCTTCATGGAAGGACGGTCTACGACTGACCAAATCTTTACACTGCGGCAGATCCTCCAAAAGTGCCGTGAGTTTAGAGTCCCTACACACCATCTTTTCGTCGATTTTAAAGCCGCATACGACTCAATAAACCGACAAGAGCTATGAAAAATTCTCGACAAAAATGGCTTTCCGGGGAAGCTGACAAGACTGATTAAGGCTACGATGGAGGATGTGAAGTGTTTCGTGAGAATTTCGGGTGGAACGTCGGACTCATTCTCAAAGGGGGCTCCGACAAGGTGATGGTCCCTCCTGCTTATAGTTTAACGTCTCGCTGGAGGGTGTTATGAGACGAGCGGGGTTTGACATGCGGGGTACGATTTTCCACAGATCAGGTCAATTTATTTGCTTTGCGGATGACGTGGATATTGACGGCAGAAAATTTGAGACGGTGGCAGACCAGTATACCCGACTGAAACGTGAAGCAGATAGGATCGGACTGAAGGTTAATACGTCGAAAACTAAGTAGGAATATGCTTGCATGTGGGTCCGAGCACGACAGGGCACGCCTAGGCATTACGGTAACAATCAATGGGGATGAGTTCGAGGTGGTCGACGAGTTTATGTACCTCGGCTCTCTGGTAACTGAGAACAACGATACCAGCCGGGAGATTAGAAGACGTATTATCAGTGGAAGTCGTGTCTACTATGGTCTCCATAAAAAACCACGGTCGCAAAATCTGAGTCTTCGCACCAAATGTATCCTATACAAAACGCTAATAAGACCGGTCGTTCCCTACGGGCATGAGACGTGGACAATGCTCGAGGAGGACTTGCGAGCACTCGGAGTTTTTGAACGTCGGGTGCTAAGAACCATCTTTGGCGGTGTGCAGGAGAACGGAGTGTGGAGGCGTAGGATGAACCACGAGCTTGCGCGCCTCTACGGTGAACCCAGTATTTAGAAAAAGGCTAAAGCTGGAAGGATACGCTGGGCAGGACATGTAGTTAGAATGCCGGATAGCTAACCTGCAAAATTGGTGTTCGCATCAAATCCGGCGGGAACGAGCAAACGAGGGACGCAACGAGCGAGATGGGTCGACCAGATGGAGCAAGATCTGCAGAGTACCGGGTGCCCGCGGAACTGGAGGCAGGCAGCCATGGACCGAGTAAATTGGCGGAACCACGTTATGCAGGCCATGTCTAATGATGTACGACCATCTAAGTAAGTAAGTAAGTTTTGATTAACTGAGTAAGTAAGTAAGTTATTAGCAGCCAGAAAGTGCACAGTGTTTTATTTTGCTGATTTCGTGCTTTATAAACAGCGCCCTTTTTTAACGGGCGACAACTACAAATTTGGAATTTTTTAAAGGCTTTCTCACTCCACAACAAACACACTCAGAAAGAAATGAGAGTATGTGAATAAAGGCTTGCTCTGTGCTACTACTTTTAAATTCCAGTTTCAACTATTTTTAGTAATACAATAAAAATTTTAGAGATCGGTTATCTTCATTAGGTTCTTTCAAACAAATGTACTCGATGTGTCCTCCATTTTTATCAATGACATCCTGAAGACAACGCCGGTAGATGAGCATGCCTTACGAACACAGTTCTCCGATATCTACAACCACACGCGTGTTATGACAGACTTTAATCTTCAAACTAGAATGAAATGTTTCGCAAGTTTGTGCAACAACATTTCCCCAAATTAAATAATCTAACTGGATACGTACCCGACAAATGATTGAACCAAAACTTTGTGTTTTCCATCAACCATCGTCGCTAAGGTAGCTTTTTACGCGGGTTTTTTTTACGCGGATTGCGGAATGTACACGGTTTTTTTTACGCGGATTCCGGAATTTACGCAGTATTTTTTTACGCGGACTCCGGTTTCTCTTCACTCGGATTGCAGAATTTGTGCAGGTTTTTTTACGCGGATTCCGGAATTTTCGCGGATTACGGAATTCACGCGGTATTTTTTTACGCGGATTCCGGTTTCTCTTCACTCGGATTGCAGAATTTACGCAGGTTTTTTACGCGGATTCCGGAATTCACGCGGTTTATTACGAGGATTCCAGAATTTACACGGTTTTTTACGCGGCACGTATCCCCCGCGTAAAAAGCGACTTTAGTGTACTTGGTTCTTCAAAATAACGATTTAACAAATATAACGATGAAACAGGTCACGGTGCTCTCACAGAGCGTTATTATACAAAAATGCACCAAAGAATCTGAGTGCACCATTCGAATCGTTATCACGTCCTGAATCTCTGATCAAAATTTCCAAATCGACGTACGGTATGTTTTTGAAAATCGTAAAGAACAAAAAAGTGATATAAAAACGGCGAGATACTTACTGTAAAGTACGTTTTTCAACCACTATTTCATGAAATAATTTCCTAAATGTTTTCTATATATCCCATTTTATTTCATGACATTTACCTTTGTTGGAAAGATTTATCTGAAAATCTCACAGTGCAGAGTGGTCTAAACTCGAAAAATCGTGATCGTTATAGATTTGACTGTCAAAAATTGATTTTTTGTTTTCAATGTACTTAACAAAATTGTTTCATAGAACAAGGCCTTTCTTTTGGCGTTTACAGTTTTTCGATCATCTACCTAACAGTTAGATAAAAAAAATCTATTTTTCAATATACCAGACCACACTTAGGAAAAAGACTGTAGAGCCACACTATACTCTCTCTTTTTACTCTAACAGCCTAATGAATAAGCTATTTATGAGAGCTCACATACAGCTACAGCTTACACAAGGCAGCGAAACTGTCTAATCTTGCACACGACAGCACATTCTTGCGCATGTATTTTGTTCGTTCGGACATGACAGCCCAGTTTGCTCATTTTGATGCTGATCGGCTGCGGCTGTCATCGACTCGCAATTTTTGTTTTCTCATTTTTCTTAGGCCGGTGGCATATTGAATACAAAGCAAATCGTTTCATATGTGTTTCCATTGTTGATATTATTCCTCACGTAAGACAAAACGTGCTTTGCACCATCTTACTTTCATCATAGCACCGGCCTTACTGTCGTGAATCATAATCAACTGACATCCCACTCGGACTCGTACCGTAGGATGTCGAAGATTATAGGCTGTCATTAACGACAGCTTGGAAGAACCAGATGAAAAATAAAAGCACGTTTGGCATTGCATGTGTGTGCTGTCGTTAGTTACTGTCGGGTTATGTACCGAACGTACGGGGAGCAGGTAGAGCTGTGCAATGCAATGAAAGCCGAATTAGTTGAAAACTTGCTGTCATGGAAATGCAGTCTTTTTCAGAAGCTTGACAAGACTGCTTCCTTTAGCTGAATACTGCGATGTCCTATATGTACGTTGGATACGACAAAATAGAGTTTTTTATTACCCCTCCTTCAAAAAAGTTTTTTGTCTATAATTTCGTCTGTGGATTTGGAACTTAAATGTTACTTTCCTTCAAATATTCGCAAATTTCTTAAGTGAAATGAGCCGGTCTGTGTGACTGTAGGATACAGCATTGCTGCTGAACAGCGTTCCGTCGGAGGGCAGAATTATTATTTTTTCCTCCTTCACAAAATAAAAAGAAATCTCTTCGAAGGAGTCACTCGTAGCTCCTTTACCCGCTCCGTAGTTTTATTCGTTTGTTTCATTCTAACTCTGGAAGATGCGTGAAGTCTTTTATGGTGATTCCTTGTATCGATTCTACGGAAATGTCGTCGGCTTACATGCTAACCGCGGACCTCAACTTCCCGGGTGTCACTGCTTAGGACCATCTTATAGAGAATTATTGATACGATGAATTGTTCATTTTTTCAAATTTGCAATAAAATATCGGAATTGTCGGATCGGAATATCGGTTATGATGCAGCACTTGGAGGTAAACGGTACCAAATACACTGTCAACAGTAATAAGTCATTAGTCACACAAATTACACCGTTGTACGTCTACACGGTAGTTATTACCGGACACTGCCATGCTCTTTACCACCTTAAGAACGTCGGTATTTTTTCATGCGATAACTGCCGCTTCTGCAACCTTGCAGTTGAAACGTCAGCTCACCTGTTTTGTCAGTTTGAAGCCCTTGCGCTTGCTAGATATTACTTCTTCGGGTGTTGTCTTTCAACTCCATATCAGGTTAGATATTTCAACCCCAAAAAGGTCGCTTGTCTTTTTCGATACTAAATTGGGGCACAGCATTACTACCAACCAACTCTGCTCTATGAATGTTTACGAATAGCTCATAATCGAGGCCAGCCACAAAAGATAATCATGAAGGCGGTCGCAGTGGCTCTCTTAATCCCAATGCCCATTCAGGCATTTTTTTCCTGTATGGGCTTCCTCACTGCGACCAGAATCGTAGATCTATTGTGAGATATACCCGGGTGTCTGCTGTATCCCGCACTTCTGTTAATAGCAATACCTCTATTGAGAAGTGGCATGCTTATTATTATTGTCCATCAGTGCTTGTGTGTAATGTGCTACTCTTCCTTACACGCTTACTGTTCTACTATACCGATACTCGTTCCTCTTGCCAAATATCACCAATTATAATTCCCTGGAGAAGTTTCGTCGTGCGTCCTTCTGGCCAGTTTTATTGATAAGAGGGACTTATTTTTTGTTAAGAGGAAGTCACGTAAAGGTATTTGTAGATTTCAGCGTAAAGGAAGGGTAACTGGTGGGTAGCCTGAGAATAAACCCATGCTTAAGTTTTTTTTTGACATCGGATGGCCTGATTCTACTAAGATTCGAACCCATGACCATCCGCTTGACAAAGCGGACTCTGTAACCTTGCGGCTACGCAGCTCCTCCCCATTCAGGCGTCAGTCTAACGTAGTAGGTAATATCTCTACCAACCACACTGCCAAAACCAACCAACCACGGTCCGAAAGAGCAAAAGTTGGAACTTAATTTCTTAACTTTTGATAGTTGCATTTTAAAGGAAAACGTTGTTCTAAGGAATTTTCGAAGCCTACAAAACACTCGTTTTTGCCAAACACCCACACATCTCGAAGACTTTTTGTTAAAAGTTATATTATATTTTAGCTTTTACTTCAAGAACGCTCGATAAGTTTGAGAACGGTTTTTTCCGGGTTTGGGTTTACATAATCACATTCGACTCTAGCTGGTGCACAATGCGTGATTTTGTCTTATAAAAGCGTTGATGCAATAAGGAAAGTTGTTCATAACCTTAAGAGCCACTAATTGTGTAAAGATCTTCTAAGATTCACTGAATCACAAAACTCAATGTCAACTAGCAAATCATATAGGGGAACCGCTCCTAACAATAATATCGCACGCTTAGCGTTGGGGCTAATAGCGGTCTCGATCAACTAGATTAGTTGAGAGAATTCGTTATAGATATTGTTTTTGGCACATTTTGTATGTGTAGGATAAGTACAACGATACACCGTGCCCCAGTGCTGAATCGAGAAAATTTCCAGCTCGAAAAGATCCTCGACTCGATCGGGAATTGAACCCGATATCACAACCATGTGGGAGAGCTAGCCGACCGACATCGCTAACCACAGAGCCACGGGGACCACGGGGAACCGCTCCTATATTCCTATATTCATTCAAGGGTTTTCGGACGGAAGGTGCTGCGTACCATCTGTGGTGAAGTGCAGATGGAAGATGGATCTTGGCGGAGGCGGATGAACCACGAGTTGCATCAGCTGCTGGGAGAACCACTCATCGTTCAACAAGAGAAAATCGGGAGAGTACGGAGGGCTGGGCATGTCGTAAGAATGTCGGACGTCAACCCGGTGAAAATGATTTTTGATAACGATCCGACTGGAACGAGGCGACGGGGCGCGCAGCAAGCAAGGTGACTCGATCAAGTGGAAGACGACCTGCGGGGTCTCCACAGATATGGCTGGCGAGCTGCAGCCATGGACCGAATTGAATGGAGACGACTTCTTCGGTCAGCAAGGGACACTTCGGCCTGGGCCTGACTGGTAAGGTAAGTAAGCTCCTATATTCATCTCATCACTCATATTTGTCGAATATACCGTCAAATTTTACTATTTTTCTTCAAAGTAAAACTTTTGACTGAATCGGAGGGTAAAACAAAATTACTTTTACTTTGAAAAAATAGTTAAATTTGATAGTAAATTGGACATATAAGAGCAGAAACCGGTCATTATTCTATCAAAATTGTCCACAGCAATCTAAACTGCGGTTTCTATTAACTACTCATTTTTGCAAAAGTGGCCTGTACTCCAAGAGGAGCGGACCAACCAGTTTCAATACTTCAGGGGCTCGGCCGGAAAACGAAACGAAACAGTGTTTCGCCAGCTACACCCAAGAAGGCATGCCCGTCGCGAGATAAGGCATCCGCAGCCGTAGAAGGGGAACATGTCAAACAACAAACACTCAAGGTGTAAATACAAACCGGAATTCCGCAACTTCGACATCGTAGTGCTCCAAGAACTTCGCCAGAAAGAAAAGAAGATACAGTATTACCAGAGCGACAAACGACATCCTCATCGACGGCCGATTTGTCTCAGACAATACTAACGTACGCGCCAATCGCGGTGCGGATATTGACTCTGCCTAGTTGCGATGAGCTGTTTTCGAAACTGACAAACGTAGAATAACCAAACCCCGCGGCTCTACATCGAGCAGTTCCGAAACCGCAGTCTCTTGAGGCATCACATTAAAAACGTAGTGGGAGACTGGGAGACGCAACGGCGACACTAGAAGTGGAGGTATCGATCGACAGAAACGATTGGTATGACGGGAGAAGCGATGAATGAGAAGAACCGGTCCTGGGCGACATAATTGGACGAGTCGACGAGGAAGAACAAAGTCCAGAAGCGCCAGCAAGAGGATTTCGAACATGAGGAACTCGAGCAGCTATCCCGTGCCAGCGATACGCGGAAGTTCTAAGAGTAGATGAACCAATCTCGTAGTGGTTATGTGTCGCAAGTCTACACATGTCGACGACGCACATGGGAATCTTCTCACGGATACCAGCGAGATGGAAGTAGCACAGATGGAAGAAGCACTTCGACTACTGAGCGGGGCTACTCAAGTATGGTAAAGAGGCGCTGGATAGCGCGCTGTACTAGGTCTTTTCCAAGGAACGGAGGGATGAAAAGCTACCAGATGAGTGGATGGAGGGATTCGTCTGCCCCATCTACAAAAAGAGCCGTAGCTACCACGGCATCTACAACTACGTTGCATTACAGACATGTCACAAATACAACGTGCCCACGCATCACTTCTTTATTGACTTCGCAGCGGCGATTCATGACAACGGGTGTCGCGGATGACATTGACATCATAGCATATAGTTTTGCGACGACGGAGGAAACCTACACCCGACTAAAAGTCTAATCCAGACGAATCGGACTACGGATAAATGTGTCGAAAACTAAATACATACGGGCGAGAAGCTCTAAGGTAAACAGCTTCAGTCTTTCAACTTAAGTTTCTGTAGACGGCGATGAGCTTGAGGAGGTGCCTACTTTCGTGCCTACTTTTCACTTCGAAAGACGTTTCGATTGAACCGGGTACGACGATGCTCGAGCTTGACAAAACCCTACGGAACTGAGACAACATCGCTTCGCACGGAGGACCTCGACACTCTTGAAGTTTTCGTACGAAAACTGTAGTGGAGGAGCTGCTTGAACCCCATTGCACAACTGGCGAAAATCAATTAGCTGCGGTGGGCCAGACACGTCCGACGACAACCTTGTGAAAAACCCTTCCCTACCGACTCCATGAATAGAGGGACGCAGTGCACACGATGGCTCGACCAGATCAAAGAAGACTTGCGGTTGAAAAACCACCTGCGAAACATAGCCCAGAACCGATTGACATGTGGACAACTTCTTGATAGAACATGAGCCACCAAGGTTCTAGTCCGGTTGGTAACGTGAAATAAGTAAAAAATTGGAAGATAAACTGCAGATCATGTAGGGTATCGAACGTCTTCGTCAGTGGTTTTCTTCGGCCCCCTTTTGCATAAGATTGCTGCAGAAAAACTGTCGAAGAAAACCACTGACGAAGACGTTCGATACCCTAATTAAATCTAGAAAGCTCAAAATGAAAACAATACAGGTGAAGGACATCTTTCTGGCTGTTCACTCTTTCCCGACTTTCGACATTGCCAACTTCAAATATTAATGCTTCTTTTTATTGTTCCGGCAATAAATAAGTTGTGGATTATCTAAATATATAATAAGAATGACAAAAAACGCAATAACCGTACGTCTGGCGCCACTTTGGTCAAGTGTCCACTCTAAAATGCTCGTACATGTTTTTGTGATTTGATCTATATGTTTTCTGCTCTCGCTTCCAGTAGATCTATTTGTAAATTTTGGTAATTTGTCTCTGCTTTGTTGCCTTAACATTATCAACCTCTTACAGCTAGAGTTCGATTACAATGAATTTAAATTAGCATACAGGTATATTATGTTGTTCTTGTTTTATGGGTTTTGTTGTTTTTTTTTCTTTTATCAGTTAAATTGACACACTATATAGATTTGTTCTGTGCGGTTCTCATTAGCATATACATGTTATAGAAATACTGCAAAACTCTGTGATTAGGTTTTCAGTGAACCTATTGTTTTTTTAAAGGTAGACCAGCCATTAAGGGGATCTATCAGCTTCCAGATGAAAATCTCTAGTAGCTGACGATTGTTTAAGAAAGCTTAATGAGCTTAGTGAATATGGTTTGATTAAGTCAGTCACCCATTTGATCGAAAAACTAGGATAAGGCCGAATGTTGTTTTAATTGTATTCGATCTAGTGGTATTTGAAACATTTTTCAACTATTTTCAGCAGTCTGGAGACAAACAAACAAAAAGCGGTTAGATTTTATAGATTATGAACAATTTCGAGAATGACTTTTTTACGACGTCTAAATTTTAAATTTAATCAATTTCCTCCATAATATATCATTAAGGTCCATGTGCACACTAACAATCAATGACTTGAACATTGACACCATCGAATACTGTTGGCTCTTTTCTCACTTCCTTTCTCTTGGGTATATGAATACGGTGAACTTGATTATTGATCGCTGCGACAGCGGCTAGCTAAAATAGGTTATTTTAAAAATGTGAATTTTTGTGTGGATTTTATTGTGTCTTTCACCTCTATACGTATTTTCACCTCTGCTGACCAAACTATTGTTGTCGTTAACTTTAGGTTCGTTAGGATTTGAGCTATTTGGGGTTAAATGTCACGCCTCTATTGGCACTGGCCCTAAAGCTTTGTGATTTTAAAATGTGTGAAGTTGAGAACAACACAGTTGTCTACGCATAAACCGTTCTCAATTCAAATGTCGATTTTGATTTTACTTCAGAGTTTAATTGTGTGAGCATGTAATAAGCAAGTAACAATCGTTGGGATCTGCCGCGAGGTACATTTTGTTTCTTCTAGAATTTCAATTTCGCAAGGCAATGTTAGGTAAACAAATAGATGAATTTTTTTAAATAGTCAAACAATAATACTTCAACAAGCTTTATATCCTATACTTCAATTTAGAGAAGTCATTAATGACTGTTTGACAATACTCGGTTGATGATTCTGTGTTCTGTTCGGTTTTACTACACATTTTAGCCAAACTTAACCTAACAGAATTTACTGGTATCAAACAAATAATCTTTGGTAATGTCTTAATTGTTTTAAATTATTATGATCACCTCTAGAACATCCAAACAATGTGCTCTGATCTAAAAATTAGAAAACACCGAAAAAATTAATTTTCATTTTGCTTTGCAACTACCACATGAGTTTCTAAACATCTTGTAATTATTTCAATAAATCACGTGAGACCACAGTCAGTTACCGTGCCGTATACGAATAACTTTGAAGCGAAGAATCAATTGTCGTTTCATACTTTTTCAACAGAATTGTTACTATAACACCAAGTTAGATTCATATTTTCAAGTTATTATGTAGGTAATTTTGTTCACAAATTTTGTAGTTTCTAATTTTCGTACATAAATAAGTTATAATTAGGAATGAAAATTATATCTGGAAGATGCAAACTAATCGCCTAAGAAGTTACACAATAAAAACTAAATTCATCTGAAAACAATTGACTACATAAAATGCAAACAATTGCTACTCGCTAATTACAAAATGATTTTGGACGTTTATCGTTAGACTGCGGCATACCGAAATTCAGTTTGTTTTCAGTGCACGTTCATATGGATCCAAATGGGTACGATTTTTGCCCTCGGTTTAATTCGATTAGCTCTATACACTGTAATTTCCGGTATACGAAAACGGCATATGCTCCCTGAGTTGGTGATTGCCTTACGTAAAAGCGCATAGCGCATAATAACTCACTTTCTGAATGTATTTCCAGCACAATTATTTGATTATTTTATCACTGATTTCGATCTTAAATCTGGTAGCACTGATTTGTTTTTCAAATACTCAATCATATGAGAATTAAAGTTAAAGTAATAAATAAGCAGCACTTGAACGACCTTAATGCGTTTAGTTTTTTTTTATTCTTTTAGGGAATCCCTAATTTATCTAACTCCAAGCAAGTTTACAAAAACAAGCTAGCCCTTGATGCTTTGATGAAAATAAATGGTAATTTAAATTCAAAAATCATCATAAGTACTCTTTGTTATTTTCAACGTAAGTTTTTCTACTCAAGCTAAAAACAAACAATCAGTGCCGTGAGCACTTAACCTTTCTAAGCGATGTAATTAAGAAAAGAAACTGGCGTGACTGGTGAAAGTGGTGTGACAGGTATATTCACAAATTTAGAATGCTGACTATACAGTATAATTCTAAATGTTAACCTAAACGAATTGCTATGCAAAGTTAATATTTAAACGAGATTTTGAAGTAAACTTAGTTTAAGGAACATTACAGGGTGCGGTCGGCGGGACAAGCGAATTATAATGTTAAACATAAAAAAGCCATGCTCTTACTGAGAGTAAACCTTGATATCACCTTTCCATTTCAGATCACATCACTGCCCGACCGTTTACGCCTACTCAGATTCTGCTTGTTCACCGTTTTAGTTGAACTTTGTGATGTTTGTTCGTGTATTGTGAAATTCCGTATCAGAGCTTTTCTAACGGCAAAGTAGGCATAACCATGCAACCGAAGTACGAAGGATATTTGTACTTTGAGAATATGCGAGTAAAACTGCGGATAAAGCAGAAAGTTTGGCTTACCGGGCGCTAAAACCTAAACTAAGATCTACAGGTTTGTATTGATTTTTTAATACAGTTCAAATTAATCTCTTTCAACGCCACCATGGCAAATTACATCCTTAACTTATGATAAGTGTTAAAGATAATGGCCAAAATAATTTATCGAATTGATCATTCTACAGTCTTGCGAAGAACAGCAAACTCTTATACAATAAAGAAAGGGAAACACAATTCATCATCGAGAAAAATACCTACTTCCTTGTGTCCTGTTCGTTAAATTACTACTGATTAACTGCACTTAGTGCCTTTTGTTCTACAGCAGCGTAGAAAATCCATTTTCTATTTCGAGAACGCAACTTTTGTTTTGTGTACAAAAACTCCCAAATCATCTCGCTGTCGCTCGAATACTAATCCTGTTTCACTTTTCCAATACGAAAGGCTTTTCTTATCGATTACTAAATTATTTATAGATGATCTCGCCTCACATATGCACCGCCGCATCGTCTTTTTCTGCGATTAGTATTAATAATACGATCCATCCAGAGAGCAAACTTCGTAAAGTTAAATCAAAGTGCTTAAGACTAACATTTGTTGTTGTTGTTGCTGTTGTTCTACGTTGGCGCTAGTTCCTAGCGGTGGTGGCGAACTGATCGCATATATTTTATGAACCTCCGCCACCGGTGGATGAATTAGCTGGGTTGGTGGTGATCATCGCGGTACCATTACCCGTCGCTGTCGTGTTGGAGGGTTTGTTGGAACATTCTAGAAATACATGCACATGCACATGTTATTGTGCGAATAATGTAATAAACGTTTTATATTTTAAGAGGAATTCCAATTTTTTCATTGAAAATTTGACTAAAGTATTACTAAAATATAAACGTAGGGGGAATAGGGGCATAATGAGCACCCTAACTTGGTTGCTGATTTCAGCATTGAAAACGACAAAAAATTTAAGCTGTCTTCAGTGGAAAACTTGAATTAACTATCTATAATTAAAGGTACACTATTCACAAATTGAAAAGTTTATCGTACAATGGTGAAAAACACAAATTAGATTCATGCATCAAAAACTAGCAATTAGTCGATGTGGGGGGCACAATGAGCACCCCACTGGGGATGTAATAGGGAACCTGTACACACTTAAAACTGGATCTCGAGCTCGGCAAAAAAACATCCGAGTTCACTCGGCAACTTTGGATTCAACCGGTATTTCAGCAAAAAAATGCCGGTTGCCGTCAGATCATTTTGCCGAGACTTCGTCCAAAAAACTAAGCTTGACGAATCTCGTCTCTATTTTTTGCCGAATTTATCGTTAAACACTGTTGATGCCGAGGTCAGCAAAAACATTACTGGTATCTCGGCACAAATTTTACTCGTTGCCGTGTTTCGGCAATACAGCTGTCATTCTCATGACGGAGTTGCCGCCATTTTTCTTAGTGCAACTTTATGCGTGTTACGGGTGAGCAAACAGGAATCGGATACAAGTTTGGCTGAAATTTGTGAAATTACAAGTGTTTACAATCCGGTAGCAGAAAAAAATGTAGTACAGTTTGGGGGGAAGTGGCTGGAACTTAAAAAGTGTAGTTTCAAATCGTGTGAATACAATATTTTATTTGTTTCAGGGATAGGCATTAGACGTAATTTTAGATTAGATGTTTAGCTCAATGCCCTACTGGCGAGCAAGATAAAGATAAGTATTCAAGATTTAGTATGAATAAATTTCTTTACTTACTAAAACTCATCGAGCTTATAATTTTCTTTTGAAAGAAAACTACCTGATTCACAGCAAAGCTATTTTCTGCGATTGGATTCCACTGAAAAAACGGCTCTTTACTGTGCCGAACATTCAGCTTATATAACCGAAAGGTCGTTAGACTGGTTTGCCGCTTCTCAGCTGGATTTGCCGAGAGCACAGTCAACTGTGTACCGCGATTCTCGGCATAAAATGACATCTGTCAAATATTGGTTTTCCGAGATTCTCGGCAAAAGAGATTCAGCCGAGATGGTTGCCGAGCACTCGGCTGTTCAAATCTCGGCACAAACAATGCCGAGATTCGGCGAAATTTTTTAAGTGTGTATATTAGAGAAATGACAAGACACTCACCGTTAAGGCAACTGTCAACATCAAAACGGATAACGGCAATGCAAAATTATACAACTCGCCCGTTTTGATGTTGACAGTTGCCGTAACGGTGAGTGTCTCGGCGTCTCTCTATTGTAGCGAACCTATACATTAGCGAAATGACAAGACACTCACCGTTGAGGCAACTGTCAACATCAAAACGGATAACGGCAATGCAAAATGATACAACTCGCCCGTTTTGATGTTGACAGTTGCCTTAACGGTGAGTGTCTTGTCATTTCTCTAATGTATAGGTTCGCTACTCTATTGTATAGACTGACTAGGGTGTAATGAGCACTCTTATGTCGAATTCGTTTTTACGGCAGGACTATACCGTCCCGGACTACAATTTGCAGCTGAAAAAAAAAACACTTTCCGAGCAGTTGCAATGGTGTGCGTAAGACAAGAGGTAGCTGTTACTTTTGTTTTGGTCATTATCGCCATTGTTTTTTTGTCGCGTTTGTGCTACTGTACAAAATAATTGCCAATTTACTGAAAATGACAAAATAACAAAATAAAATATATAAAATCCAACCTGATGTTTGACACGCGGAGAACGATTATCGAAGCAAACCGCTTTTGACACATTTTTTTTATTTTGACACATATGTGTAAATGTGTTGGTGTCTTCAAAACTGCACTCTGTTTCTTTCGCGGACTGTCCGGGACAGAAAAAGGATAGTCCGGGATAGTCCGGAAAATGAAAATAAAAACAGCAATAGGACAATGTGTAGTCCACGGGGTAGCTACACTGCAAAACCGAAAACGACATTATAGAACACACCTTGACACTGTGTAGAAGTACAACTAATGGGCCAACGTTTGTCGCGGGATGCCGTGATACTTGGCGGCTTGTTTCGTGAATGTCCCGTCACGTCTTATGGTGGCCAATTCTTCCTGCAGTCCCTTTTTCTGACCGATTCGGTCTCCAAGATTTTCTGATATATGTTCGCACCATCACTGTAAACAAACACTGACTATGGAAACAGACAAACTCACAAGTCTACTGAGATGAATTTCAGGTAAGTTTATGTGACAAGGTGTGCTCATATCACCCCACCTGAAGGTGACCATTTCGCCCCTATCGAATTAGCTAAAGTTAACATAAGATTTTAATACTAATTATAGCTTAAAATCAAACCTTCAATGATGGTGAAACTTGGGGTACGATTCATACGTCATATTGATGTGTCTACATACTTGATTGAGCCATTTAAACGACCGTAAAAGCTTATTTTGCATTGCGCAATATTAATAATTTTTCCAACATCCGGCACCCAAATTGATTTTTTCAATATATTTCCATATTTTAAACAGACAAACCACTTTTGTTCTACATAAAGAGATACTGTAGTAACTACGGAAGAGTTCCACATACCATATTGTATTAAAAAATGCGTAGTTTCGCATAAAAGAGGGGTGCTCATTTCACCCCGTGTGCTCATTATGCCCCTAATCCCCCTAAGTTTTAAAATATTATGCTATTCACCGCAAATATTGGCTGAATATCACACTGAATATCGGTTCTTACACTTCAGTTAGGGGCCGATCAACAATGGTTACGTAATATTTTTTAAAGTTTTCAACCTCCTTTCCCTCCCTTTCTTGTAAGACAACGTAAGATTTTATGATACTCCCCCTCCCCCTAGTAAGATCTTACTACCAGCATATATAGATTTTTATCCGTCAGCACACTACATTACACCCTCCCTCCAGACGACTCCAACCATGGGCGAGGATGGGATCAATATGCCCAGAACTCCGGCACTAGCCATCTGCAGTGAGAAGCAGGCATTTTCATCATTACTCGACCGACACAGTTCATGTAATATAGCTTTTATTTCTTGTTTTTTTATCACTACACTATTAGAGATAAATAAACGGCTTTTATTCAAGCAATGATTTGGAAGAAGCAAATATAACAGAACTATTCAGAATTATAGGTTAGAACAAAAGAGTAACATTTTAAAATCAATAAAGATTAGTATGAACATTACGCATGATTAACGGTCAACTCATTCTTCGCCCATGTGCTGGATAAATCTCAGCATTGCCCAAACCTTCAGAAAACTGAATTAGGGATCATCCATTAATAACGCAGCATTCGAGGGGGGAGGGCGTTTTGCAAATTTGTGACAAAATGTGACGAGGAGGGGGGGTGAGCCAATTTTTCTTTTTTTCACTGTTTTGTCTGTTAGGGTCATTTTTTCATTATTTCTCGCCTTTTCTTGTTCATTTATGATATAGAGTATGTTTGTGATAGTAAAATTTGAAAAAAATGCCATGAGGGAGGGGGGAATTGTCTAGAGGGGGGTCTGACTTCGTGACGAAATGCTACGATGGGGGGGGGGGATCAAAAAACCTAAAAAAGCTATGTCATTTATGGACATTCGCTTACCTCAGTTGTTCCTCCTGCATCAATACCCTTTGCATTAATCCATTTTCTTTTATAAATTTTACAGTCCACACTTTCATGAACATGGTTATTTGCCTACTGCATTAACAATGTTTTTCTTACGTAAGACAATCAGTTCACCCCCCTCCCTCCCTTGTAAGATAACGTAAGAAAATTGCACACATCTCCCCACCCTATTTGCTTACGTAATTACTGAACGGCCCCTTACCCAGAAAATCTGGAATGAAATACCCATGGCATCCTTGCGGGCCACGATGGTCCCCCGGCGAAACAGAGGGTTGGGAAAGGCCCAACGAGCCGCTCCATAGTGGGACCAAACTGAAAAAAGACGGACAAAAGTCTTTTTCGACATTTTAGCATATAGGTGTCTTCAGGGAAGTTTCTAATATAATATTTTGAATATTAAAAATTGTTATTCAGTCAAAATAAAAGCAACAGATGCTGGGGTAGCTACACTCGCCCAGGCACCTACTGATCCCTGTCCCGACCCACTAAAACCCCTCCAGTCTCCAGCCCTGGTCTTCCCGGAACGACGGTTAAGTATTACGTCGGGGAGTGGCTTTTGTGCGTGATGCACCCTCTTTACTCTTATAACCTCCTAGCTAACTACCTGGAGACTGGTAATTAGCTACCACTGGCGTGTTGGTGGTTGACCCGCCACACACGTTGCAGCTCCAGAACAATCTGAGAGGCGGCCGCACAGACCGCGTTCCAGATGTCCGGGTCGTCGCACATCCTCCTGACTAGATTGTCCGGAGTAGTGCCAGGCCCGCTCACAGCCATCATGTTGCTCCTCGCTCTTACGAAACGGGGGCATACGAAGAAGACATGCTCAGCAGTCTCCTCCTCCTCCACGCACTCGGGACACATGGGGGACACCGCGTGTCCGAACCTGTGCAGATATTGCCTGAAACAACCATGGCCTGACACAACCGTGACCTCCGTCTTATGATGCGCGAGCTCCAGTTTCCTGGAGCGCATCCAGTCCTCGACCTTGCGTATACAGTGCGCGGCCGTCAACTCGACCTCCTCGATAGACTCGCCGTAAACCTCCAGGAAATAATTTTCCAGAATCTTGTAAAGCGACACCGGTACATGGATGCTCCTGAGCGCGAGCGCTATGGAGTCCCAACTGGCACTATTGAACGCATTCTTCACGTCGAGCGTGACGATTGCGCAGTAGCGTATTCCCCTTCTCTTGCGCTGGATTGCTACCTCCGCCGTCTTGATGACGGAAGAGATTGCGTCCAGCGTGGACCTGCCCTTCCGGAAGCCGAACTGGTTACTTGCCAGACCGTGTACACCCTCCGTGTACCTCACCAGTCTGTTGAGGATGATCCTCTCAAGCACCTTGCCCGCGGTGTCCAGCAGGCAGATAGGCCTATATGCCGATGGGTCCCCTGGCGGTTTCCCAGCCTTCGGCAATAAGACCAGTCTCTGCCGCTTCCACCTGTCCGGAAAGAGACAGTCATCCAGGCACCTCTGCATGACTGCCCTGAACAGCCCGGGGGCCGTTTTTATCGCCAGCCTGATCGCCAGGTTAGGGATACCATCCGGTCCCGGTGCCTTGCTCACCTTTAGGGATTTGGCGATCACGATGAGTTCCTCATTCGTAACCCTTGCCTCCTCCCCTGCCTCGACACGGCTGTCGTCGCTCACGGATTGGATGCTCGGCAGGTTGGCCGACCATCTCTGGTCTATGTCTGAGATACTGGAACGTCGGACCTGAGACTCGACCGCCGGAGGCCAAGGACTTGGCTCGTGGCGTGGAAAGAGTCCCTCGATGATACGCTCCAGCATCGCTGGTGATCGCTCTGCAGGCGCCAGCGCGCCTTTAGTCTTGGCCATTACGATCCTGTAGGCGTCACCCCACGGATTTGTATTGGCACTCGCACATAGCCTATCGAAGCAGGCCCTCTTGCTGGCTCTTGATGTGCAGAAGCTTGGATGGTAACCTTAGACTCCTTATAGACGAGTGGGAAGTGATCGAAAGATGAAAGCAGCACTCCGATGTGCATCAGAATGGCGACTGATTTTAGTGCGAGAGTAGAAGACAACAGGATTCCAGCCCCCGATATACTTGAGATGGAGGAGTAGATTGGCCAGCAAAAAAACAATAAAGCTGCTGGAATGGACCAACTTCCCATCGAGCTGTTGAAATACGATGGAGGAACACTGGCTAGAGCCGTACACTGGGTCATTATCAAGGTTTGGGAGGAAGAACGATTACCGGAGGAGTGGATGGAAAAGGGCGACAAGCTGGAGTGCTGCAATTACCGGGCAATCACTCTGCTGAACGCCGCCTACAAGGTACTCTCCCAAATACTCTGCCATCGACTATCACCATTAGTGAAGCAGTTCGTGGGGCACTACCTGGCGGGATTCATGAGTGCCCGCGCCACTACGGATCAGATGTTCGCGGTTCGGCAAGTTATGCAGAAATGCCGCCGAATACAAGGTGCCCACTAGGGTGGGACAAAAAATAAATGTTAGCTCCCATGCACTTTTCGTGTTTCTTATGGGACCCATAACAACTGTGTAACTTTTCAGATCGATCGGTGAAACGCCTGATTTGCGCCCGATTTTTAAAGTTTCCATACGATTTTATATGGGAAAATCCACTTTTTCAAAACTTATTCTCTATAAATGTCCAGTTGCCTCCTAAAAATATATGGATACATGATGATTGTAGGAAATTTTCCTGCGAAAAACTCTTCTGAAGACCGTAAGGCGCTACGATGCTTGTAGAAATAGCTATTCACCCCAAACTGATTGAATGTCAGGCTCACCATTGAAATTTTCCAGCAACACTGCTACAGCATGCTGCTATTGCAAACTTGCTTAAGTATGAGGAATAATTTCGCATGGAATTAATTTTCAAAGTATGATTTTTGCTCATAGTGTCCTCGGGGAAGCCTCAAAGATAATTTTAAACGATATCATTTCTCATCACATGGTTGAATTTGCAACAGCAGCATGCTGCAGCAGTATTGCTAGTAATTCAATGGTGAGCCGTTCGTCAGATATTCAATCAGTCTGGGATGAATATCTTTTTTCACAAGCAAGGTAGCGCCTTGCGGTCTACAGAAGAGTTTTTCACAGGAAAATTTTCTATAAATATCATTTATGGATATATTTTTAGGGCCAACTGGACATGTTCATTAAGCAGACAGTATATGAAGTAGATAGAACGAAAACTAAGCGAACTGGAAATATGATACAGACGGGATGCGGTATATTTTTCCAAATCTGTATCATATTTCCAGTTCGCTTAGTTTTCGTTCTCTCTACTTCACATACTGTCTGCCTAATGAACTTGCGTGTTAACGGGAAAAAGCCGTTGTTGAAAATAGAAATTCAGTTCGAAAAAAACCAACTGGACATCTCTATAGAAAAAGTTTTGAAAAAGTGGTTTTTCCCATATAAAATCGTATGGAAGCTTTTAAAATCGTGCGCAAATCGGGCGTTTCACCGATCGATCTGAAAAGTTACACAGTTGTTATAGGACCCATAAAGAACACGAAAAGTGCATGGGAGCGAAAAAATAACACCATCGTTTTTTTTTTTTTTTTTTTTTTTTCATATAACCGTGTCCCAGTCTAATGCCCACACAACATTTGTTTATCGATTTTGAATCGGCGTACGACACAATCGACCGAGTTCAGCTATAGCGAATTATGCACGCCTACGGATTTCCGAACAAACTAACGCGGTTGGTCAGAGCGACGATGGATCGAGTGATGTGTATAGTGCGAGTATCGAGGCCACTCTCGTGTCCCTTTGAAACCCGAAGAGGTTTAAGGCAAAATGATGGTCTTTCGTGCCTACTGTTCAACATTGCCCTGGAAGGTGTCATTGGAAGAGCGGGAATTAACACGAGTGGCGCAATATTCCAAAAATCGGTTCAACTGTTTGTTTTCGCCGACAATATCGACATTGTGGCTCGGACCTTTGTGAAGATGGCGGATACGTACATCAGACTAAAGGCCGAAGCCAAACGGATTGGAGCTGGTCATCAATGCATCGAAGACGAAGTACATACTTTTGGTCTCCGGAGGACGCTCCGATCGAGTAGAATTCGTCGTCGCACCAAGTTAACCATCTACGCTGATCAGACCGGTAGTCCTCTACGGGCATGAGACATGGACTATGCTTGTGGAGGACCAACGCGCCCTTGCGGTCTTCGAGCGGAAAGTGTTGCGTACCATCTTCGGTGGACTTCAGACGAAGAACGGAGTGTGGAGAAGGCGAATGAACCACGAACTGCAGGAGCTGCTTGGCGATAGATGGCTCACCAAGCAGCTCCTGCAGTTCGTGGTTCATTCGCCTTCGGCGTGGTTCATTCGGCTGCGCATGTTGTAAGGAAGTCGAACGATAGCCCGGTAGAGATGGTCCTTGAAACCAATCCGTCAGGGACGAGACGGAGAGGTGCACAGCGGGCAAGGTGGATCGATCAGGTGGACGACGACCTGCGGACCCTACGTATGCGGAGACTGCTTCGAGAAGCGTTCGGAGTTGGTGAAGCTATCTAAGAAAGAAGTTATTTTAGAACATCTCCTAACATAACAAATGATCCGAAATTAAATGTGTGATATTTACATATCATTATGGAATTTTAGCTTGTATCCGAATTTATTGTACACGATGTAGGTGCCGATGATTGCAAGCAAACCCGACGAATTTAGACTCAAACATGACGAATTTAGACATATAACCTCGAATTTTAATCCTCTCCATTCAGGAGGAACAACCGATTTAAGACGAAGGTATCAAACTACAAACGCAATTTGGCGGATAGTTTAAAGAATAAACCTTTACATTTATTTGCAGCTCTTAGACTATTCGTTCGTTGCTATTCTGCACTGTTTATTTCAATATTCGAAAACAATGTGAAATTTTCTCGGGCATATTTTATTATTTGTTTACTATTCTCTTGAGCCTCTTCGGTCATTCTTCCTATAGATAGTATTGCGGTTTGATTGATATTGCAGACCTGAAACATCGATTTGGTCTTACCTGAAATTTGGCTTCATAGTGTAGTTTAAACCAAAATTTCTGCCAGTTTTTCGAACAACTTTTCCTTTGGCGGCAAAGAAATCCATGCTATCATTCAAGCTGCAGAGCGTTTCAAGGTAATGTAATTTTTTCAAAAATATGTAAAAAAAACGTGCATGCCAAGTTTTGAAAAGTCATGAAAAATCAGATTTCATGATATTCTAAGCACTTGAATATTATAGCAAGACTGGAAAAATATTATGAAACAGCAGGTGAAAAAAAAATTTTAGGCTGATGGCCAGTGATTATTTAGAGCAAAATCATTTCAAATCGCTGGAAATACGCAAAAATTTAATTGACCATTTTTGATTTGAATGAAACTTTGCACACGTATTTGGATTAGCAAACTGAGCATTTTTCACAGGTGGAGAGATTTTTTACACCCATGAGTTACATTCTAAAAGGGCGTATGCCTTTTGGCATAGGTTTTATTCGAAGCATTGTATCCCAGAAACCGTTGGTTGTATAGAAAAACTGTCTGAGAATGAGTTGTAGGGAATTAAAAATGCATCATAAAAGAAATATACACTGTACAAAAAAAAAATTTTTTACCAAAAAAAAAATAAAAATAAACATTAAATTTCAATTCAAAAAAAGAGTTGAATTTTTTTTTTATTTTTTTTTTTAAGAAACTTGACTTTAATACGCAACTTTTAAAAAAAAGTCCAGGATGGAAAAATGAAAAATATTTTTTTTATGGTAGATTAATTTTTTTATAAAAATTATAATTTGAAAATTTTTCAAAATATTTGTATTCTGATGATCTTAAAAGATTAAAAGATAATAAATTAAATTAAAAGATAATTGGTTTTCGAGTTAATTCTAATTTAAGCTCGAAAAATCATAATTATTTAGGAAAATACACGTTTCTCTTAATTTGTCCATGGTTCTCCAGTAAAAACCATACGTTCATTGGAATGCTTGATCAAAAATATACAATTCATTCTTTGACAACAAAACGATTGGGCGAACGGTTCTCAAGAAAAGAGTTAAATGTGCTAAGTGATATAAATATATATAAGAATCAAATATTTATTTTCGAGTTTTATTATCTTAGGAGCATATTTTTTTATGACATAGATACTTTACAGAACTAGTTTCACCTTATATTTTATATACATCATAAGTAAATGATTCGTCATCTTTTGAAAACAGCTTCGTTTGTATCTTATTTTCTGAAGTCAGAAGAAAAGAGTAATACTTTTGTGTGGCAGCTATTATTATAGATTTTTTTGAAAATATTGCTCCATTCTGTTACTCCTTGTTCATATTCTTCATATGATACCCAACTAAATGACATTTTTGATGAATTTTTATTGCAATCATACAATTATTTTGCGCTTGTAATGGGATGTTCATGTTCTTTAGCTAAACTTGCATTTCCTGCCATTCGTTTTAATATGCCACTAATTGCATCGCATGGGCCTTCACCATGAGAAGTCGCAAAAAATGCCACTCTGCATCGATGTTATATTTTGTTGCAAAGTTTTTTCTATTTTTATATTGTGAGGCAGCTCCATCAGACATTAATATCGCTTTTTTCAACTCTATTGTTGTTTTCAAAAAACTCATCAATTCGGCAATGAACACCTGAACCGCAACAGTATCATGATGGAGTACTTCCGATATTATGATGAAGCTGGTATTCTTAAGTGTTCCAGATTCTGAATAGTAAACAACGAAGGGATGAATGGTGACTTGACTATCATTCCAATAACTACACGAATCACAAATTGATAAAGACATATCAAAATGAGCTTGACTGTTCAATATTTTTAATTTTGCAATAACGTTTTCGTTTAATTTGCGTAAGCTTGATTCCATTTTCACTTTATTCATCTTCACAAAATACAAACTGTTACTAACACATCTGGAGTAGTGCAATCGTATTTATATACGAAAACAGATATTATAGGTGACCCAGTAGTTATTGGTTGCGTACTTTACAAACAGTTATTATTAGTAAACAAGTAGGTAGTGTTGCACGACAAACATATTATTTTATAAAACATTTTTATAAAACATTCGAGCAAACTTATGATGTATATAAAATATAAGGTGAAACTAGTTCTGTAAAGTATCTATGTCATAAAGATAATAAAACTCGAAAACAAATATTTGATTCTTATATATATATTTATATCACTTAGAACATTTAACTCTTTTCTTGAGAACCGTTCGCCCAATCGTTTTGTTGTCAAAGAATGAATTGTATATTTTTGATGAAGCAGTCCAATAAACGTATGATTTTTGCTGGAGAACCATGGACAAATTAAAAAATACGTGTATTTTCCGAAATATTAATAATTTATTGAGCTTAAATTTAAAATAACTCGAAAACCGATGCCTTTAGAATGTTTACAACCAGAAGCTTTTTGATTCAAAATGACTCTCTGCATCTTTTAATATAATTTTATAATTTGGGAATCGACCGTAATATTGATATCGGGGGATTTCGGCTAAGCGCTCTTTTAATTTGGAAACACTTATTTGATTCTGTCCAACGTTTCAACACCGGTTGGTGTCTTCATCAGGGAAAAAATGCTAAGGTTCCTCGTCCTATGGCTTTTTGAAGCTTATAACTGTGTGTTGCATCTTTTAAGATCATCAGAATACAAATATTTTGAAAAATGTTTAAATTAGAATTTTTATAAAAAAATTTATCTACCATAAAAAAAAGATTTTTCATTTCTCCATCCTGGACTTTTTTTTAAAAGTTGCGTATTAACGTCAAGTTTCTTTAAAAAATAAATGAAAAAAATTCAACTCTTTTTTTTTTAAATTGAAATTTAATGTTTGTTTTTAATTTTTTTTGGTCAAAAAATTTTTTTTGTACAGTGTATATTTTTTTATGGTGCATTTTTAATTCCCTACAACTCATTCTCAGACAGTTTTTCTATACAACTAACGGTTTCTGGGCTACAATGCTTCGAAAAAACCTATGCCAGAAGGCATACGCCCTTTTAGAATGTAACTCATGGGTGTGAAAAATCGCTCCATCTGTGGAAAATGCTCAGTTTGCTAAGCCAAATACGTGTGCAAAGTTTCATTCAAATCCATCGGTGATTTGGCGCGATCTTGCTCTTTATTATTATTATTTATTTCTACAAGTCGTCAAGTCGTTGGATTTTTAATGTTGCCAAAGAGATATTTGCGGACTGTATTCTTGCGCAAAATATTGTTTATGAAGCGTCACCGGACCATGACGCGACATGATCACCTTTTTGCCTTTCTTCTAGAAAGGTATAGCAATCACTGAAAAAACTAAAGGTATAAAAGTGCTCAAAAGGGCCGAATGTCGTATATCACTCGACTCAGTTCGACGAGCTGAGCATTTTCTGTATGTGTGTGTGTGTGTGTGTGTGTGTGTGTGTGTGTGTGTATGTGTGTGTATGTGTGTGTGTGTAACGCTCTCCCAATCTCACTCGGTTTTCTCAGAGATGGCTGAACCGATTTCAATGAAATTAATTGCAAATGGAAGGTCTAGTTGCCCCATAAGACCCTATTGAATTTTATTGTAATCGGGTTTTTAGTTTAGAGGTTATGTATCAAAATGTAAAAATCACGAAACATCAATATCTCAGAAACTACGCAACCGATTTGAACAAAATTAATTTCAAATGAACGGGCTACCTAAAAAACCTAAAAAACTTTTGAATTTTATGAAGATTGAACTTGTTGTTCAGAAGTAATAGAAAGAAACGTGTTCTGGAGACTATTTAATCTCACTCATGTTTCTCAGAGATGGCTGGACCGATTTTCATAAAATCAGTGTCATATGGAAGGTCTTGTTGCCCCATAAGACCCTATTGATTTTTTTTGCAAACGGATTATTACTTTGCCTGTCATATTTAAAAATGTGAAATCCAGCTAATCAAAGAAACATATTCTCAACGGAATCAGCTTTTCGTCAACCAATCGAAGAGCAAAGCAATGTTGTTGAAGGGTCGCCGTAGAAACAACACAGCCCAACCCAATCCTCTACCACCTGTTACTATGGATGGGCAAGCTATTGAGTGGACGGAGAGTGCGAAAAATCTCGGTTTCATTTTCCAGACCGATCTGAAATGGGACAAGCTGATAAACCAACAATGCGGTAAAATTTACGCAAGCCTACGATCGCTATACGGTTCTACTTCCTCTGCTCCCACCGCCACACGCCTGGAACTGTTTAAAGCGTTGGTGTTACCTCATTTCATGTTTGGCGAGCTACTTCACGTAAAACCAAGTGCAGGCTCCATGGATAAGCTACGAGTCACGCTGAATTCTTGTGTACGCTTTATTTATGGATTGAACCGTTACGCCCACGTAAGTCAGTTGCAGAGAAATCTGATCGGCTGTCCGCTGGTTAACTTCTTCGCGCACCGCTCATGCATGTTCTTGCGCAAACTTATCAGCAAGCAATCCCTATCGGTACTCTTTGAAAAGCTGTTGCCATCCCAAGGACGTCGCGTGCAGAACCTGATAATTTCTCTTAACAACTCGACTTGCTATTCCAATTCACTGTTTGTTAGAGGTGTGATTAATTATAACTCGATACCTCCTGCTGTTAAACGCTCAACTTCTTAAACAGTTTTTAAACGGGGCTGTCTCGAATATTGGAACTGAAATTTATGCTACTAGTTAAGGTTATTGTTAGTTAAGTTAATTGTTGTGAAAAACTAAGTAACGCGCAGGTAGCAAATTAAAAAGGTTCGCCTTTACGCTACTAGGTAAATTAATAATAAATAAAATATTCCGAAGACTACATAAACTCACTCACTTTTCTCAGAGATGGTTGAACCAATTTCTACAAAATTAGTGTCAAATGAGAGGTCTAGCTGCCTCATAACACCCTATTGAATTTTGCTGTAATCGGACTGTAACTTCGTCTGTAATGTATTGAAATGTGACAATCACGAAACATCATTATCTTAGATACTACACAACCGATCTGAACAATATTGATATCATATGAACGGGCTAGTGAGGGATTAACTGATGAATTATGATTAAACACGTGATTTCAAAGTTTGACTGCCCTATACGTTCTCATTTCATTCGATTATAATCGAACTTAAGCAACCGTTATGTATTAGATTGTTCAATAAAACAACGAAAGTATATTATCTCAAATATTACACGACTTATTTGAACATAACTAGTGTCATACAAACGAGTCATCTCTCAAATTTACAAATAAAAAACTTCATATCAATTTGATATGTGGTTCAAAAGTTTCGGAAAGAAAAGAAATTCAAAAACTATTTAAAACTATACCTGCTTGGATCAATATATATGGCCTCAACATCATTTAAATGTGGTATCGTACTATTTGAACGTCCCCGGTATCGCTCATGATAAAATTGTTCGAAATTAAGAGTCATTTCTATTGTTTCGCTATTTCTTAAGCACTAACATTACGTCAAATTTCATAATTTATACTCCAATTACTACATCAATATTTTAGAACCCAAAGAGTGAATATACCTTTATTGGATTTTGACATTCATGTAAATCTATTTTTACAAATAACAAGTTTGAATGAGAAAGGCTGAGTCTGACCGCTAAGTGGATTAATTTAGGTTTGATGTTAGAACTTTCAGTTGCCCTTGTGTCCTGCAACAAAAACACGCCTAAGTCAGATTGAATTAACCCTCTAGTACCCAAATTAATTTTTAGACGGACTTCGAGAAATTCACTATTTAGCCTCATAAACAGTTTTTAAGTTCTTATTGAAGCTTTTTAGAGGTTCGACTGAAGACCGCCTAGAGGCGGCACTGGGCACTAGAGGGTTGAATTTACCTTTGAAAGAGTCTATCCGGCGTCGCTAAGAGGCGCTTATCGATTTTGTTCAATGAGTTCCTAAAGCAAAATGTTGTACCGCAAGATTGGATGGAAATGAAAGTCCATCCAAAACACTGTTTGTCTTCAGTTATTCGATAAATATCACTTTTCAAAACACTATGCAACTCATTTCAACGACATCGTCTTTAATCCACCAAAAAATTAAAAAATTAGGTAGAATAGTTTTTTACGCGGAGGATACGTAGCGCGTAAAAAAGGCGCGTAATTTTTGAAATCCACGTAGAAAAGACCTTAGTGTATACCGTTTGGATTTAACGAACCTGTCACAGCAGAAAGGTTTTGTATACAAATTACGAAACGCATGAAGGGGGAGAGGAAAGTTGAGCTTGCATTACTATTGTTACATATGGGGATGGAGGGTACTTGGTATAGTTAAGTAACTAACTTCGACGAACCATTCCGCAAGCTTGTACACAAAATAAACTGTCTACTCTTGGACAAATTAGCGTAAGTGGCAGCGAAATGAAACACAATAAACAACTTACCGGAGGTAGACAACGCTCCCATCTGCGTTGGCAGATCGGCCGTAGTGGTAGTACAGTGCGAACCAAGTATGTCCGGCAGAGCATTGCGTCGGCCAATTCTCCCCGTGTTGTAGAATTCACTGTGAAACTCATCTCCAGCAGCCGATATTCCAGCACTACTTTCACTGCTACCGCCGCCCACTGTTGAGGCTGAATCCTTCATTTTGTCCATTATGGCTAACTCTATTATGTTTAGCACTAGAAGGTAAAAATAAGGAAATTAAGATTACTAGGTAGCCTTTACACATAACTGCAGCTTGAGCAATCTTGTTTCAAACAAATAGGTTGCGTTTAATGATTAGAGTTACTGCGCGTGCAAATGCTTTTCACATAATGTATGTTAACTTGTTTGTGTTATGGCCGATTTAGTTTCCTCAGTAGATGATTGATATTGGCTGCATGCCTGCTGAGCGAATGATCTATACGTCACACTATGCTGACGACAATTGGACGCAAAGAATCGTTAATTGATAAGATATGAAGCAATGTAGCGTACTTTGTTATCTAGTAAACACGACGATGGTACCACAATTTCCGATTACGCCGGGCGGTATGAGGGTCTTTTTTATGTTCCGCAGTCGTCACGATGGTTATCAAATAAAAAATTCGAAATCTAAAATTGTCTACCCTGTCGTACCACTCAGAACTTTTGCGAATCTTATCTATTTATAACATTACACAGGACACAGCTGTGCAATTTAATGTCCATAATTGCTTGTTATGCTGATTAAATCAAAAAGTTTTAGATCGGGTTGGTTTCTATTAGTAAAACTATCAGAACAGTTATCAGGCAAGAAGGACTAGCAAGCTAGGATACAGCGCAAATTCCACATGTAAATGCAAAACGGAAAAACTAAAACTCGGGCTATTTCCCCAGCAAAATAAATACCTTTGGAACGGTTGAACCGTTTTACAAGCTTATGCTTGATGATTGGATGATCACGGATCGTATTTGGCATTTTTTTACTATTTGTTACGACTTCTTTAGTAAAACCGCGCTATGTTTTCTTACTTCGCCTGGGATAGACGGTCAAATACTACCGACAATGAAGCAACTCCGATATGAACTGTAGTCGAAACAACAGATAAGACATGAATGTGATATTGTGTATGGGATTTTGAAAGCCTTGATAAATTGAAACCCACAATAGATGCATGCCTCGGGGTAGTCCCGCACTTTTCGTTTCCTATTTTCTATAACAGTGATTGAATGCTATACTGGGAAACCTACAAACAGGTTTTTAACAAGCAGGCTGAGTCCCGAAAGGTAAGTTATAGACATGACGAATGTAAAATTTCAGCTTTCCCTTTAGCCTTTTCATGCGTTCATCGCAATATATACACTATCAAATTTTAAGCTCTATCAAAATTCAGTCTTTACTGTACAAATATTGCGATTAGAAAACGAGTAAAGATACTTATACAGAAATAATATTGAGTGAAAATACTAAAGCGATTAAAAACAAAATTTTTACACAATCAATTCAAATGCCAGATATAGGATTCGTTATAGGTACAACGTTAGGTTTAAGATAGGAATAAATTATTTATCGATGACGGTAACGCACCAATAGATCCAGGGGCGAACTGAAAAATAAGAAAATAAGAACATGAATTTGGATTTTAGATTCCTTTTTTTGCCTGACATCCCCATGTGCATTGCACAGGTTGCACCTATGGACGAGTCGCCCCTGAATAGATCTAAGTTATTTGATGTCACTATTAGTCCGGTGTTTCTGTTGTGATTCATTTTTCATAGAAAAAAGTTTCAAGGTTAACGAACATCTTCCATAGCGTAATAGTCGACCAAGTCCTATCACTTGAATTTAGTTCTTATCCTATGCTAATAATACGTGTCTACAAATATTTATGCAAATCAGCTTCGCATATTTTTCGCTGTGAGACTTCAAATTTCCTGAAAACCTATCAGACCGCATAGAATTATCGTGTTGGCAACCGAGGCGTAGAAAAAAAACTATTTAACTTTCGCAAAACCTGGCTTACCTTTGATGATCGCTCTCGACTACGATTAGATAAAATTCACTAATAAGCCAGCAATAATGCGTTGTCAGATAAGTTTTAGCAAAACTAGAAACCGATTTGAATGCTTCAGATCTGTGTGTTATTTTTCGGGACCTCAGGTGTCTATTTTCTCTGTTGCCGCTGCTGTTGAACACCGAAACCGAAATTATTATGACATTTTTTTAGACAATCGAAGCGCAAACACGAACAATGACGTTTGATGAAGCGAAGAAGGCAAAGGAAGAAAACATTTTGCCAGCCTGTCAGTTGTTCAAAAACACTCGTACAAGGGGCTAGTCACACAGTGCACGAATTTGTACTAGAGGTGGGCATGATGGTTTGCTACAAAGAGTGGATCTGATCGGTGAAACTCGAGCGTATAAAGAAGGGTTTTGAAAGCAGTTAGTGCGCTTCAAAACGAGGTGAGCTGGTGGAATAAAGAAATTCGCTATTATATTCGTCTCAAGGGGCCGTTTCTAAACCACGTGATCACGTTTTGATCACATAATAATTAAACTTTCAGTGCATCCTATACTTCTAAAATGCAAAAGCTTCATTCTTGACTTGGTGGCAGAAATAAATTATAAGTCAGAAAAAAGACCACGTGGTCGTTTCGTTCTTGAAAGGGATGTTGGAATCATACGTAAGTAAGGTGCAGCTCTTAGATATAAGTTGATGTGTGCGACAACTTCAAACAAAAACGAAAAATGATTGCTTTCGATGAAAAAAATTCTTCAGATAACAATGCATGCATGCAATGCACGAGAGTCATTTTAATGTCCAATTGAGAAAACACTTGGATGGAGTAGAGATACTCAGTTTGAGAGATAAGCGATGAAAAAACCGCCAATTTGACAACTAGGTTTGACATGTCAGAGGTGCCAGATCTCTTCTCAAAGTGCAATGTTGACTAAATTTTTCATTCGACTCGTATAACTGATGGTGGCGGTGGAAGTCCCGGGGCAATAATAAAGTGATTTACAAAAACCTTGAAGGCGTAAAATTTTATGTCAATATTTAATTTTATATAATTTCACCATAATTGATCAATATTTTGTTGATGGAGCGTATGCAATTTTTTCAGTGTGGTCACCTTGTTACGTATTATTTCTCTGGTCTCAGTGAAACGTCAAAGTCGATGCACGCATATGCTGTCAGTTTGTTTGTCGTTGGCTTTCTTCGCAATCGCACGATCGTCAGCCCGAAGCAAGCAGAAATCAGCTGAATAAATTTGATGAAAGCATGCTAGGAACGTGATTTTCATCTTTGGAAAATATTGAATCACGTGTATTTGTAGGCATATTGCCTCAGGCAGTGCTTGTTTGTGGCGGAAGTGGTAATCCAGTAGGATAAACGTGTGGTTTGTGGAAAGAAACTCGTTACTGGAAAAGTGCAGAAGACGGCAGTTCGGTCAGTGCCCGACTGCATAAAAAAAACGAGGCGACCGATCGGTTGTGAAGAAGGCTAAGAAGAAACAAAAGAAAATCTGACTAGAGTGCGTGTAGACGAACGGAAGCGAAAAAAGCGTTTTTCGAAGAAATTCTAAGCAAAATTGGATGAAAATAGATTATGTCGACGCTACATTTTGTGGTGCATCCGCTGCCAGGAACGGAGGACCAGTTAAACGACAGGTAATCGAGAAATTTGCCATTCAATGGGTGTAGCAAAATGGGAAAAATTAAGATGGCAGCCACGACGATGAGTGAAGGAAAAGTTAGAGCAGAGCTCATCAGACGTAGAAGGAGCGCTAGCGCTACTCGGTTGCCAATCAAAAATGGCCGATTTTCTTTTCTGTTATGTTTGCACTGTGCAGCATACGGTTGTAATCGTGCATCAGTGTGATGTTCGACTGGTTCCGCCAGCGTGAACCGATCCCGTACTCGAACGGCAGGCGCGTTTCACCAGTAACTAGAAATTGCAATTTTGACAGTTTGTTGCAGTAGTCGGAAGTGCACACTAAAAATATACACTGGATATTTCTAGAATTGAACTTATCTAGAAATGTGAAGAATTTGAATATTAATTGCATTCTGTTGCATGAATCATACGAACATAACTAGGTACACTAGTTCGAACGTGTTAATAATGAAGAACAGAAAACTGTTGTGAAATTCTCAGTGACTCGTGTAGATATATCATAATTTGAATGTAACTGCATCGTGTTTTGGGTATAATGGAACAAGTTAATTTTAATTCAATTTACAATTTAATTTAAAAAATTATCTTTTAACCGAATAATTAATTTATGATTTTTTTAATTTTCAGAATCCGAGAAGTAGCGGACAAAATCAACAAATATGGAGTGCAAACTTTACCGGCACTGCAGTCGCTTAAAGTTCCAGTCAAACAAATCGTTATCGGGCCCGCCCACTTGGGTATCCTGCTTGAGGATGGCCGTGCTTTTCGAGTTGCTTTCTCCATAATTCCGGAACGTCTGGATCTAAGCAAACAGGATGCAAACAAGACCAGTGGCACCAGTGGTGGGGCAACAGCTAGCCAATCGAATAACAACTCGAAAAATTCACCGGCCTCTCGGCAGTGTCGTTCGCGAGCCAGAATTATGCGTACTAGCAACTCGGTCCGTGGCGGAGTCAGTTCCCAGGGTTCTGGTTCTCGAAGTACCGGCGTGATCATGGGCGGTGGTTCATCCGGCAGCCGCTCGCTTGTATCGGTACCAGCTCCATTTGTTCCGGAGGAGTTGGTTACCCAAGCGCAGGTGGTTCTGCAAGGTAAAAGCCGCAATCTGATCATTCGCGAGCTGCAACGCACCAATTTGGACGTGAATTTGGCGGTTAATAACTTACTGTCCCGTGATGACGAAGGCGGCGATGACACGGAAGAGGGTAGCGATAATTACGTGGCGGAGGACCTGATCTCGTTGTTGGACGGAGGTTTTCACGCGGACAACAGCGTTATTATCGATGCGGAAGCTATGTTCTCGGAGGATATGTTTGGATTCTCTAATATCCGGAAGTAAGTTCAACGCTCCGTGCGGGTGCCTGTCTGTCTTCTCTTTCTTTGGTTATTTTTTAAAGCGGTTAGGATTTTTTATGATTTTGTTTTTTGTTGTGCTATTTTATTGTTATTTATCTTTATTTTATCAGGATTAGAAAATTTACAAGATATGCTGTTATTAGTTTGTCAAAAGCGGACTAGCTTTTTTTTGATAATTTTTTGTGTTAGTTGTTTACGATACAGTATTATTGTCTGTGATTGATAACGATCTTAGCAAAAGTTTCGAATACTGATGGCGCTCACCCTCGGACTGTAATGTACATAGTTGGTAGATTTGAAATTCTCCATATTAACAAATATTTTTACTACGTTCAGTTATCTGGTGCTGGATTACGATGGGTTGTAAAAAATGCGCCATTGGAGTCGAAATGTTTGAGGAATAGTTATTTTTGTGTTTTTACTTTTTGTACTTCAAATGACTTTTGGTTTTTATGTTTTGTTTCGATTTGGTCCGCCTTCTATTCCCTGATCTCATGTTACTTTCAGTTTTAAAAAAACTAAAAATTTATCTCAAATATAATTTAGAATTCTCGCCACTTTTCGTTCCCTTCAGTAGAGCCAAAGAACAGCAGCATTCATTGATTAGGAGTATTGTTGTTCAAAATATATTTGATTTGGTTCTAGTCTCAACTCGCAACAATTGTATGATGTACATTGATTAACATTGCACCTGACCCCAGTTAGGGCTGACACGTTTTATAAAGTCAAATACTCTAGTAACCCTTGCCCAAATTATAACATTTTTTTACTGAACAGTGCTCCACAATTACAGAGTAAATGTTCAGCAGTTTCAGTTGCAAACTGACAAAAACGGCATTCTGTTGAATGAGTTTTTCCCATTTTATGTAGGTGATACTCGGGCAGTGGTCTTTTTCGCAACAAGCGTGGTCGAACATAAATATTAAGTTACTCGAGAGTTGCCGGGTAATCTACTCGTGACGTCAACACGTCGGAGACAAGTTTTGCCCTACTTATGTCCCGACGAGTTTGCAGTGTGTCTAAGTCGATGAGTCTGCATCGCTGTTTTTGCTTACTCCATTCAGATAGGGATTTCACACTGAAGCGCAGTATTCTAAGATCGAGCGCAATGCAGTGCTTTCAGACAAAAGATTTCGCTGAAATTTTTGGCAATACGCATTATGAATCCAAAGTTCCTGCAAGCCTTGTCGACGGTAAATGCCATGTGTTGTTTAAAAGTTAGCTTTGAGTCATGCAGTACCCTCAAGTCCTTGACACAGTTTGGGCGTCACAGAGGTGTGTTTGGTAAGTTGTAGTTGAGAGTCAGTAGACTACGCTTTTTAGAGAATATTACTTCGCATTTGTCGATGTTCAATTGCATGCGGTTGTCCGCGCAGCATTCTGTGGAAGCCCATAACTGATACTTAAGCCGTACCTTTCAGCACAACCTCCTACACAAGTACATCTGGAGGTCACCAAATCAGACAGAAACATAGATCGACCACGTTCTGATTAATTGTCGGCACTTTTCAGACATCATCCTATAGAAGCGCTAACGTCAACTCGGACCACTTCCTGGTGATGGTTAAGATGAGCTCAAAACTTTGTTGTTAACAACATTCGATGCCGACGCCCGCCCCGGTTATATCTCGCGCGACTAAAGCAGCCTAACGTCGCCGAAGACAACGTGCATTCGTTCGAAGCTGCGCTGCCGGAAGAGGACCAGCTAAAGGAAGCTCCTCTCGAAGACTGTTGGAAGTTCCAACTTGGAACACCATCACAACAGCCATCAACAGCGTAGCGGAGAACGTCATCGGCATGTAGGATGAACCTAACGAAACGAGTGGTTCAAAAACGAATTCTAAGATGGATGAACCGAACGCTGCGCGGGTGACTAAGACAGATGGAGCTGCAGCGAACCCAAATCTTCTGGCAGAAAAAGCGCCGTTTGGAGGAGGAAAAGTACGCAGAGCTGAAACAGCTGCATAATTTTCAGGAAACGCGAAAGTTCTACCAGAAACTCAACGCATTCCGCAGAGGCTTTGTACCGGGATAAAGATGGTAGTATTCTGACGGACGACCGTGAGAAAGGTGAAGGTAGCATTTCGACCTTAATGGCACTCAGGCAGAGGACCATGCCGGTGCGACAAAAGTAAGAGAACGTACCAGCCCCAACGATAGGCGAAGTTCAAGATGCCATCAAGCAATAAATCGGCTGGGAAGGATGGCCTCGGAGCGGAGCTTATAAATATGGGCCCGGAAAAGCGATTTGCACCGGTTAATTGCAAGAATTTGGGGTCCTGAATGCCGCCTACAAAGTGTTTTCTCAAATCATTTTCCGCCGACTCTTACCGCTTACCAACAGATTTGGGAGAAGCTATTAAACCGGTTTCATGGAAGGATGTCTACGACAGACCAAATCTATTATACGACAGATCCTCCAAATCTATTATACGACAGATGCTTCAGAAATGCCGAGAATACAGAACCCTTCGCTTCATGGACTTCAAAGCCGCGTTTGACACTATTGACCGAAATGAGCTATGAAAGGTCATAAACGAAAACGGCTGTCCGAGGAAGCTGATTAGACTGATAGAGGCTACGGTGCATAGGACTACGGGTGGGTTGTCGGGTCCATTTGAATCCTGCAGGGGGCTTCGATAGGGTGATGGTCTATCCTGCCTGCTATTCTACGTTGCGCTACAGGGTGTAATGAATCGAGCGGACATCAACACGCGGGGTACGATATTCAACATATTCATTCACAGTAATGACAAGGACATTTTCGGCAGAACAATACACCAGACTAAAACGGGAAGCAGCGAAGATTGGGTTGCAGATAAATATGTTTAAAGCCAAGTATATGCTAGCGGGCGGGACCGAAGCCAACCGACGACACCTAGGCAGTAGCATAACGATCGATGGCGATGAGTTCGAGGTAGTCGAAGAGTTTGTTTATCTTGGCTCACCCGTAAGTAAGTAAAATGATACCAGCCGAGAGATTCGTAGGTGTATTAACAGCAGAAGTCGTGCCTACTATGGGCTGGAGGGCCTGCGAGTTCTCGGAGTTTTCAAACGACGGGTACTAAGGACGATCTGTAGGAGAGCTTTGTAGCCGCAAGGTTACAGAGTCCGCTTTGGTAAGCGGGTGGTCGTGGGTTCAAATCTTAGTAGAATCAGGCCATTTGGTTGTCGAAGGACTTAAAGCATGGGTTTATTCTCAGGCTCCCCACCACGTACCCTTCCTTCAATCTGAATTCTACAGTACCCCTGTTGACTCTCCGTCTAACAAAAATAAGTCCCTATTGTAATAAAACAGATGTGAGTAACGTATGGAAGTTCTCTCCAGGTAATTGTAATTATTATGAAGTATGAAGTGCGGAGTACAGTAAACACCTGGGCATTATCACAATAGATCTAATCTCTGGTCGCAATGATGAGTCCACACAGAAAACAGGACGATCTGTGGGGACGTACAGGCATCTGTAGGGACGTGCAACTCTACGGCGAACTATTCAAAAAGTGGCTACAGCTGGACTGATACGCCTGGCAGGGCATGTTGCAAGAGCACCGGACAACTACCCTGCGAAGATGGTGTTTGCCTCGAATCCGGTAGAAAGAAGACGACCAGGGGCGCAGCGGGCAAGATGGGTAGACCAGTTGGAGCGAGATCTGGCAGGGAGTACACGGTGTCTCAGAGATTGGAGAGCGGCAGCCAATAATTGAGTAAATTGGAGAAGCTTTGTGAATTAGACCATGTCATTATGACGGAATGCCAAATAATCTGCGGCATCTGACTTTGCCAAACAGCTTTAGGTCGCCAGCGAATGACAGTCGAGGGCCATGGAGTTCATGCCTTGTGGAATGCCGGAGTGAAAGGAGATGTCGAAAATATTCTATCGATGTTCAATTCCTATTGATTACAGGTAGCAGTGCTGTAGTATCCGGCGTACATGAAGCCGTTACCTTTTTTCGCCAAATAATGCCAAGTAAATTGATATCGCCTAAAACAACCACATCATCTACAGCGGACGTCATCGCAATAATGTTGTTAACCGAAGACATGTGTACGCAAATCAGCAGTCTGAAAGTTCCGTACCCCTAGCCCGCACGCTGGTTCACGACGACTGATGAACGCTGGCGAAAAATGTTCGATTGCGGCGGTGGAGTCAGGAACTTCCATGATGCTGTTAACGTTGCGTCGCGGTAATGATAGAGTGTGATTGATCAGGGTTCCACTGTTGCAGGTGAACCTGTATCCGACGCAGTTGCACCAAAAAAGGTGCGTGAAACTAACTCAATGGAAGCAGCAGATGCAGTCCCAATAGCAATGTTGTCGGTAGAAACTGTTTACGGTATGGTTGGAAAAACGCTGGGATGTAACCAAACGGCGAAATTGGCTCGAGTGTCGGAGAATTCTCAGAAAACAATCCGCTGTACCCCTGTACCAGGTCACAAGGCGTGTTCCGGAGGAGCACCGGCCTTGAACAAAACAAAGTTAAATGACTGACGGTCGGTACTCTTTTCCACCAGAGAGACAACTTTGATTGCGTCTTGTGTCTCTAATCCATCTCTGACCAGTTTTTCAACGACATCAATGTTCAACGTTTTTCAATGTCACGGTGGGATGAAATCGTGAAAGCTACTCCCAAAACAAATCAGGTGAAGTATTAGCCACTAACCTCTCGTAATTTTCATCGTGTCTGGTACCAACAGCTGGCTCGTTTGGAGCCTCTGGTATGCCTTTCCTGGCCTTTGTTTTTTAAGGCCTCATCAGTGTACTATCAATCTTGAATCATAAATCATATGTACGAGAGTGTGATTCGCATCCATTGAAAATCGTAGTAAAAACGTAGTAGCTGTTTAATATTACTCTTATGGCAAGAACGTTCACGAAGATTAATCTCTTCTTCACATCGTTAGAATACAGATGGCACAATATGCTTTGCTTTTTTTCAACCTTTCTATTGTCTGGAAAATTATTAAATTGTAAGGATTACTGAGTTTTACTATCTCAATGCTATGTGGTTTTAAATCAGCTTGTATAGTCTGATCCCAAGGTGTAATTTGGGATTTCACAATCGGGATTTGGGAATTTTATTTTTTAGATTTTCAATTATGTCAAACTTAACTGAATGTTCGATGAAATTGATTTTAAATGCTTGCGGGTATTTCAAAGAAACAAATATTTTTGTAATTAAGCTTAATTCATACATCATTCGTAACTTGATCTGATTGTTGTTTACACAACATAATAAAGTATTTTGATACAAACTAATGAGTAACATGAGATCAGCGAGTTCAGCAACCCGCGCCCAAAACCCGCAACCTGTCCCGATATCATTTTCATTATTTTCGTTTCGCTTTCATGAACTAACAAATTATCAAATTGTTTCAATTTCTGAAACAAGTTTGATGTTATACAGTCGTGCTCGTAGTGAACGAAATCAGAATAGCTCCTCGTCTGCTGGTGGCTCTGGAAACGGTTCTGCTGGAGGCGGCGGAGGTGGAGCTGGCAGTGGTGGAGGAGGTAGTAGTGGCAGTACCGGTGCTGGCGGAGGAACGGGAGCCGCAGGTGGAGCTTCCAGTGCACCCGGCACAGCGGATGCGAGCACAGGTAGTGCTGTGCGTCAAAGCAGTGCTGGCGCATCCGGAGTTGGAAGCTCTGGTGCAAACGGAACCGGTGTCGCGACTGTCGGGGTAGCAGGAGGTTCTGCTGGAGTCACTGCTGGAGCCAGTGGAGGTACAGCTGCCGTTGGTTTGAATAGCACCGAGCGTGAGGGTTTTGGTCGCTGGCGTGATCGACAGTACTTTGGTCCTCGCAGATGGTTCCAGAGCGGTCGAGAGGATGGCTGGGACAAAGAAAGTGGTGAGTATGACGCGAAAGTATGGGGGGAATCGGAAAGGCTGAGCGTGTTGAAAGAATAGACGCTATTGTTGAGCTGTTTTCGATACTGATCATACAACAAGCTGTCGTCCTTGGTGAAAATAACAGATCACTCGTGTACGATGTCCCCCTTTACAAAATCAATTTTGTATCAATGAAGACTGTATTTACTATATATCTAATAGTAAAACTTTACTACACTCTAGATCCGAAAAAGAAAGACTACGGTTCCGGTTATCCTTTGTGGGTGTCGGATGAGTTGGAAGCTTGGCCGGAGAAGGATCAACCTGTTCGATTTACTGAAATTGCCTCCCTCTACTCGGAGTTTATCGGAGTGACTGCCAAAGGTGAACTGCACCAGTGGCGTTGGGCAGATGTTGAACCGTACAGAAGCAGCGAGTCGACCAATATATTCCACCCGAAAACGGTTCCATTAAATTTACTATACGAAAGAGTAACGCATATCTCAGCCACGTCAATCCGTTGTTCCGTGTCTACAGAGAGTGGAAGGATTGCTACCTGGATGGATGAGCTGTTAGGCTATGCTGGAAACAAGTTGGAACATGCTGCCACAAGCTATCCGGAATTCGCACTAGATAAAATAGTTTCCTTGCACACCTGTACATTGTACACCGTTGCGCGCACTGAGAGCGGTGAACTATTCTGGTGGGGTGTCCTACCTTTTGGTCAACGGAAACGTCTGTGGGATAAGTATAAAGCTAAGGCTAAAAAACCTGTTCGCCCAAGCGTAAACACACCAGAAGTAACCGTTGGTGCTCAAGTGTGCATGAAAAACAGTCCCATGTACCAGCATGGTGCGATAGGATTTACGATATCGAACGGTATACCGAAAGTAGGTCAACTTTTGAATGCCGCTTGGGATTTAACCAACATTTGCCGCTTCAAGTTGCTATCAATGTCGACACTATCTCAACAGCTCGGTCTAGTATCGGGAACTAACCCGGTAAGCGCTGCTAGTAGCGGAATCACGGCACCGCAGCCTCCGATAGAAATCAAAGAAAAGCCACCTAGTTCGGGAGGAAGTAGCACCAAGCAGAGCTCCGGTAGTGGAAGTAACAAAGAAACGGCTGATCGATTGGACATGCCACCACCTCCATCGCCGGCATCTAGCACTTGCAGTGATACAGGCAGCGTAAGCAACTCACACAAACGACAGAAACGATTAGCACCGAAAGAAGACCCCGACCCCAAGAAGGACGAAGAGCAGTGGCTACTGAAGTAATTTATTTTTTTAAAGAAATCAAACTCAACCTGTTATTGCATATTTTCTCTTCATTCCAGGGATGTAATTTTCGTGGAAGATGTTCGATCGGTTCCTATCGGTCGTGTTCTGAAAGTTGACGGTGATTACGCGGCAGTAAAATTCCCACCGCTTCTGTCGGCTGGAGCTGGCAGCTCATCCGGTAGTGGTATACCTAGCGGTAGCGCTGCCGGAAGCAGCAGTAGTAATAGTAAGGACAAGTTTGATGACAGCATCGAAGCCTGGCAGGATTGTCGATTGTTGCGAAAGGATGATCTTCAGGTTATCAAATCTGCAACCACATCACGGGTACCGGATTGCTTCCAGAAGATACCCCGTCGAATCGTGTTGAATCCACATCTACCGAGTGGCGAGACAAGCTCGCAGTTGTTGGCAATTGCTGTTGACTCGAAGGGTATTCACGCTATCATGAAAACTGGAAGTAAATTGCACTACTGTCTATTCAATTTGAACACCGGTCGACAGGAGCAAGATAGTGTTTTTCCAACAGATATTGCTTCTTTTCTGGGTGCATCCGCTCTAAATGTAGCACTAACCTGTGCCGGAGATTGTTCGGAGAGTGTCCTGTTGCTACGGGATGGAAATAATACTATTTATCCGATGGCTAAGGACTGTGTGGATGCAATTCGTGATCCAAGCTGGTTAGATTTACCGCCGATCAAGTGCATCGCGGCTGCCTCGTTGACACTTCCTTCGGTCGGAGTGAATCAAAAGTCTCAGGTAGCGCTGGTTGTGTTGGCACCCGAACATCAACAGCTAATGTCTCGAATTTTACGTTGTGACTTGGAAGGCGTTCGTCACATGTTAGCTCAACTAGGAGACGAACTGAAAAGTCAACTACCATCCATTATTTCTGAGCATACGGATAGAAACAGAAACATCATTCATGCTTGCATAAGTATGTGCTCACCCACTTCGAACAAAGATTCAGATCAAGATCTTCTAGCACAAGGTGCATCCGGATCTGGTTCTATCCCGAGCGGTGGTTCCGGTGGACCAGGTTCTAATTCCGCCGGCCTAGAGTGCATCAACGTAATCACAAACACCATGATTGGGAATCGACCGGTGAGCATTCGAGAAATAATGCGTCGTAGCGTAAACCGTGAGCTGGAAGCTTCAAACTCCAACAGCGCGCCTCTTCCACCAGGAAGTGATGAAGCACCGGGAGGATCTTTGCCAGTTGTATATTGGCCGCCCGAATATGATCCCACAAGTGGTGATGAGGACAGCATGAGCGGTTTAAACGCTCCGCTATCACAGAAAGGTCTAAGCGAAACATACATTTCAGACCCCAATGAACGACGTGCGAATGCTTTGCAGATCGTGCAACTTTTGTGCGAGAGTTCGGTGCTTCAACCACACTTAAGACAACTATTGAGTGCAAAAGATGCACAAGGACAAACTCCGTTCATGTTGGCCGTTACCTGTCGTGCTTATCAGGCTGGTATTTTAGTTTTTAATGCTATCCTCAAAATAGCCAACGGTGACGCCAGTATTCGAGACTCGATGATATTTCCGTCAGGCAGTGCGCCCGATCAATCCCCATTGGGAACTTTATGCTGTAATGATACTTGCTCTTTCACTTGGACTGGTGCCGATCACATTAATCAAGATATTTTCGAATGTCGCACATGCGGTTTAACGGGATCTCTTTGTTGCTGTACCGAATGTGCCAAAGTTTGCCACAAGGGTCATGATTGCAAGCTGAAACGAACCTCTCCGACGGCTTATTGTGACTGCTGGGAAAAATGCAAATGTAAAGCGCTGATCGCTGGCAATCAAACCAAACGATACGAGCTACTGTGTAAAATGGCCACCGATACGGATTTGGTAACCAAATTCAATTCCCGAGGCGAATCGATTCTGCTCTTTCTAATTCAAACCGTCGGTCGTCAGATGGTCGAACAGCGACAATACCGAGCCACTTCCAGAGTGCGAAATTCTTCTGGCAGTGCTAGCAGAAAAACTCCCTCCCTTGAAACCGATAGCGATATGCCAGAGCATGATCTTGAGCCGCCCCGATTCGCTAGGAAGGCTCTCGATCGGTTACTAAATGATTGGCCAGCTGTGCGCGCTATGATAATGACTGGAGCTGAATTGGAGAAACCGGTTGTGCCCAATCCCAATCAGTCATTCTATGACGATGACAACCAGCAGGTTTATTTGCAGTCGCAAAGCGGAACCACGCTACTGGATAAATTCACTCACAGTCTGATTGTACGATGCAGCAACGATCCTCTGGAAAAGCTGTTGGTCACGCTGGTTAACGAACTGCAGAACGAAACCATACCGAGTCGTATCGAAGAAGCACAAAAGGTTGCAAGACGGTTCGTTCGTTCCGTTGCTCGAGTTTTCGTCATCTTTAGCATTGAACGATTCCACAATCCGGAGAAAACGCGCAACTCAACAACCCAGGCTAAACATTTGCAGGCGTACCGACGTGTGTTCACGACCCTATTCAAGTTCGCAATCGAGGAACTGATCGAGATATCCGATGCGCTGATCACTCCGGTACGGCTTGGAGTGGTGAAACCAACGGCACCCTTCTCGCTCTCTTCCAGTAGCATTGATGTGAGTATAAAGCTAGATTTGTTTAGTTACTAGGTTAATTTTTGTTATATATGTTGCAGAGTACGGATGATCTTTTCTCGGTTGAACCGTTGGCTCCGCCAACAAATCGCGCTTCAAACATTGTCGATATAGCCACAGGCAGCACGAGGGGAGAGCCTGTTGAAAACGAACGTAGCTCTAACTCGGGATTTATGTCCCGCATTAACTTGCGCTTGCGTGATATTGAAGATAACAATGATGCTGATGTGATGGCTCAGGACGACGGGGAAACTTCCGAACAGGAGGAAATGTCTGAAAGAGAGCAGCCGCCGCCTAGACGTAGCTCCGGCGTACGAGCAGTGGCAAGTGCGGCAGCTATCAATGCATCTGAGGAAGAATCGCAAGATCCACTGCGAAACGAGGAGGCGGCCCAGGGTGAAAGTGACACCGAGTTCAACTTCCATGAAGCTGAAACTGAATCGGACTCGGACGATAACCAAAGTACCCAGGACGCTCAACGTAGTGTACAGACAGGTGCCACCGCCGGTTCGGACACAGGTGACGATTAATGTCTATTCGACGACTCTAGCGGAAGTTAAATTTTGCTACAATTTTTAGGTCTGGCTTTGCTGTTCGACAATGAAGACGACTCGGGTGATTCCAGCCAACCGGATGATGAAGGATCTGAGGATGGTGAAAGTGATGATCACTCGCACGAAGATTTCAATTTAGGCGATGAACAGTTGGAGCGCCGGCAGACTAGCAGCGGTAATCAACGTACCAATTTGGCGCCGCAATCTATGCAATGGGCTATTCGCAGTCGTGATACAGAGCGGGTTCGACTCACCACCGGTGGCTCTAATCTGGTGTTTATTGACCCAAATGCGTTGCGGCGAACAACGGCTGCTAGTGCGGCAGTCACTGCTGCTCAGCAACAAGAAGCACCGACTATGACCACAACAGCGAGTGCCCTGGCACGAACTTTCGGCATCGTTTTACGTCAAATTTCCGATTTGATTGGTATGTTGCCGACCAGCTTTACCGGTGCATCCTCCGCTTTAGACGTTACTCACCAGGAAGCCGTTCAGTTGCAGGTAATGTTACACACATTTATTTGTGAAATTGGCAAAATTGCATTGTTCTTTGTTTATATTTTCATAGATGTACGTTGAAAAGCGACTTCGGCCCACATGGGAATGGATTTTGACAGTAATGGAAGCTACTGAAGCACAGCTTCGCTTTGGAGCATCATTAACAGATTCAACCGATCCAACGCATCCACTACATCCGTTGAATACACCGAGTACATCGGCCGCTACCACCAATAATTCGTCTGGAGTAATGGGAGTTCTCGGTAAGGGCAATAATCCCCGTAACATCTACCAAATAGGAACACCATTCGCTTCATCACAAAAACATCGCTTTGTGCGGAAAGTTGTTCATCTTTTGGCCTTTTCATACACGTACATTTGCGAAAATCCACCCTCTATCCTAGAGGGGAAACAACAGAAACACAAACTTGCATGCGAAACTTCAGTACATAGACTCTTTCATATGTTCCGGTTCGCCGAATACCATAAAAACTTGGGTTGAAAAATGTGTTTTTGTTTCTTCCTAAATACTTCCAGCTGGCAGTAGAAATCGAACAGCCATCACTACGCTGGGCGCAACCACCGCGCGAAGTCTCGGATTTAGCGATAGTAGCAATAACGAGCGAAGTACGCGCGATGGTAGGTTTTCTGTTCTCATTGAAAGTTCCTTTTTTCTTCTATATGTATCTATCATCTAGTTTTGTGTATCGTTACTTGTCATGAATGTTGTAAGTTCGGAAATTTTGCCCGAAACGGGAAAAAATTCCATCGATGAAAATAGTAATGAAGTTGTTCTTTCGGGGTAGAAGTTTCGGGTATTGGGCTAAAAAAGAAGTTAGGGGACGAAGACATTTACTGCCGAAGGTTGCAGTTACAGAATTTGCTTGGTTGAAATTGTTTCAAAATCTAAATTGGAACATTAGACGTAAAATATGTTCGAATATCTTTGAACTCAAATAAGCAGATCATTCATAAAAATGGATTTTTTTTGCTGTTCAAGTAAAGTCTCGCATTGAAAGCCTTCACTTTATTGAAGAGGATTTACAGTTTTAAAAAAAAATTACATGAGAAGAAAAAAATAAAATCAAGAAAAACTAAAACTTTATCTCAACACTTTCAATGTCTCCATCAGGTACTTCATCCTCGGATGCTGCATCAAGCCGTCGTGATTTTCTAACATATTGCTTATCGTTGATGCGAGCTCACAACTCCGAACATCGAGACTTCTTGCCAGTTTTGGATGTAACCGCCTTGCGTCACGTGGCGTACGTACTCGACGCTATTCTGTTCTATATGCGGGCCACGAATGATTGCGACATCGATCGTACCACTACCGGATCGAACGTTTGGGATGACCAGGATGAGAATGAGAACGAAGATGCGGAAGAGGACATATCTACATCGATCGTCATGGACACGGACTCGGTGGATGACGACCTTATGCGTCCATCGTTGGGTCGACGGCATTCGTTTTTCCAACGATCCGATTCGACGCTGTGCCTTGGCTGTCCTGCACCGGATCCATTCAATAATGCACTTGCCGAAGCTTTACCGTTGGCAGATCAGCCTCACCTTTTGCAACCGAATGCCCGCCGCGAAGAACTGTTTGGGATGCCCAAACGCCCGATAACACTGACGGCTAACTCGCAGCAGACGGGTGACAGTACTGTCAATTTGGAAATTCCTCCAGTTCGACTTAGTTTGTCGTCTAGTATCAGAGATGAAACAACTTCTGCGTCCGGCGGCGATGCAACTGTTGGCAATGTCGAAGCGGTTGCAATGGAGATTTATCAAGATGAGTCTTCGCAGGAGAACAAACCAGCTACTGCAGCAAGTGGCACGGTAGAATTAACGATCCCTGTAAGCATCTATCAAGACTCGAAGCAGCATAAAACTACGATTATGGTTAATGAGAAAGGTGAAACTATCTCACCATTGAAGGAAATGGCAGTTAACTCCGAGGTAGACCCCAAAGCTGGTCCGTCTGGAGAACAATCACAATCCCCGAAACCGCCACCACCACCACCTCCCATTGCGTCAGGGTCAAGTGCGTCTGGAGAAGTTTACTACAAAAAGAATCGTCTATTCTATATAAAAAATAACAAATACAATGATGAGTCGGATGTGGATGTAGACGACATAAGCTTCAGCTCTGACGAACCTCAAGATCTATCGCAGTCATCGCTTAAAATGGACGGTGATACGGATCAAGATCATGATGAGCTTTCCGAATCCGATTCAGAAGATTCACGGCAAATAATAAAGCGTCAAAAACTGGATGAAAGCGTTTCGAACGATGGTAGTGCTGTAGTGGTGCAAGAATCCGGTTCAGCCTCCACAATTCGTCCACCGATTATCGTAACCCGCCGAAAAGTACCGATGGAATCGTCGCAACAGTCACCCAGCGGAACTGGTAAGTGATACGAAACTAATCCAAGTGCGTGTCAAAATGCAATTCTGATTACTCTTTCGAAACAGGCTCCGACAACAATTCGGCAGCAGTTATTACAACACCAGGTGTCTCGACTTCGGGATCATCGCTTTCAGATCAACAGGGCACAATTGCTTCATTCGTTACGTATACGGCAACCGGCAGTCAGGTGACAGTAGCCACGGGATCTGGATCGACTGCAGCAGCCAGTGGTGGTTCACCTGGAAAGAGTGTTATCGTGCGCGCTGGACCATCAACGGTATGTTTAGAATGTACAACGATCATCCTGATCGTTATTGAGCACTATGATACAGAGATTATTACAAAGAAATAGCAATGTATCTCTCACTACGTTGCTCGTAGATCAATTTCACTTTCTGATGACTTCGAATGATGTTAGGATTTCTTCGAGGACAGATACGAAGTGGACATTAGCTAATATAAACGTTTCAGAAGTATTTATTCTATAACATCCACGATTCTTGTTTCATTGCAGTCCTTCTCGTCATCGACAAGCACTACTACCGAAGTCATCCAACATGCCGAGGCTATGGATTTGCAGGAAATTTCAGCCCACGTAACCGTGGAAACGACACCCAACGTTCAGCAGACAGTACAACCAGAACTACCGCCACGAGGCATCTATCTACGTTCGGGAAATCAAATGAATTCCTCCATTCTCTCGGACATACTGCTCGGCCGGTGGCGTCTGTCGTTAATCCTTTTCGGTCGTGTATTTCTCGAGGATGTCGGAATTGAACCGGGTAGCGTTATCTACGAACTAAACGGATTCCCCGTGAAAGAGGCTAAATTTAGACGATACATGGAGAAGTTGCGTAATGCCCAACAGAAGGATCTCACATTGTCCAAGATGGAGCGGAACAGGGCGTCTCTACTGACACAAACGTTCAAAGAGCTCAACACACACTACAATAACAGAAGATTGCAGTCGCCATTGGCGTTCAGTCGAGTGAAAGTGACATTTAAGGACGAACCGGGTGAAGGATCCGGTGTCGCCCGTAGTTTCTACACCTCGATTGCGGAAGCGTTATTAGCTAACGAGAAGCTGCCGAACCTAGATGCAGCACAAACCGGGGCAGCTAAATACACATCTGTTCCTTTCAATAGTATGCTACAACGGCATCGTAGCGCCATCAGCACAAGTGGAAGTAACTCTTCGGCAGCTCCCGGAGGTAGCAGTAGTGTCAACCGGGACTCCAACGTTCGACGCGGTCTATCTAGTAAACAACCTTTATGGAGACCCAATCGCGACTCAAGAAAAACGCTAAACTATGATGCTAGACCATTCCGACCGGCTGGTGAACAGGTGCAAGGCTCTTCCAACCCGGCTGGTGGTGTTGGTGGAAACAATAGTCCTCCTTTCTTACACATCAACGATAGTTTACCAGCTCATCAGCAGCAGTTAGGTGAGCGTTTGTATCCAAAGGTTCAGGCCCTGTACCCAAACAACGCTCCCAAAATTACCGGGATGCTGTTGGATCTTCCCGCCACGCAAATTCTCATGCTCTTGGCATCCGAAGAAAGTCTCCGGCAAAAGGCCAACGAAGCACTGGAAATCATTCTGAGCCGCCAACGACTAGAGATAGATAATCTTAGCGTAGCTGGCGCTGGAGGATCGTCGGTGTCCGTGTCTGTCGGTAGTGGATCTGGAGATCAACAATCAGCTGCTAGTGCCGTTTATACGCAAAGTCCGAGCTCAGGGCTTTCGAAAAAGAGTGGGCCAGTATTGATATTGGAGGACTGCCAACTGGATGCTCCGCTTTTCTACTCGCCCGGTAAGCGTGGTTTCTACAGTCCACGTCAGGGTTATCCTTCTAGCGAGCGACTCAATGCATTTAGAAATGTTGGAAGGTATTTTTTTTATATCAATTTTTACATAACAGTCGGTAAAATTTTCGTTGTTACAGATTAATTGGGTTGTGTTTACTGCAAAACGAACTGTTCCCACTGTTTCTACAACGTCATGTGCTCAAATACATTCTGGGTCGACAAATTCGTTTCCACGATCTGGCATTTTTCGATCCGGTGGTGTACGACTCGTTGCGACAATTAGTAAAAGATTCTCAAACAAAAAGTGGAATAACCATTTTGCAGAGCTTGGAGTTGAATTTTGTGTGAGTATTGATTAAACGGGAACTATTTCTTTATCAGCAAAGACGAAGTAATAAACTTTTTTTTTCTCAACAGTATCGATTTAATACCTGAAGAAGGTTCCGGTACCATCGAGTTGGTTCCAGGCGGACGTGATATTCAAGTGAACGAGACAAATGTTTTTGATTACGTGCGCAAATATGCAGTATATCGTATGATAAAAACTCAGGAGAAAGCCTTGGATGTAAGATGTTTGTGTAAAAAATTTAAGCGTTTACTAACTATTCGTTTCAATTGCAGGCACTTCGTTCAGGTGTATTTGATGTACTCCCAGACACAGCTTTGGATCAATTGACGGCAGAAGATTTACGTCTACTACTGAACGGCGTTGGAGATATTCACGTGGGGACTCTTATCTCGTATACATCGTTTAACGACGAATCAAATGAAAGCAGTGATAAATTGCTTAAATTCAAGCGTTGGCTTTGGAGTGTGGTAGAAAAAATGAGCAATTTGGAACGTCAGGATTTGGTAAGCGATAACTATGTTCTATTATCATACTATTTCGTACTAAACTGGGTTGTCAATTTTCCGCAGGTCTACTTCTGGACCGGTTCACCTGCGCTGCCAGCCTCGGAAGAAGGTTTCCAGCCAATGCCATCCGTTACGATTCGTCCAGCCGATGATGCTCACCTACCTACGGCCAACACGTGTATATCTAGACTGTACATCCCGCTGTATTCGAGCAAGGCTGTTCTCCGACACAAGCTACTACTAGCGATCAAAACGAAAAACTTTGGATTTGTTTAAACGATAATGCAAACACATTGAAGCTTTATGTTAAACCGATCGAACCAGTGATAGAGCGATGAAGCACTGCGGAACAACAACAGCAAAGGAAGTTCACGATCGATTTGACTCTGTTCAACGCATTAATTCATTCCGCTCCTTTTGTATGTAAATATTTCGTTTATTTGCGTTCTTGGCATTAAATATGAATTCCCAACTTCACTTGGATTGCTCCTTGCTGGGATGCCAGTGACCGTGACTGTCGGCTGAGCATAAATAATAACGGATCAAACTCCAAACAAACTTGTGTGAACATAGGAACAAGAAAAAAAAAAGTAAACACGCGGTTAGCTTGATTGGTTTTCTCTGTTTGTAACCGAACGAAAGGAAATAAACACGTCGCGTTTTAATGTGATTGAATCATTTATATATTCGATATAAATGCAACTATATAAATAAATTTATATATATATATTTATCATATATACGGTTAAACTCGTAAACTATGCTAGCATTAAACACAGAGTTCTTTAGCAGCAACAGCATGTAGGTAGATCTAGGTTCAGTTTTGAAAAACAGAAAGGAGAGGGTGTATGAAAAGTCTAAACGAACTGTCATTAGGGTTTGGTCACGTTAAGAACGACTCATACCTGTAATTATCACAGATATCAATTCGTTGCAGTTTAACACGTAAACGTCGTACTACTGTAGCTTCAATTTTGTTATTCATATTATGTTGCATTGCTCTCGTTTTTATTAAGTTTTTCTTTTCTTTCGAACTAGTAAATTTCATTTATTTTGGATAACATCAAAATCGCTGATTTATTAGGATGCTTTTTTTTCGTTTGTCATATACAAATATTCAACCTAGACGATTTAGCATCCTCTTCCTTTTTTCACAAATAATTGATGCAACACCACTCGCCAATACACGGAACAGGTTTGAAAATACAAAAAAAAAACAGAAACAATGTTATTAAAAGTTTGAATATCAAACGAACGAAAACACAATTCTCCTGTGAAGGTGTCTATTCGAATGGTTAACAGCTGATACACTTAATCAACACTAATAATTACTGGACTCAACTGAACTATTATTTCGTAATTTCAAAGAAATACATTTTTAACACATGAAAAGTAAGTTTTGGCCTACAAGTTTGCTCGTTATGATGACAGACATTTAATTCACTATCTCTTGAGGAGTATGTGGCCCAGCGCCTTGAATGGTAATTAACAAAACTCAACATGGAAACGATTAGGAGAGAATTCTCCTGCAAACCTCAGCAACACAAAACTATCTGCTGAACAACAAGTACGGCAAAGCACGCATGCATTTGTCATGTGTCATGTCTGTTAGTCTGTGATTTCAGTTTCGGAAAAGTATAAACACCACTCTTGTTTATTTTGATATATATATTTTACAATATTATTTCAATTATGAGTTAATACTTTGTTTCCCAACTTACTGTTCGACTAACATGATTTACGAACTACATAAAAAAAACCGAGCATAACTAGTGTGTCAGCAAAGAACTGCAGAAATGCTTCTATTTGAATCAGTTTTCTCGAGAACTTTAACCGTCCGAATAACTTTTTAAACACAAACTACACAACAACGAAAGAGTTTTGCACTTTCCCGAAGACGAACAGTATTGGTTTGAGCTGGTGGCCTACGAAAAGTAAGGCTGTGTCCTCACGTAGCAAGGATGGTGCTTCCGCTTGAGATCCCGTTCGCTCATGGTCGGTACTCTGGGTTTGTGCTCCGGTGCGATTGCGTTGCCCATCACCGACAGGTTGTCCAGGTGGGGTCCACTGTAAATGCTTTCCAGCGAAACACGCCGGTAGCCGTTGTTGTATGCATTAAGGCTGAAAGCAAGCGAAAAGACGGTCGTTTTTATTCGAAGCACGATCAGTTCGATCTCGATTTTTTGTGTGTTGTGCCATAATTAAAGAAATCATAGAAAACAAGTTTGTTACCCATTGCCTAAGGATGACGGATCATGATAGCGGGTCTGATGATGCAGATTGGATGAAGCGAACTTGCTACCAACGCCACCTCCGTTGTGTAGCGTGGAAGTTTGATGATGAAGTGATTGGATGGACATGGTGCGTTGTCGGCGGGTGCCGCGGTTTCCACCGACTCCATTGTGCAGTTCGGTTGTCGCTGGGGCGCCAGGCTGATGTTGCGAATGGTGGTGTAGATGTTGTGAGGAAGACGTGTTGAGCTGATGGGGCTGCTGATATCGTGTCTGCTCGTGCAGTAGCTGTTGCTGGTGCGAGAGCATGTGATACTTGTTCGCAATGGTTTTCGAAGTTGCCGATGTTACGACGCTACACTCCATGGTTTGCTAGAAGGAATGACAGGGAATTCATGGTAAAAAGCAGTGTTCGCCAGTTGGACCGAGATGGTAAGCGAAAAGGCGGTTTAGCACAAACACGCAGCACGTTTAGGAGAATGTAGAAATTGTTAGAATGTCGCGAGTAATGATGATGTGGGGACACAAGGCACAAGCTTTAGAAATTTTGTACAATGATTTTCAGAAGTGGCATAGGAATTGATTTCCTGTTTGGTTATTCATGTATTGGAGTAACGAGTTTCTCCATGGAGTTGATTCTAATGGAGATGGATGGTGATTTGTATTTTAATATCTTGTATGTACGAAGAAAGCATGTTGAAAGTTCAGGATTAGTTCGTTTTCATTAGTGAATAAAAATAAAACAATGCTCACATATAAGCAGTTACGAAATTGTACACGCGCTTCAGCAATCTAAATCACAGTTCACAAATAACTGTTGGGCCAATATGCTAAATTACCTATTGTTCGAACCTAGTTGGTCTCTGTGAAAATATATTGCTTTTAATTTGATAGCTTAAACGATTTTGCTGGACGTAGCCATACATGGGGTAGGCTTATTTCGAACTGCGTGTTTGACTATTAACTTTCTCTGATACCTTGACCGCTTTCTTGGTGTTCTGTCTTGCCGGAACGTTGCTCAATGGGCCAACATTTGGAAGACGATGCTCTTTACCGCCTGCTGAAAAAAGAAAGTCAAATTAAACATCTTTCCATCATCCATGGAACATATATCAGTACCGATTCCGTCGGATCGCGATAGGGATCGTTTGGGATTTAGTCCATTTGTAGGCGGCAGAGCTGCACGGGATGCTCCTTGACTACCACCATAGCTGTCGTTGTCCAACAGGGTGTAGTTTTGTCCATTGCGGCCCGGAATGTGATGGGCATCTTCGATGTACCGCTTACTGCTTCCACCTCTTGATTGATAGCTGCTGTCGTGCCCATTCAAGGTCGAATCGATTGTGCTGTTATTGGTACGTTTGCTACTGGCGGTGACACCGCTGACTATCGGTTTACTAGTGGATGCCGAATTTGGCTGTTTAGGAAAGCTCAGCCGCATCTCGACGTCCGGAGCCATGTCTGGGTTGTAATTGCCGGCCACCGTTACTGTCCATCCTGTGAATTGGAGTAGATTTTTGTTTTTATTAGGATTTTCTAGTATTTCTGTTGGAGACGACTCCATGGAAATATAATAAAATAAATAATATAATAAAATATAATAAAAATAGTTTTTAGATACTTTAAAAAATTCATCATAGATTTTGTTCCGAATCGAGGTGGATATTTAATTTATCGTTAAACGCTTACAAAGTCTTATAATGAGATCAGTGTGCAAATATTGTATGATTTAGAAACGGAACTGTTAAATTGGCCATGAGCCAAATAAACGTGCTATAACTTTGTTGTTGACTGATTAAGCAACAGTTTAACATTTGATCTGCACGTAATTATCTGACGTAAGGAAATTGATTTAGCTAGAAGTTTTCCGGATTCCTATGTGACCAAAAACACCTTTTAAAAAATTACCTAGGTATATAAATAATATTTTTTAATAACATTGCGGAATAACGAGCATGTCTAGTGAAAATAAATACTTGATGGAAATCTCGAACCGAAAATTGATTTTTGAAAGGCACTTCAAAAATCCGACAGTTTGATCAGGTTAAAAAAACGCGAAGGCTGAATCGACTATGTTTAACGTTCTGAAACATATCCGTGGGGGGCATACTATGGATATTCAGGATCATAGCACACGTCGCACACTGTTTCCATAGTTGCAAAAATATGATCGAAATTATTTCGATCCAAAAAACTGAATTTTAGAGCAATGTTGATCTATTATTTATTCTCCATTTTACCGTGCTGGATCGAAACCCCTACAGTATCGAAACCCGTACACCTTGATGTTTTTCTTCAATTTTAAGCATTATAAAAATGAAAATTCATATGATAGTGACATGTAGGGGAAAGTAGGTAAAGACGGACACTGCGGGAAAGATGTACACTTTGAAAATTTCACAAACTAGAATGTATTATAGTAATTGAGTGATGTGAATACCTTCTTTGTAGTGTGTTAATACTTTTGAGATGCATTGTCGGTTTTCAGCAAGTAAACAGTCAAATTTGTAAGTAAAATAAAGAATATTTTTGTAAACGCGCTATTTGATGTAATTTTTATTCCACGAAAAATAGTGGAAAACTCGTGAAACTTATGTGTTGTTCTTTGTTCCCGATAGTAAAGTGTTTAATTAGTCTTTCCTCGGTTTTCTAGTGAAAATCCAGCAGATTTCCGATTCCGATAGAGAGCTACGATCGTTTGAAAAATTTACAGGCAGGTTGGGCAAGACGGACACACTAAGGTAGGGAAAGATAGACACGCGAATTTTCCAAAAATGTGCACATGTAATATCGGTTGTGTACTACAGATGTTTACAAAGTACATTCGCGAGAGAAACCAGCAGATATAAATCACTTAGCAGTTTGAACAGGCCATACAGGCCGTGAATTGTTGCCTTTATCCTAACCCACCCTCCCAAACGGTTCACGTGATGTATAGATGGACTCTAATAACGTAGGGTAGTGTATGGCCATCACTTAACACATAAATCAACAGAATACGTAAAGTACGACAACTCCACCTTTACCATCTTAGTGTCCATCTTACCTACCCCACGTGTCCGTCTTTCCTAACCATGTCAAAAAACAGCAATTTGTAGTCATATTTTTGAAGACCCACAATACATAAAACTTGAAGGAAGTTCACTAATACCAAAAATATTTATGACAACAAATGATCTTAAGTTTCAATTTGTATGACTACTGCGATCTAAATAGCAACACCTGAGTAATTATTTAGGTTAAACCTTAGGGTGTCCGTCTTTACCTACTTTCCCCTACATGTCCGTTGAACTGTTGGTCTTCTGTTAAATTAAACTATGCGCAAGTAGGCCATGAAATAGAAATATTAAAAATAAAAAATCAATCGTGTATCGGTTTCAGTTGTCATTTCGTAGCATTGTTAGAGAATTTACTAAGGAAACATTCTTCAGATAAAAACCTTTTTCAAGTGGGATTTAAGTGTTTTACTCGGTAAATCTTTTTGAATTCGATTGAAAAGGTAAGTCTTTGTCATTTTCCAGTTGCATATTGTCTGGTGAATAGTGTAAATTGTATTCATTCATCAAAAACTGTGCCGTACGGATTTTGATTCTTGTTAATCGCTTGAATCAAAATCCGTACAGTGTGTATCATGCATATATTGTTGAACTTTCACTCTTGTTTTCAGCATATTATGGAAGAAAACCATCATAAATATACAAAAACAATTTCGAAGAGCTGTGACTTCGGAAGTCGTATCGGGAAGCTTCGAGAGGTTTCGGCGTTCTGGTGACTACGATAAGGGATGCCGTAACGAATCGCCACGAATCTCAATCAAAGAAAGCTCCACCAACCTTCACTCCTGGAGAGGAAGATAGGATCATAATGCATGGGCATAGCAATCGGGGGCCCGGGGCATTCGGTCCCCCCCCCCTAAAATTTGGGCCTGAAGAAGGCGCCTTGTAGCTGGTTGTTGAGAAAAATTGTATGTTTTCTTTGGTCGAATCATTCACTTGGGATTTAAAGCTATACCAGTTTTTATATATCATTTTAAAAAGCCGCATTTTCTGAGCAAAACGTGGTTTTCAAAAAAGATTATCGTTTTTCTACGATTTTCAAACTAAGAATAAAAAACTGATCAAAATGTCTTAGATGACAGTTCACCCATGTAAATCATGTTTTGCACAGAAAATTGCACTATTTCAGCTGATATGAAAAATTAGAAAACCGTGTAAAACTTTCGGAACCAATTGACCCTCAAAATATATTTTTTCGTGAAATTAAGGATGAATTGAACAATAAAATTCATTTTGTACTACTATATCCATACGGATTTCGATTCATTGCTGTACTGACTTTGATTCAGTATATATAGCGTGCGTGTGGATTTCGATTCAGACGAAAAACTGCGTACGGATTTCGATTCAAAACATGTTCTGTTCAAACATGATTTTTCGAGTTTGAGAGTGATTTGAATCATTTTGCTTGAAAACAGTGATAAAATATACTAGACCTTTAAGTAAACATGTCAATTTAAAGCAATATGTGATTTCTTGATTTTATATTGACCGTCGAAGATTATCATGTGCTTAGGTGTACGGATTTCGATCCAGCACGGTAAAAAAGCTGCAATTTTGTGATAAATCTTCCTATTAAAATGGACTTTTATGGAGTTTTCTACAGATTGTCACTAAAAATCTTTTTTTCAATATAACATTTAGTATTGATTTTCTACAATTTTCCAATATTCTACAATATTGTTTGCTATAATAAAACAAACAATTTCATCAAAGAAAGTTTTTTTTATCTCTTATATTTCTTTGGTTATTGACGATATTTATTAAAACAATGCATTAATTTACTAACAGATATCTGCAAATATCTGCAGACTAAAACATTTCTATTTTAAAGTTCAAATAAAACATCACTCAATCCAGATATAGACATTTGTCCTCGCTGTCTCCTGTGTATATATCTGTAAATAAATTAGTGCATTATTTTAATAAAAATCTACTAAAAATAACTAAATAAATAAAAGAGATAAAAATAAACTTTCTTCGGTGAGCTTCAGTGTTTTATTGTAGAAAATTGAAAAATTTTATAAAACCACGATAAAAAATTATATTGAAAAAATAATTTCAAGGGGCATTTTAAAGAAAACTTCACAATAGCTCTATTTAATTGGTAGCTAGAAGTATGGTGTCTTCGACAAAAGTGTTCTTTATCGAATGTGCTTTGCCGAACAAAGTTTTCATATAGAAAAATATGAGAAAAATAAAATTCATTCCTCACTTTAAGATAGATTAATCACAAAATTTTAACTTTCATAAAATGAAGAATAATTAACAAAACAACTTTGCTGAAGACACTACGGCTCCAAAAATCATTCTTTTTTAATAAAAAGTAATTAGTGTAAATTAGTACATTATTTAAGTAGAAATCGTCAATATTGATTATTGAATGAAGTAATAAATATGTGAGATGAAAATAAACTTTCTTCGAAGGAATTATTTATTTTGTTATAGCAAACAATAATATAGAACATTGAAAGATTGTAAAAAAAGTCCATTTAAATGGACATATAGAGATGTAATGTCTTCAACAGAGTTGTTTCTTTTAAGATGTGCTATAGAATTGCCGAACTAAGTTGATTTTTATATTCCAAAATGAGAAAAGTCAAATTCGTTTCTCACTGTTAATTGGATCAATCACAAAATGGTAACTTCTATAACATGGAGGATAATTAACGGAACATCTTTACTATAGACACTGGTGGCTCTAAAATCAGTTTTTTGGGTCAAAATAATTTCAATCACGTTTTTGCAGTTTTGGAAACAGTGCGCGTCGTAGTGAAACTAAAAACGTAGGGGTAAACAGGGTAAGACCGCCCTGCGGGGTAAGACCGCCCACCGTAGTTTTACTACCGAGTTATAAAATAATTGAAAAATTTCTTTAACGTGTCTATTACAATATAATTACATAACATTTTGCACGTTTTTCTGTTTTGATAGTGCACGAACGGTCGCAGAAATAATCAAAAACAACCTTTCAGCTGGCAACCAGTCAATGCGCTATTGTTTTGCGGCAACGGGACTTAAGGTTTTTCAGTCTAAAAATCTATTGTTTTGTTCGTGAATATACGTTTAATCGCTTGCCTGAATCTATCTTCTTTCGGAAATATCGAAGGCCGTGAGTAATCTTGTAATTTTGACTACTTTTTCGGTCAAATATGAAAATGTTCCACTGGGGGTAAAGTCGCCCACTATACAAGGGGTAAAACCGCCACGAATCCAACTGCTTGTTGTTTTACTTTAAGACCCAAATGCCTCGACACTACAAAGGGAATATTTACAGGATCAGTAAAGCAACTTCAAGCCACATAAGACATCGGTGTTAATCGACCATTTTCGATTTGGTTTAAGCTTTTCTAGTAATATATTTTAACAAGACTTATTTTTGAAAAAAGTAAACCTGTGTGAAAATGGTGTTAATGAACCAAAATAATTTTAGAGCCAGGACGGTGTGTTTGATAGGTATGACGTCTCCGGCAGAATTGAAAATAGTAGTTTTTTACTTTCGAAAAAAGTACACACTCTAAAAAAATTAAAGAAAAAATATAGAAATAGAATTAAAAATATATTTTTTTTCAATTTTTTTTGAAAAAAACATGTTTTTGCCTATAAAATCTACAAAAGGTAAGTTAAATTTTAATGGTTATTGGATCATGGAGTAATAGAAATATTAATAGCTCAATTTTTGTGAAGAATGTTTTTTTTTTGACGGTTTATTTGGTGTATAAAGTCGTTGGTAATTTTGTTCTTCAAAAGAAAAAAAACATAGAAAATTGAAAGTTAAATAAAAGAAATAATAATTATTAGTATATTTCTATACATAATAAGTCTTCAAAAGAATCATACAGATAGGTTTAATGAGTTCTAATTTTTAGCTTAAAGATAGGTATATTATGAATTCAATATCTTGAAAAACCCCAATTCTGAAAAATATATTTATTTTGAAAACCAAAAAAGTTACCTAAACATTTATTTGAACTTGAATAATCAGAAAACAAAATAAGTTAAAACTTAGAAAAAAAATTTTTTTTCAGATTTTTCACAGTGTATATTTTATTTAAAAAGAAAAAATACCATCTACAACTTTGTCACAGACACTATACCGATAGAATCAACCGTTTCGGCCCTAAAAATATTGTTTATCCTCAAAAAATAAACAAAAATATTTCAGTTCTTAATTTTTAAATGCGGGTATTGAATAGAAAACCTCTTAGCGAAGAAAAAATGAAATTGTAGCCGCATCTTTTTTTTATATAAACAGAACAGCTTAAGGGGGCGGTCTTACCCCGCTTACCCCTAGTGAAACTAAAAAAAAAACAGGAACCCGAAGAAGGCTAACTGGCCCTCGTTTCGGGAACACTTAGTCAACTCCTGGTCTTCCTGTTCAATCGATATATTTGGATATTGCTACACGTGATTTTGAATGCAGGATCACCAATGTTTACATGGCCAGCTGGCCCCTGAAGGAAAGGTTTGTGTGTCGCAACGTGCCCCGGTGGAACGGAACGCTCAATAACTACAACCGTGAGGCCAGCCGCTGATCTACGCAAAGCTAAAAAAATGTGTAAGATAAATTTTTGCCAAAACATCCAAACGATGCCCGAAGCCACACGACTTCAGAAAGCGATGTCTATAGACCAAACCAATGGTCTAGAGCAGCGGTTCTCAACCTCTATTTGTCTGCGTACCCCTTGGCGATATTTTTCATGTCGATTGTACCCCCTGGCTTGGAATTTTTTCGCAGAGTGGCAGAGAGTAGTGGTAGATCATGTTGTGGTAGTCTAGTTTAGGTTTAAAATTCAACTATCGTCGATTGTTTGATTGCTGCAGTCAGGTTCTAAGAGCAAGATTTAACAGCAAATGAAGTATTATAAAAAATGCTTTATCCGCCATTACTGATTTTTCTTTCGCGTACTCCCTGAAGGCTTTCGAGTACCCCCAGGGGTACGCGTACCCCAGGTTGAGAACCGTTGGTCTAGAGCAGTTAAAAAGAGGACGGCAGTTTTACCGTTACATCTAAGAAATCACTGCAGGTTCTTACGAACACGCACTTCCCTGGGTCCACATGTATAACCAAACAACCAATGTCCAAGCAACAGAGCAGTAATCCTCAGGAAAACCAAAAAAAACTGTATAATTCTTTATTATTTCCAGAAAATCTGTAATCTGTATATGACACATTCCAGCGTATCGCGACACCATGAGGAACCGATTTTAGTGTACATTTTAGGCTGGATATTATAAATTAGCTTAAAGAGCATATGATTGAACAGGTTGTAAACTAAATGTATATACTTTCTTATGACGGGTTGGTTTAGCAATTTAGATAGTTATATCATGCACTGCAGAAGAGCTTCGTAGCTACAAGGTTACAGAGTCTACTTTGACAAGCGAATGGTCATAGGTTCGAAACTTTTTAGAACCAAGCCCTTCATTGGCAAAAGAACTTCAAGTATGGGTATATTCTCAGGCTCTTCCACACAAAATCTTCTCCAGACTTAATAACCACTGGACTGAAGCTTCGATTATATCATAGGCACTATAGCACGTTATACGCTGTTAGAGTTATAACTTGCAGGAGGACATGATAGAGTCGATAAGGAGGGAAGTAGGTTACTAAGTCTGAATGAGAAGACAAAGAGCACAAACAACACGGAGCAGGCTACTTCTCAATACGTAACATTGCAAAAGGATAAAAATAAAACAAAAATGTGCGAACAGCAAAAACGTCCGGACAATGCCACAAAGGATCAAAAAACTATACTGGTCGCAGTGGGGTCCCTACAACAAAAAAATCATGCACTGCAACCCGATACATTTCGTAACGTTACACCATCGCTGAATTTCGCTTTTTTAACCTTCTATGGCATACGTTCAGATATCTGCTCTGCTGTAAGTTATTGAACCCTGCTTTCTTCTAGACATTTGTTCCGGAGACAATATCCAACAAAATGACATATCACAACATAGAAAACACTGAATTTTTAGCGAAATGTTCCCAAAAACATTTCGGTGTGTCAATGGTGTCGCGTTTGGCAAAACAGTCTCCTGCAAATGGTGTCGCGTTACGGAAATGCGAGCTTAGTAAATGTGGGCATCATGATTAGTTTTTAGTCATACTATTTTCGGCAAAGTTGTTGTTTAGGCTAATACCAATGAGTTTATGCTATGACATTTACATTTAGTTCAAAGTTACGCCGATGGGGGCGTTCCAGATTTATATTATTCCACCACTAATCGTACTGAAAATGGTTTCCTTCATAAAAAACTATACCGCATTCAGATTTTAACCTTTTTCGATACAGTTTTCTTGAAGTCAAGGGGAAACAAGTAGTTTATGCAAAGCTATCACTCCGCACCCTCCACTTTTCGACTGGCAAACAAAAATAGCTGTTTTTATGAGACATTAGGCCCTTTTACTGAAGCCTCGGCGAGCAACTCGTCTCCTTTGGTTTTTTCTGCTACAATCTTGCTCAAAATTACACTCTAATTGCAAATTTGTTGAGGTTTCCAAGAAAAAATATCAAAATGTACTTGAAGTAAGAAAAGATATGTGAAAAACACGAATGAATCCGTTTTTTTTTTGGGTTTGTTGTGGCTTGTGTTTTGGAATATTAGGTAGTGTCGTAACCATCAGGTATTGAGTGAGTTTGGTAGGAATATTGTTTATTTATAATATACCAAGAGTTTGATAAGTTTGAATGAATGTTGAAGTTTTTTTTTTATTGCTTTATCAAGGTGGCTGTCAGCCACAGGCTAGTTCACCACCGTGTGTTGAAAAGGTATTATTCAGCAACTCCACAAGGAACGAAGTGAAGTGTTATTGGCCAGGTTGATTTCGTGTTTCGGAGGATTTAGCATTGAAATCCAATGATCGTTTCTGTTTTATTCTCTGTCATGTGGCAATGATTATTGTTAATGTGTGTTTCGTAGATAACATGGTTGGTTAAAGCAGTATTTACTCCAAAAAGCAGCGAAAAACTAGACAATAAACCTAGCAATTTAATCAATGGTTAAAAAAACAGCATAAGTCTATTTGAGGTTAAAATAGTCAAATACACTGTTTTACACTATCTTTGAAATTATAATATATTCGCGTTTCCATAATTTATTTTAATTTTCAAGCACAAAGATATTTTTACATTTTTAATGTTATCTGAAAACCATTCTAGTAATTTCTTATGGGTTTCCATTGGCATTGAATATGTAATGATCTAATTCCAGTGAAAAGCAAACTCCTCACTTCTAGGTGAATATAATTTGATGCAGATGACCATTATTTATCATGATTTCATGTTGTATTATAAATATACACTAACAAAAGCTCAAAAACTCGTTTTTGGTAACTTTATAAAAACACATAAAATTTTTGTAACGCGACACGAGAACTTTGACCCTATTGTAACTTCCAGTAGAATGCTAAGAAAGGTCTCATCGAGTACTAAGAAAATCTTGAATACTATTTTTCTACAGTTTGTAACATCTGCACAATACGAAAAAAACTACTATTTTTGTAACGCGATACCATAATAGAGGACCTGTTTTTCAATGACCTACCAATTGAATCTACAAAATAACAGCAACAACTGCTTTTAGGCCATGAATACGTCCATAAGAACCCTTTACTTTCTGTTGTATCACATGCTCATAGCTTCAAAATAGTATCATTTAAGCATATTTTTTTAAAAATAGTGTCAAAACTATGATTTTATCAATCTTTCATGAGTGTTTTAATTCAATCATTTAGTCAAGTTTTGCATGTAAATTCAAATGAAACAAACGTTCTACGTGAAGTTCAATTTATCCTCTTTCACATACACAACAGTTCTGGGTCAAATATGCAGTTTGAAATTTTGATGTCTTGGCGTAGAAGAGCTAGGAATGTGTCATAAGCATGAGAGCTTTCAACAGTTTTTACGGAATATAGTGCAGTTTAGTGAAGAAAGGCGTAGTTTTATTTCTACATCATAAAATGTAAAGCAATGTTTTATAGTTTCAGCTCCCAGGTCACATTTATACCATTAGTCCCATGACTGGCCAGATTCTCATACATAGGCAGGACACGAGAAGTTTCTACAAACTGATAAACGGGATCACGACTCTACCTCTACAATCTCTACGACATTAGTAACGACAGGGAAAGGAACCTGATAACCGATGATGCACTAGGCGATGCGTTGGAAACATAATATCGAGGTGGTGTTGAACGGCGAAGAGAATAGAGCCATCAACCAAAATAGGAGAGAACTAGAGAAGGATTAACAAACTGTGGATCCTTCAAGCTTGAACGACGTCAGGAAAGCTATCGCAAAGGGCAAAAAACGAAAAAAAAAAGCAGGTAGAAAGGACGGCCTTCCAACTGACCTTTTCAAAGTCGGCATTGAACAGCTGTTGCGTGTAATCAACAGTTTGGGCCAAGGATAAATTCCCAGCGGATTGGTTAGATGGACTCATTTGCACAACAAAAAAAGGGGCACCAACTCGATTGCAGCAATTATCGAGTCATAGCACTCCAAATGGCTGAACACGTGTAACTTGAAACCCTAATGTGGCCATTCACCTCTGTCCAGCAACTCCTATCCCAACCTCCACGTGGTGCCGACCGGAATACGAGTAACCTTAGCGGAGATCGGGTAGCCAACCCCGGTGGAAACTCTGGTCGTATGCTGACTGGGAAGGGGGTCGTACGCGGCTGTATCCCCATAGGGGCGACGTACAACAGCGTCTGACCCGGAGCGGGCGGCTGAATTATGGAATGCTGTATCCCGCCAGCTACACCTAGGATGGCAGCCCCATCAGCAGGATGTAGGTACCGCGACCCTGGTAAGGTAGCATACCGAAACCTTCCATCAACCACGAACAACGAATTTAGAAATACGGAACGGACCAATCGGCAAAGACCTAGGCTACGAACACGGAAAAAGATTGAGGTAAACGATTGGAAATTGGGTACTTGGAACGTCCGATCTCTCGATGACCCGGCGCGGGCTGGCTTGCTTGCTCGAGAATTACAGCGGCAAGAGTAGAAATCGCATTCAGGCTCGGTGGCCAAATTCCGGAGAAAGGGAATTCCGTGCAGTAGACCCTATTGCACGCACTTCTTTCAAGTACCACATCTACTACAGTGGCGGCAAAGCAGCGGAACGGGGCGTCGGTTTCGTAGTGCTGGGAAATCAGAAAACAAGAGTCATCCGGTGGAGGCCCGTAGATGACCGAATATGCGTGTTGAGGATTAAGGGCAAATTCTTCAACTACAGTTTAATCAACACCTACGCACCGACAAACGACAAATCCTATGAAGTCAAATATGAGTTCTATGACAAGCTTGAGCGAATCTATGACGAGTGCCCAAAACACGACGGAATTCTTCCGTCCGGTCATTGCCTCCACTCGTCAACCAATGAAAACGGCCTGAGGCTGATAAACTTTGCCGCGGCCAGAGGAATGGCCATATGTAGCTCCTATTTTCCACGTTTGAATATTCAGAAACACACCTGGAGGCATCCAAATGGAGAAGCCTGCTCCCAGATCGATCACGTACTGATTGACGGTCGGCGCTTTTCGGATGTTACTGATGTTAGGTCTTTTCGGGGACGAAACATTGACTCTGACCATTATCTCGTCGTTTGTAAGATCCTCGCACGGTTGTCGAACGTGCTGAAATCTCGCACAGTGAGGACGACGCGTTTCAACATTCAGCGGTTGAAAGCTGATGACGTGGCAGCAGAGTACGCCAGAGAGCTGGATCAACGGATCGCAGAACAGCAGGAGGAAGGAGTGGAAGACTTAAATGGGCTGTGGAGCAGTATCAACGGCGCCATCGAAACGACTGCGAGAGAGGTGGTGGGTACGACGGGTGGAAGACAGCCTAACGGCTTATTTGGTGCCAAGTGCCAGAGAGCGACAGATGAGAAGAACTGGTGCCAGGAGCTGCATGCTCTCTGCGGCTACGCGTCAGAACAGAGAGAGGTACAGGGTGGCAAGAGCTGCCGAAAATAGAGCCCGCCGTCGGAAGAAGCGCGAGTACGAGGAGCAGGTGCTCGCCAGCGCAGAGGACAGCTATGCTCAAACCGACATGCGGAGATTCTATAGAACTGTCAACAGAGTCAGAAGCAGGAATTTCCCTGTGCCGGTCATGTGTAATGACAAGGACGGCAACCTGCTTACTGATAAACCGACGGTTGCAGCCAGGTGGAAGGAGCATTTTCAGGCGCTATTGAACGGTGAGGAGCCGGATGAGCAGAGCAGAAACAGGATGACGATTATGAGTGACGAACAAGCTGTGGAGCCACCAACACAGGAGGAGGTGAAAATGGCGATTAGTGAGCTGAAAAACGGCAAGGCCGCTGGGAAGGACGGTATCCCGGCCAAACTTCTAAAAGCGGGAAGCGAGCGGCTGTACTATGCGATCCACCAGATAATACTGAGGATCTGGGCGGACGAACGAATGCCGAACGACTGGTTGGAAGGCCTCATATGCCCTATCTATAAGAAGGGCCATCGATTGGATTGTGGCAACTATCGAGGGATAACGTTGCTCAATTCCGCATATAAAGTGCTCTCCCGTATCTTGTTCTCCAGATTGAGACCGTTAACGGAATCCTTTGTTGGCGAATACCAGGCTGGTAAGTCCTGGGAGTACAACTTGCCGACTCTCCATCTGTTTGTGGACTTCAGGGCGGCATACGACTCAGTGAAAAGAAACGGGCTGTGGCAGATTATGCTGGAACACGGTTTCCCTACGAAACTAATTAAACTGAGTCGTATGACACTGGAGGGATCAAAATCGTGCGTGCGGATAGCCGGCGAGACATCAGCCGCGTTCGTAACGTTGGATGGACTGAAGCAGGGAGATGCGCTCTCCAACCTACTGTTTAACATCGCTCTCGAGGGTGCAGTACGAAGAGCAAACGTCGAAAGAAACGGTACGAACATCACGAAATCTCACATGCTTCTTGGTTTTGCGGACGACGTCGATATCATCGGTATCAACCGTAAGGCCGTGGAGGAGGCTTTCGTACCTTTTAAGAGAGAAGCAGCGAGATTGGGACTTGCCATTAACTCTGCCAAAACGAAGTACATGGTAGCTGGCAGAGAGCGTGGGAGACCCCGTGGTGTTGGTGCTGAAGTGGAGATAGATGGGGAACGATTCGAAGAGGTTGACGAGTTCGTTTATCTTGGTACGCTTGTGACATGTGACAACGATATGAGCCGTGAAGTGAACAGGGCTTTTTACGGACAGCGTAACCAGCTAAGGCCCCGTAGTTTGCAAACTCGCACAAAACTAGCGCTGTATAGGACACTGATACTCCCGGTGGCCCTTTACGGACATGAAGCATGGACGCTGAAGGAAGCTGATCGACGAGTGCTCGGAGTTTTTGAGCGTAACGTTCTGCGATCGATACTTGGCGGTAAACTGGAAGATGGAGTCTGGCGCAGGCGCATGAATCACGAGTTGTACCAGGTATACAAACATGCTGATATAGCGAAGATAACACAGCGGGGCACAAATGGACAAATGACCAAATGTCAACTCCTTGGAAAGTTCAGAGAAGCAAACTTGCAGAGACATAGCCTGTTTATAGACTCCAAAGCGACACACGATTTAATTAAGTGCAATGAGCCATGGCAAATTATGCTTAAACACGATCTTCCAAACAATTTAGCTGATTCGTCTGATTCGTGGGCGTAATTTCTACCAAAACAGCTTGGAGAAAGCGTGGAATCATCAAGTCTTGGTACGTACTGAGATTGCAATATGTATCTTTTGAGGTAGCCAATGAGCTTGTGTACCATGATACTTTAGTGACGGGTGACAATGATGTCAGCCGCGAAGTGATGAGACGGATGGCAGCCGCAAGCGAGACCTTTTTTAGTTTACGTAGTCAGCTGAGATCCCATAGCATGGAAATAGTACGAAACTTGCGCTCTACAGGATGCTGATTCTCCCGGTGGTACTTCACGATCATGAGTGCTGGTCGAAGAAAGAGGCCGACCAGCGAGCATTTGGAGTTTTCGAGCGTAGGAATACACAAGCATTATCGAACTGATGAAATACGTCGGGCCACAGTGGGCTGGCCAGGTGGCACGGATGTCGGAGGAGCAACCAGCGAAGAAAATATGTAGCGGAAAGCCCGACAGAAGTTCGCGACTCTGTGGTAGACCCCGTACTCGTTGGATGTGTAGTATGGCTGACGCCGCCCGATCAGCGGGTGTTGGGGTGATTGGAGAAGACTAGCTCAAAATCTAGAGATGTGGGTCGTTGACGACCTGTCGCCATAAAAATAAAATTTAAATAAGACTGATACCGCCTTTGGTATACGAACATTTATGCCGATAATTTTTGCCTAAATGAAAAAAAAACTTTTGTTTTTCCCTACTATGAGTCACCATTCTAGAGATTGCACTTATTGATACTTAATCAATCCTGTTTGTGATCGGAGAGAGTGCTCACTAGTTGATACCGTATAAAACATAACGAAAGTTATGGAAAAATGTTATAATTCACATCTAAAATTCTAGTCGAAATTTCACAAAATTTCGTAATTGGTAGTTTTTTTACATCCTAGAAAAGTACGGCGATTCGCTAAAATATGCAATAGGATACCTAGATAAAGCGAAAAAGCCTAGTAGTAGGTGCACTGTATGATATCGAATTGATACAATTAACAATGAAATGTAAATGAAATTTGGCTCCTAGATACTGTACCTTGATTGGTTGCCATGCTCTGGCTGGTTCCCCCGACCAAGCTTGGAACGATGGCCGGAGCAGCGTTCGTAGTACTGGCTGCAGTTATCGCAGAGCTTGCCGTAAGGCTGGCTCCATTAACCACTCTATCCATCGCCAGCTGGGCTGGCGGCTCATCACCAGCAGGCGGGATCCGTCGAGCCGGACTTAGGCAAACGTTCTCCGGTGCTGGCGAGTGTTCGTGTTGTCGCGCTGCCTTTCGCCACTTGTTGCCCCACTTGCTGGCTGTCGTGATCTTCTGCATCGTCAACTGCGTCAGGTTTCGTTCGCTGTTGTGCTTCCACCGGGCAGCTGGCGGCAGAGCCGCGGCACATTTCTTAAAAGGGCTTGAGTTTGGACTGCTGTCCATCGAGCTTGACGAGGACGTTGTTTCGTCGTAACTTTGCGTGGATCCACCGAGAGTTTTCGCCAAATTTTCGAAACCGAGCGTGGTTTTGGCTTTCGGCGCGTTCTGCTTCGGTGGAAGATCGTGGGTTTCCAGTGGCAGGTTTAGATCGATTTTTCTTTCACGTTCCTTCCGATTGCTGAGTTCTTTGGCGGTTTTCGGCAGTACTTTGATCGGTGTTTTCAGTTCATTTTTCACTTCTTTCTGCACCGAGTGCACGGTGGCAGCACTTCGGTTGAGATTGTTGATGTTTTTTGGTCGGTTAAGAACGGTGTTTTCGGACTTTTTGCGGGTCGAGGAATTTTTCGAAATCTCCTCCAGCTTGTCCGATTCCGCTGCCGATGGCACGTAGGAGCGTTTGATTTTCTCGTTCGTTGTAGTACACTTCGTACTGACGGTATCGGAAGCCTTCGTTTTGGTCTTCGTGTGGGTGTGGTCAGTCTTTTTGGTTGTTTCCGTGTAGAGCCCATTGATTGAGGTGGAACCAGTACTGGTACCACTGGTATCGGTTGTCTGAACGCCACTGTTTGTGGTTACTGGCGTTGGTTTGGGGTCATGTTTGGGAGAGGTTGGCGAGGGTTTGGGGTTTTCTTGAGGTTTCTCTGGCTGAGAAGGTTTCCTGGGTAAAAGAGGGATTTCCTGTAGAGTTGGAGTTGGCGTTAGTTCCATTATTGGCGTCTTGGGAGATGGCGGTACGGGGGACATTTGTATGTTGGGTGGTGTGGGAGGATTGGGAAATGATTTGCTAGGAGTTTGCGCTTTCGCCTGACAGTAGAAGCAGCCTTCGGAAGGTTTGAAGGAATTTTTGTGTATCTCGGGGTTGCAGAAACAGCAGCTACTGCAGGTGTCTGCTGTTTTTGGAGGATCTTCGCTTGTTGCGAGAGGTCTACATGCGTGGATTGATGGAATATGAAGGCAATCGACTGTGTCCGATGAGGTAAGATACGTTCGGTCCTCCGGTTTTAGCTCATGTCGCACGAGTGCGTTGTTGTCCAATTTGTTCTTAATAATGGTAGCCCGCAAAGAATCAGGTGTCCGCTCCTCCAAATGTCCGAACATATTCGAATGGTTCTCTGTGAGTGGCGTTCTGTGGATTGATGTTTCGTAGTATTCGATCTTGGATTGAATGACCTTACAGTCGGTCGTCTCATAGACATGCCAAGCATTCTCTTCCCGGATCTGGCGGTAGGGATATAATGATTCACTACAGTCACAAGAGTTTGCTACGTTTACCTCTCTAACTGACTCATTGGATGATTTCAGCTCGTTAATACTATGACCTCCATGACGGGATGATTTTAAATCCTGTTCTAGTTGCACTGGGATAGAGAGTTCACGCAAATCAGGTAAATCAGTTTGTCGTTTGGGCGACGGCTTCCCGTTGAGACTGTCAGTGAAGCAAGATTCGTCTGAAAATTCACCACTGGTCAATTTACGACTACCAGGAGTTGCAGTGGCGATCGCCAGATGGTTAACGGTGCCACTTCGTATAGATCGACCGAACACCGATACTAAGCTATCGGAGCCGGCCGTGCCATTGCAGCTACTATTCGATCCGACGGTAGCCACTGTTGATCGCACGTGATCGACAGACACCACAGGCACAGAATCGCTATGATTTACACTGATGTTTACGCTTTGATGATGATGATGAACATGGTCGACAGTTTGAAGCCGGGTGGAAACTGAATTGGTGTCTTGGTGCCGCTTTGGCTTGCTATCACTGTCGTGGCGTGCAATGTTGCCAGTAATGATGGTTTTTACAATGCTGTTACGATCATGCTTGGGGGTGACGGGTGAACTCAAATGATGATGGTGGCCATTGGCATTTAGTGCTTTCTTCTCTGCTAGTGGAATATGTTCAACTTCTGAAAATGAGTGTGATAAGTGTTTTGCATTCAAGGATTGTGATTGGTGAGAAACTCAAACAAATCTAGTTATTGTTCAAAATTTATTACACAACTTCTAAACATATCAACTATCATACTCGGTCAAACGAGGTCAGTTTTTTTTACATCGCAACAACAAGTACTATAAATCTACCTGTATTTAGTACGTCCCTGAAATACAAAGGGAAACGCATGACTCACAGCATCAAACTACATTAGAAACAAAAAAAACGTGTTTAAGTATGCAAACAAACAACAACAACAGTATCGTTTTTTTTTTTTGAGTATGTTACAACGGGTGCGATTATTAACGACAGTAAATTCCAATTTTGATATTAAAAAATTGATAATACTGAAAGTAGAAAACGAAACAGAAGTGCACCGGCATAGTGCAAAACACGAGACAGTGTTAAACCTGTAAAAATAAAACAATAAAAATAAAATAAAACAACAGTGAAACACATAACCTTAAAATTTAAATGACTAAATTATGCATCAGATTTCTTAAACATGCAGAAAGCGAAATCAACCCTCAGCCGGATTTTTTTCCATTCTAAGCCCGCGATTGAATTCTATATGCTCAAAAAGAAACAGCAACCCACACAGAACAAGACAGTCAAAATAACTGCGATTAGTGAGAATGTAAAACACGTAAGCTTTCTACTAGCATCCTTGTTGACCTGGATTCTATTCAGGTTCGCAAACACCGAGTGGGCGCTTTGTTGTCACAAACACGCCATGCATTGCCAGGCAAGGGAAAGCCACAAGTTTTAATGAAAATTTGTGGTTTTCCAGTTGACCCCGCCGGTTGCCGCGCCGCACAGTGCAACGTTCTATAGACAAAAATCAAAAAAGTGGATTCCTTATTGAACCAATTCTATATGCTGATATGTTTTATACATGTTTGAGACATACTGTAATGATATTATTAACCTCGCAAGTTCACCCATACGATTATGAAACGCATCTACTGTGCAGTGGTTTCAACTACTCAAGTGACACGTTATTTAAAAAAAAATCTTAGTTTTCAAGTTAATTTTTCAATATACTCTATATCTTATCAAGTTAAAGCCAAAATGGCAACGGTAGAGGTATGTAACTACTACATTTCAAATGTTACTATTGAGACATAACATAGCGCATTTGGAAGTTAAAGGCCGCTTGGTCATGCTTCTTCATGTTTAGAAAAAAAGATACTTTCGATTTAAAATCGATTGTCAAAAAAAGTACCCCAAAGTACCTCTCTGAATTTCACTTTTTTCACTTACTGGAAATATCCTTCAAACTTTAGAAGTGATTGCCATTGCTCAAGTTTGCTCTTTCAACCGGAATTCTCGTTTTCGAATGATACCTTTGGAACCAAGAGTGAGCAATTTATCGTACATCTGTCCCTTATTTTTATGTATAACACGTAGTTTATGTGTAAAACGCATAAAAGATTCCTGGAGCAATGATGTCTAAATGTTTTGCAACAGTAAATCGTAAGTAAACATAATGAAAAGGAAATTAAATAAAAATAATAATAATAACTAGTTGTTATGGCGTATAGGTCACTTTCTCATCGCCTAGAAATTATTTGAATATGCTTTTCAAGCTTTTTACCTCTAAATGGATAATATTCTTGGAAAATTATCATTTTATGCTTCTATACAAAAAGTAGGAGGGTGGTATTCAAGACACGACCGCATGACGTTGACTACCGTATTCTTAAAAAAAAAAAATATTCCATTGAAGCAAATAGTAGAGGGAATTGCAATGCTTCTTTTACAAAACTTCTGTAACAAAATTTCGAGGCTCCAAAAGGTACCAGTTTCCGATTATTCTCGTCCAGAATTCCAGCCATTTTAGTATTTTGCAGTAGCTATTTATTACTAACAGCCACCAGCATAACGGGTGAAACCGGCACGAGATGACCGGTACTATTTTGTCTTTCCTCCTTTCAGCTGCTAACACCTAGCGCTGTCGTGAAATTAACATCAACATAAACATGCATTTTTGCAAGGTTTTTTTCCGCTAGCAACAGCAATTGTAAAACATAAAATTCAACTAACCGCTTCTATTATAAAACTGCGAGGCACCAAAAGGTGCCAGTTGCCGATTTCTTGTTTACTGGTTTCCGTCCAGAATTCCAGCCATTTTAGTATTTTGCAGTAGCCACCAGCATCACGGGTCAAACCGGCACGAGATGACCGGTACTATTTTGTTTTTCCTCCTTCTAGCTGCTAACACCGAGCGTCCGTATGTACCCGGTACGGTTCAATAATGAAACTGATGGGGTGAAATGTTCGAACGATACGTTTTATACCAAGGCTTCGTCAGATAATTAGAAAGAGGGAGGGGCTACATAGATGATGGAATGGTAGAGAACAAATGTTTCTTGAAAGCTGCGCCGGCCGCTGTCATAATATTTACACCAACACAAACATGCATTTTTGCAAGGTTTTTTCCGCTAGCAGCAGCATTTGGTAAAACAGAAAATTCAATTTGCCGTTTCTGTAACAAAATTTAGATTTGGTGCCTCTTAATGCCGATTACGTTGTTGTTTTCTGGTTAATCTACTAAAAGCCACCAGCATAACGGGTGAAACCGGCACGAGATGACCGGTACTATTTTGTCTTTCCTCCTTTCAGCTGCTAACACCTAGCGCTGTCGTGAAATTAACATCAACATAAACATGCATTTTTGCAAGGTTTTTTCCGCTAGCAACAGCAATTGTAAAACATAAAATTCAACTAACCGCTTCTATTATAAAACTGCGAGGCACCAAAAGGTGCCAGTTGCCGATTTCTTGTTTACTGGTTTCCGTCCAGAATTCCAGCCATTTTAGTATTTTGCAGTAGCCACCAGCATCACGGGTCAAACCGGCACGAGATGACCGGTACTATTTTGTTTTTCCTCCTTCTAGCTGCTAACACCGAGCGTCCGTATGTACCCGGTACGGTTCAATAATGAAACTGATGGGGTGAAATGTTCGAACGATACGTTTTATACCAAGGCTTCGTCAGATAATTAGAAAGAGGGAGGGGCTACATAGATGATGGAATGGTAGAGAACAAATGTTTCTTGAAAGCTGCGCCGGCCGCTGTCATAATATTTACACCAACACAAACATGCATTTTTGCAAGGTTTTTTCCGCTAGCAGCAGCATTTGGTAAAACAGAAAATTCAATTTGCCGTTTGTGTAACAAAATTTAGATTTGGTGCCTCTTAATGCCGATTACGTTGTTGTTTTCTGGTTAATCTACTAAAAGCCACCAGCATAACGGGTGAAACCGGCACGAGATGACCGGTACTATTTTGTCTTTCCTCCTTTCAGCTGCTAACACCTAGCGCTGTCGTGAAATTAACATCAACATAAACATGCATTTTTGCAAGGTTTTTTCCGCTAGCAACAGCAATTGTAAAACATAAAATTCAACTAACCGCTTCTATTATAAAACTGCGAGGCACCAAAAGGTGCCAGTTGCCGATTTCTTGTTTACTGGTTTCCGTCCAGAATTCCAGCCATTTTAGTATTTTGCAGTAGCCACCAGCATCACGGTCAAACCGGCACGAGATGACCGGTACTATTTTGTTTTTCCTCCTTCTAGCTGCTAACACCGAGCGTCCGTATGTATCCGATACGGTTTAATAATAAAACTGATGGGTGAAATGTTCGAACGATACGTTTTATACCAAGGCTTCGTCAGATAATTAGAAAGAGGGAGGGGCTACATAGATGATGGAATGGTAGACAAATGTTTCTTGAAAGCTGCGCCGGCCGCTGTCATAATATTAACACCAACACAAACATGCATTTTTGCAAGGTTTTTTCCGCTAGCAGCAGCATTTGGTAAAACAGAAAATTCAATTTGCCGCTTCTGTAACAAAATTTAGAGGCACCAAAAGGTGCCAGTTGCCGATTACATTGTTGTTTTCTGGTTAATCTACTAAAAGCCACCAGCTTAACGGGTGAAACCGGCACGAGATGACCGGTACTATTTTGTCTTTCCTCCTTTCAGCTGCTAACACCTAGCGCTGTCGTGAAATTAACATCAACATAAACATGCATTTTTGCAAGGTTTTTTTCCGCTAGCAACAGCAATTGTGAAACATAAAATTCAACTAACCGCTTCTATTATAAAACTGCGAGGCACCAAAAGGTTCCAGTTGCCGATTTCTTGTTTACTGGTTTCCGTCCAGAATTCCAGCCATTTTAGTACTTTGCAGTAGCCACCAGCATCACGGGTCAAACCGGCACGAGATGACCGGTACTATTTTGTTTTTCCTCCTTTTAGCTGCTAACACCGAGCGTCCGTATGTATCCGGTACGGTTTAGTAGTGAAACTGATGGGGTGAAATGTTCGAACGATACGTTTTATACCAAGGCTTCGTCAGATAATTAGAAAGAAGGCGGGGCTACATAGATGATGGAATGGTAGAGACAAATGTTTCTTGAAAGCTGCGCCGGCCGCTGTCATAATATTAACACCAACACAAACATGCATTTTTGCAAGGTTTTTTCCGCTAGCAGCAGCATTTGGTAAAACAGAAAATTCAATTAGCCGCTTCTGTACCAAAATTTCGAGGCACCAAAAGGTGCCAGTTGCCGATTATAGTTTCCTGGTTAGTCCGTCCAGAATTCCAGCCATTTAAGTGTTTTGCAGTAGCCATTTACTACTAAAGCCACCAGCATCACGGGTGAAACCGGCACGAGATGACCGGTACTATTTTGTATTTCCTCCTTTCAGCTGCTATCACCTAGCGTCCGCATGTCACTGGTGCGGTTTTGGAATCAGAATGATGGGGCGCCGGCCGCTGTCGTAAAATTAACACCAACAAAAAGATGCATATTTGCAAGGTTTTTTTCCGCTAGCAGCAGCATAAACATCGGAAACAGAAAGTGACAACAACAATAACAACAAAGTCAGATCGATTGTATCCGTTAGTGTCGACTGTGCTTGGGAAGAGAGGTAGTGATTGGCTGCGCGGTATGATTTAGACAATCGATATTAATTACCAATTTTTCAATAGTGTATCTCAAACAATAGTTTGTTTTTGTTACATAAATTTAACCGTAAAAGAATTTCTGATCGATTGATGCCAAAACCTCGAAAACCTGATTATAGATGACTGCAAAATAAGCGCTCAAAACCTGACCACTTTTCTCTGGTTTTCCCTGGTTGAATTACTAGATTTTCAAATTCAGGGGCCTAACTTCGATATAGACGTTAGTCAACGTCAAAAAATGGCGTTTGAGACATATTTGCGATTACGTATATGACATTCATCAATTATGCAAATAGTAGCTCTCATCGGTACTAAACATTTTTCGTGTCACACCAATTGAAAAAAATACTAGAATGGCTGTTTTGATTTTTGTCTCACTTTCACATACATTCAACGCACTGTGCGCCGGTACGCTTGTGAAAAAATAATATGAGAGTTTTATTCTGCCACCACACCGCGTGCCGGCTGCGACGTAGTTAGAAGTTTGACCCCAATTACGATTGGATAAATTATGAGACCGAGTGGCAAACGGTGCTCCAGTTAAAACCTAGTTTTTACATTTGAAACGTCCGTTGATGAGCTCCCGTAAGTCGTACAGTTGCAGAATTTGTTGATGCAAATTAGGCAATTTGCTTCGGGATTGTTACGATTTAAGAAATACGAGGGTGAGAATTTGATAGTTTAATTTTTTTTAAGTTGATATTCCATAAAATCCAGCAAATTGATATTGACTAAAAAACTGGGTTTATAGTACAAAAACTGGGTACAAAGGCAGAGTAGCCTGAAGTTACTTATGAAATTACTATTATTATTATTATTACTACTTATAACTTATGAAAGTTTTATTACAGTATTTCTTTTAAGGTGGCGGGGGAATTCCTACACACAGACACCTGAGAAGAGAATTCAGGTAGTGTGGATGTCTTTATGGTAAATGCTGTTGCGACAGTTGCGCCCTCCCAAGGCATCTACTCGGCTCACTCCGGACCCACTAAAACTCAACCAGTCCCCGGTCCTTATCACCACGGAACGACGTTTCTTTGTGCTTGTTAAATCAACGTCCGTCATGAGGTCGTTGGAAATACTCAGAGCTATTTTTAAGTTCCGGCAAATCTCTGGTTGCGTTTTTACAACTAGTGCAAAAGCATTTTTGCTCTTTTAATGGTTTTACGGTTGCTTTGAAAAGTTTTTCGAAATTATGACTTTAATGACATGTTTATAGAAAAATTGTTATAAACCATACAAATGACAGATTTTTGTATGTGAATCAAGAAATTGAATAAATATCTAAACTGTATACCGATGTTTGTAATGTTTTGTAATCAATTGAATAACGGCATTAAATTACACAGTGCAATAAAAATTGACTTTCTTCCGCCTTGGTTTCAATATAGATATATTTTTTTGTGTAATTTGATGCAAAACCAAATTTCCTCGAGTTTGAACATATTTTAACTTAAGAGGCAACAATGGCGCCATTTTGAATTTTTAGAAATCGTAAATTTTCGATGTTTTTTCGACGCCATTTTGTTTTGAGACCAAATATCAAAAGTTTGTCCACATAGGCATCTTATTAGCCATCTTTAAAAAAACAGATCTCAAATCGGACAAAAACTGAGCTTAGAACGGTGATTCTACGAAAACGGTTTTGGCATGGCTTTAGCACGGTTTTCACTGAGCAAAATAATATCGAGTATGTCTGAGCATTAATGGTAATGCGCTTATATCTAAAAGTGGTAGTCAAACTATGTCTTATACTGAGTAAAAAAGTCTCAGGAATCGATTGGTTGGTATCTGATCTACGTAAAATGTCAGCAACATATCAATTTTGCCCCGACTCCCCTACAGTACTAAAATATGTTTTTCTCGACGTTAGATTAACTTATTTGAAATCTGTTTCATGTACAGGGTGATAAAAAAGTCCGGTCACACAGGAAAATCTCAATACTTCAAAGAATAAAAAGAAAATCTGAATCTGGTTTTCATAGCTTTATTCAGTAACTCATAAAGATACTTCACAGACGATATCTCGGAATTACACCACCTTTCTCTGATCGAACCAGCTTCACACTTTGCTGGACCTCATTAATGAATCGTTGCAAACAGGGCACGTGCCTTTGGTGTGGAAAGAATCGTTGGTTGTTCCGATTCAAAAGGTTGCTGGAACGATTAAAGCCGAAGAGTTTCGTCCCATCAACATGTTACACACATTAGAAAAGATATTAGAACTAGTTGTTAAAGGCCAGCTTCTAGAATATTTAAATAGTAACTCGTTGTTAATTCCGGAACAATCTGGCTACCGGGAAGGCCACTCGTGTGAAACCGCGTTGAACTTAGTACTAGCAAAATGGAAAGATAACTTAGAAAACAGAGACACAATATTTGCTGTTTTTTTGGATCTAAAACGCGCTTTTAAGACAATTTCTAGGCCCTTATTGTTTAACACAATCAAGCGCTTTGGAATTTTGAGTACTGCATTCAGATGGTTTGAAAGCTACTTGTCTGACAGAACTCAACGGACTGTTTTTAATGATTCTGTTTCTAGTCCCGTGGAGAATGATCTTGGAGTTCCACAGGAAAGTGTATTAGGTCCTCTTTTGTTTATTATGTATATAAATGACATGCGACGAGTTTTACGTTTCTGTGATATTAATCTTTTTGCCGATGACACCGTATTATTCATTGCAGCTAAGAATGTAGAAGAAACCGTTTCATACTTGAACGAAGATTTACGTTCTCTAAGCAGATGGTTGAAGTATAAGCAATTGAAATTGAATATTGATGAAACTAAATTTATGATTTTCTCGCGCACCGTTGTAAATGACGATGTCTCTGTTTTGATAGATGAGAGGCAATTGATCGCGTTCGGGAGATTAAATATCTTGGCGTAATGACAACCTAAAGTTCAACGCTCACATTGACAATGTCATCAAGAAATCTGCCAAAAAGTATGGAATTCTATGCCGTCTAAAAACCGAATTAACGATTAGTAGTAAAATACAGCTATACAAGTCAATCATCTCTCCACATTTGGATTTTTGCCCTACTTTTTTATACTTAGCCAATAACACACAACTATTGAGGTTACAGCGTTTGCAGAATAGAATAATGCGTTTGATTTTAAATTGTGATAGATTAACTTCCTCTGTTTTAATGTTGGTCGCTTTGCAATGGCTATCCGTGAAGCAACGAATTGTTTATTTGTCTATGGTGTTCATTTTTAAAATAATTAATGGTTTGCTACCTCAATATTTGAGTGATCGAATTGAAAGAGGAAGAGATATAACACTAGAAACGCGGATGAAATAAGAACACTTTTTTTTCTGACGAGAGCTCCACAAAATTCATTGTTTTATAAAGGTATAAATTTTTTCAATTCGATCCGACAATGTATTTACACGTGAAAGTTTCTATTGTATAGAACGACACTAAGTTTTTCAAAATGATGTAAAATTTACCTGACGAAGTTCGAACAAACGGATTTTGAATGACGACACAAACAAACGGATTTATTCTAGATGAACAATTTGTTTTGGTTTCTATTCATATATTGATTGTTTTATTGAAGCTTGTAAATGACGAAGTTTTATACGAACGGATCTTATTGTGTTGTAAAATTTTATTCATATGTTTATATTAACTTGGACTTATCAAAATTTATAACAACAAAACTACTGTGTTCGTCACGGTGATGATGATGGATTTTTTTCCATTTATGTTGTTGTAGCTTTAAAAAATAATAGAAAGAGACTACAAAAGCTTGAGCCTCGCGCGCGGGTTTCAGATATAAATGATTTCTTTTAGCAATAAAGTTAAAATTTGTATTTGAATGTTTAGAGAAAATCATGAAGTAGTTGTGGTTAGTCTGGCTGAAGGTCATGAAAACCCTGTGCTAGTTTTGTGTGCTCTATGAATCAAGTATACAGTTTTTGGAGAAGTTTATATCTGAAGGAAATATCAGTTCGTTTTTTTTGTATAACTGATTAAAATGTGACTACATTATTATCTATAGAAAAATCGTCCAGCTCAAACCTTTGTAGGGGTATGTGGCGGGACCATCATCATCATCATCATCATTCAGACGTCTCGGAAAGTCGTCGCAAGCGGCGCGCACGTACTCCATCGGCATCTCGTCCCAGATTTTCGTGATAACTCGCTTGAATTGCTTCAAATTTGTTATTTTATAGTCGTTCAGCTTCGTCATCATGTATCAACACACGAAATAATCCAGTGGATTCAGATCCGGAGACGACGGAGGCCATTCATTCTTTGAAATGAACTCGGTCAAGTTTTCCTCACACCACGCCTGAACAACCTTTGCGGTGTGGGATGGGGCGCCATCTTGCTGGAAGCAGTAGTAATCGTCTTCAAACAATAGTTCAGCTTGAGGCAGAACATTTTTATTCAAAACCGTGTCCAGGTAGTACGCTGCGTTGATTTTGACCCTTCTATCGATAAAAATAAGAGACAGTTTACCTCTCTTGCAAATGGCTCCCCAAACCATCACTGATGTCTTATTTTGGAACCGGGAAACTCCAAACTCGATCATTTTGGCGATTGACTGTTTGCTCCAAAACGAACAGCTTCTCGTCCGAAAAATCAATCTCGTCATCTGCGCGCCAACCGAGCAACTCCCGCGACCGTTGGTACCTCTTGTCCTTTGTAGCTTTGGTAACCCCATGAACCACCTGTTTTTTGTACGGTGTAAGTTTTAAATCCTTGCACAGAAGCAGGCGGATTGATTCTCGGTTCATTTTAAGGTTCCTGGCCAGCTTCCGTGCAGATTGGGCGGGATTCCGGCGAATCCGGTCTCGTATAATCTTTTTCAGCCTTGGAGTTCTCACAGACCTTGGTCGTCCAGATCGTGCCTTGTCCTCGGTGCTCCGGTCTCTAGTTACCGATTTATGGTCCGGTACACGAACTTCCGGTTGATTCCGAGCGGTTTTAGGTGTTCGAATATGTGTCCGGGTTTGTACCCTTTCACATATTCAGCGATAACAGCTGCTCTTAACTCTGCCATGGCTCACAACTCAATGTAAACAAACTGCACAGAAACGAAACTCTGCCACATTGGGCAGCAAAATTAACCCTTTCATTTGACATTTAGATGGCACCAGAGAGATGCAACGTGTAGGCTACAGGCGACCCAAAAAAGTGTGACCGGACTTTTTTGTCACCGTGTAATATCAAGAGTGTAAGCGATACCCAAAGATACAATAACAATTTGTTTTTGCATGATCCTCCCCCTTTTGCGGGAAGGGGGCTGCATTTTTGGCCAGGGCCGTTCAAAACATAGAAATATCGCTTCAGCAATGAGACAGAATCATCGCGTCTTCGATAAAATTGAATGCGACTCCCTCCCCGAAAAAGTAAAGGATTATGTAAAGACCAATTGTTATTGTATCTTTCAGTATCGCTTACACTCTTGATATTATATTAAACAGACTTCAAAAAAGGTAATTAACCGTCGAGATAAACCTATTTTAGTATTGTAGGGGAATTGGGACGAAATCGACATGTTGCTAACACTTTAAGTAGATTAGACACCAACCAATCAATTTCTGAGACTTTTTTACTCAATATAAGATATAATTTGACTACCGCTTTTGGATATTAGCGCATTACCAGTAATGCTCAGACATACTCGATATTACTTTGTTTTGGGAAATATACTAAAAGCATGCCAAAACTAATTTCGTAGTATCACCGTTTTAAACTCAGTTTTTGTCCGATTTAAGATCTGTTTTTTTTAAAGATGCTAATATGTGTACAAACTCTTAGAATTTTGATATTTGGTCTTAAAACAAAATGGCGTCGAAAAAACGTCGAAAATTTCCTATTTCTAAAAAGTTCAAAATGGCGCCATAGTTGCCCCTTAAGTTGCAATATGCTCAAAACAAATGTCGCTAATGTAAACAAAGTTCACAAAAATATGATTCTGGGTATTCGAACCATTTTCCACGGAGGATTGAGCCCCGGTTAAGTGAGCCTTCGTCCCGCTCTTTTTTTTATTTTGTTTATAGTCTGCAAATGCCCGACGAATCGGATATTGGATACTTTCAAACTTGAAAGACAACGACGTTTGAAATGATTGGTTTTATCAGAATGGAAACGTCCTCGCATTTTGGTTATATTATTATTGAGTAGTATTCAGGAATTTTTATCTGTTTTCCAGTAACAGAAAGTCGTCATCTTGGATTTCAAAATTGCTTGTTGCAAATTGCATGGAGTCGATTTCTAGCCTCTGAGCGTCAGTCTGATTCCAAAAACACCCATAATGATTGTGTGGTAATGTTTCCAGACTGTTTCCAGACACCGAAAGTTGCCATCTTAGAATTAAAAATGGTTGATTGTTGGTATCTGTGCATCATTACGATTAGGAAAATACCCATATTGGGCGGTATTAGGTCACTCTCGGCTGTTTTTTCAGAAACCGGAAGTCGCCTCTGTGCATTGTTTTAGTTCCACAAATACCGATATGAAGTGGTCCTTTTCTTCACATGTCAAATTTGGTGCCATTAGCTTGATTAGCCCTCGAGTTGTACAAAAAAATTTGTTTCATTTGTATGGGAGCCCTTCCTTTCACATGAGGGAGGGGGTCGACCCCCCTTTGTTTGATTAGTTTTCCATTACAACAGCGGGAGGGGTAACGAATCACCATGAATTTATTTCTTGCTCGCTAAAACCAAAGACGAGATAACAAGATACACAAGTGTCAGATCTTCTCATATACCTTGCGAACTTCAAGTAATCTGGCGCCCCAGAACGACTCCCAGAAACATTAAAGGGCTATTCCCATTGCTCCGGGCTGTGTCCGTGTCCTCTCCGGGACTTTTCTTGCATTCACACTGTGCCGTGTTTGAACCGTGCCTGCGCCGCGCTCTGGCTGAGAAATGTTGATGTGTGTATGTGAAAGAACGTCTTCCTCTTTTTTTCATACCGCAGCTCACTCCGCGCGAAATATGGCACTACAACATACACGCATCTACCCAAGTGCCTTCCGTGCACTCTCCGGCCAACACAAAGTATCGTCGGTAACGATATTTTTTCTCTCGCACGTCGGCGTGCCAAACCGATAATACATACACAGACACAGTTGATGTGTCTTAGTCGCGTTGAGGGCGTTTCGACCTTGCTTACAGTCATATGCAGGGAGCTGTGCGTCTTGTTATTGCTAGTTTTAGCTAAAACCTTCACATGCCAAATTAGATTCCATTTGCTTGATTAGTTCTTGAGTTGGGCAGAAATTTGTGTTTTATTTGTATGGGAGCCCTCCTCACAAGAGGTGGAGGAGTCTCCAACTACCCTATTCAACTTCCCGTCCCCTAAAACCCTTACATACAATTTTTCACGCCGATCGGTTAGTAAGTAGTTCTGGAAAGGTATAGTGATAATCCAAATTTTCAATAAAATGGCATTAAAGCTCTACAAAACGCCATATTCAGATATTTTTTCTAGCGATGTTGAGAAGAGTAAGATGACCCTGAAAATTGACATTTTTTAGAAGAAAAATGCGTTTTTTTCGTCAATTTACCTCTTCGCCATATATTGTGACCATGCGTTTTGAAGTACTCTTAGTGTAGAATAATACCACAAATTTTTAGGAAAATCCATCAAGTCTAGCAGGAGTTATTGTACTATTATATATGCTTCCGTGCAGATTGGGCGGGATTCCGGCGAATCCGGTCTCGTATAATCTTTTTCAGCCTTGGAGTTCTCACAGACCTTGGTCGTCCAGATCGTGCCTTGTCCTCGGTGCTCCGGTCTCTAGTTACCGATTTATGGTCCGGTACACGAGCTTCCGGTTGATTCCGAGCGGTTTTAGGTGTTTGAATATGTGTCCGGGTTTGTACCCTTTCACATATTCAGCGATAACAGCTGCTCTTAACTCTGCCATGGCTCACAACTCAATGTAAACAAACTGCACAGAAACGAAACTCTGCCACATTGGGCAGCAAAATTAACCCTTTCATTTGACATTTAGATGGCACCAGAGAGATGCAACGTGTAGGCTACAGGCGACCCAAAAAAGTGTGACCGGACTTTTTTGTCACCGTGTAATATCAAGAGTGTAAGCGATACTCAAAGATACAATAACAATTTGTCTTTGCATGATCCTCCCCCTTTTGCGGGAAGGGGGCTGCATTTTTGGCCAGGGCCGTTCAAAACATAGAAATATCGCTTCAGCAATGAGACAGAATCATCGCGTCTTCGATAAAATTGAATGCGACTCCCTCCCCGAAAAAGTAAAGGATTATGTAAAGACCAATTGTTATTGTATCTTTCAGTATCGCTTACACTCTTGATATTATATTAAACAGACTTCAAAAAAGGTAATTAACCGTCGAGATAAACCTATTTTAGTATTGTAGGGGAATTGGGACGAAATCGACATGTTGCTAACACTTTAAGTAGATTAGACACCAACCAATCAATTTCTGAGACTTTTTTACTCAATATAAGATATAATTTGACTACCGCTTTTGGATATTAGCGCATTACCAGTAATGCTCAGACATACTCGATATTACTTTGTTTTGGGAAATATACTAAAAGCATGCCAAAACTAATTTCGTAGTATCACCGTTTTAAACTCAGTTTTTGTCCGATTTAAGATCTGTTTTTTTTAAAGATGCTAATATGTGTACAAACTCTTAGAATTTTGATATTTGGTCTTAAAACAAAATGGCGTCGAAAAAACGTCGAAAATTTCCTATTTCTAAAAAGTTCAAAATGGCGCCATAGTTGCCCCTTAAGTTGCAATATGTTCAAAACAAATGTCGCTAATGTAAACAAAATTCACAAAAATATGATTCTGGGTATTCGAACCATTTTCCACGGAGGATTGAGCCCCGGTTAAGTGAGCCTTCGTCCCGCTCTTTTTTTTATTTTGTTTATAGTCTGCAAATGCCCGACGAATCGGATATTGGATACTTTCAAACTTGAAAGACAACGACGTTTGAAATGATTGGTTTTATCAGAATGGAAACGTCCTCGCATTTTGGTTATATTATTATTGAGTAGTATTCAGGAATTTTTATCTGTTTTCCAGTAACAGAAAGTCGTCATCTTGGATTTCAAAATTGCTTGTTGCAAATTGCATGGAGTCGATTTCTAGCCTCTGAGCGTCAGTCTGATTCCAAAAACACCCATAATGATTGTGTGGTAATGTTTCCAGACTGTTTCCAGGCACCGAAAGTTGCCATCTTAGAATTAAAAATGGTTGATTGTTGGTATCTGTGCATCATTACGATTAGGAAAATACCCATATTGGGCGGTATTAGGTCACTCTCGGCTGTTTTTTCAGAAACCGGAAGTCGCCTCTGTGCATTGTTTTAGTTCCACAAATACCGATATGAAGTGGTCCTTTTCTTCACATGTCAAATTTGGTGCCATTAGCTTGATTAGCCCTCGAGTTGTACAAAAAAAATTGTTTCATTTGTATGGGAGCCCTTCCTTTCACATGAGGGAGGGGGTCGACCCCCCTTTGTTTGATTAGTTTTCCATTACAACAGCGGGAGGGGTAACGAATCACCATGAATTTATTTCTTGCTCGCTAAAACCAAAGACGAGATAACAAGATACACAAGTGTCAGATCTTCTCATATACCTTGCGAACTTCAAGTAATCTGGCGCCCCCGAACGACTCCCAGAAACATTAAAGGGCTATGCCCATTGCTCCGGGCTGTGTCCGTGTCCTCTCCGGGACTTTTCTTGCATTCACACTGTGCCGTGTTTGAACCGTGCCTGCGCCGCGCTCTGGCTGAGAAATGTTGATGTGTGTATGTGAAAGAACGTCTTCCTCTTTTTTTCATACCGCAGCTCACTCCGCGCGAAATATGGCACTACAACATACACGCATCTACCCAAGTGCCTTCCGTGCACTCTCCGGCCAACACAAAGTATCGTCGGTAACGATATTTTTTCTCTCGCACGTCGGCGTGCCAAACCGATAATACATACACAGACACAGTTGTTGTGTCTTAGTCGCGTTGAGGGCGTTTCGACTTTGCTTACAGTCATATGCAGGGAGCTGTGCGTCTTGTTATTGCTAGTTTTAGCTAAAACCTTCACATGCCAAATTAGATTCCATTTGCTTGATTAGTTCTTGAGTTGGGCAGAAATTTGTGTTTTATTTGTATGGGAGCCCTCCTCACAAGAGGTGGAGGAGTCTCCAACTACCCTATTCAACTTCCCGTCCTCTAAAACCCTTACATACAATTTTTCACGCCGATCGGTTAGTAAGTAGTTCTGGAAAGGTATAGTGATAATCCAAATTTTCACTAAAATGGCATTAAAGCTCTACAAAACGCCATATTCAGATATTTTTTCTAGCGATGTTGAGAAGAGTAAGATGACCCTGAAAATTGACATTTTTTAGAAGAAAAATGCGTTTTTTTCGTCAATTTACCTCTTCGCCATATATTGTGACCATGCGTTTTGAAGTACTCTTAGTGTAGAATAATACCACAAATTTTTAGGAAAATCCATCAAGTCTAGCAGGAGTTATTGTACTATTTAGTATTTGGAAGTTTTTGGACATATCATTTTTAAGAGCCCATTTTACCCCACTTAACCTCAATGAAAAAAATTGAAATTTTGCAAAACTTCCTACCTTGAATAGACAAACAAACGCTGAAAATTTTAGCCCAATCGGAGAACATCAAAACAACATGCGGTTGCGCCTCTCGCGAACTGGTTCTTAACTTCAAAATTTGTCAAAAAACAACATTTTTCAAACGGGTCGCAAATGTCAATTCGGGCGTTTCCGGATGAGATATTAGCAAGGGTGTGTTTGTGATGATTTGAACTTCCAAATTTTCGAAGATTATATGATCGGATTCCGCGAGATTTGATAACTTTTTTTAATATTGAAAACGCTCGAAAATACATAAAAATCACTAGTTTCGAAAACTTCTCAAGAGTAGTTATAATTTTTAATTTTGGAATTTCTGTCAACCAGTTTATTAGCATTGAACATAAAGAACTCATTTGCTGCAAAATATTGCTCAATTGACTTTTTTTGACATTTGACACAAGTTGTTACTATAAATGGCTCGATCTTTAAAAAAATGCTTGAAAATTTGTCAATATTTATAGTTCTCCCAGCATATGTAAATACCGTTTAACGTAAATCGAGTGATGGCATTTTGTGAAGATTTTATTTAAGCTGCTGGAAAAATATAGCGGCACCAAAAAACTTCAAAAAACTTTATTCTTATTCTGGTCAGCTTTTTCTTCTAGGTACTCCTCTGTGCAGCGACTGAAGTGCATCGAGAGTTAAAAATAATAGCAGGAGGGTGGTAATCAAGACATGGTGGTATCAAAGACATGGTACTACGTAAATTATTATTCATCAAACTCGTCAGTTATACAATAATGTCAGTGCGGATATTGTACGCGGTCCAACCATTTATGTAATAACTGAATGAAGTTTGCCGTTGAATTAATCGACCTTTACAAAGCAATCCTACTGTGATCAGAAGCCACTGCAAATGCGCTGAATTTGGTTTGAAAAATATATAACACTTTATTTGAAAAGATCTAACGTCTTTTAAAAAGACGGTTATAGTTTGACATAAGAGCAGAATTTTGAACGTCATACTCTTGTCTACCACCAATTAATTTCAGCACGAACAGAATTTTCCCCCCGTTGCACATCAGCAATATGCAACACGCAACAGTTGCACTCTTGATATCTGCTTCCATCCGACATGAGAAAAACTTGGTTGTTCTTCTGCCAAGCCGCAACACGACACAATACGTATTATATTGTTGCGCTCGTGAGACCTCTATCAGTCTGTCCCGCTGGATGCCAAAACGAGATGAGATTCATTTTTCATTTTTTTTCGGTTGCGAAACTGGGACAGACTATGGGAACTTGAAAAAAGGCGGAGTAGTCAAAGGATAGTTCTGAAATAAACATGCCAATAATTATACGAAAAGTTTCGGTAAAATTTCACCTATCGACAAAAACCTTAGTTTTCAGCATCTGTTTAGTGAAATTAACATGGCACACTGGGCCAAGAATGGTATCTAGCAGAACGAATTTATTAGCGCTTTCAAGAATTAATCAATCAGTTTTTTATCTTTTATCCCTTTTACGATTCCGTCACCGAGTTGAAGGTATCCTGGGAATTCTTACTAAGGATTCTCTGCGTGTTAGTAAGGGGTGAAAAGTAAAATTTGCTTCATTACAGCAAACTGAAGAAAAGAAAGTAGTGGGGACTTACCAGTCATGCTTCGTCGACTCGGCAGAAAAGTTTATGCTATGTATTTGGTGGGACCAGGTCGGTGTTAATTAATATGAGCTGTTGAAACCGAACGGAGCCGTCACTCGGGAACGGCATCGACTTCAATTGCTGCAATTAAGCCGAACACTGCCCGAAAAATGGTCACAATACTAGCAGAGGCCTGACAAGTGATTCTACTGCATGACAATGCTCGGCCTCATACTGTCAAAGTCGGTAAATATTACATAGAAACGCTCAAAAGCGAAGGTCTATCTCATCCGCCATATTCTTAGATATTGCGCCGTCTGGTTATCAATTGTTCCATTTGACGACTCATGGTCTGGCTGATCAGCAGTCCTGCCCACATGAAAACATCGAAAAATGGTTGAATGAACAGTCTCAAAAGACAGTGAACAATCTCAAAAGACGACATTTTCATCGCAACGGTATTCAAGCATTACCAAAAAGATGGAAAAAGTTGATAGCGATGGGCAACACATTGAAGGATTTATAAGCAACTTTTTTTTAAAATAAATTAAATTTTATTAAAACAAACAACGAGGATTTAATTGCCTGTCTAACAGCTTACTGTGTCTTCGAACGCTTGAAATCATATTACCTTCTCATACTCTTTCATTCCGTTAATTACAAATGGCTGTAGTAATCGTAAAACTGTTGTATAGAGCAGATTCCGATAGCCGGTTAAAAACCATTATCTGAAATGGTAAAAATTGCCATGATATGTTTCTTTGTGTACAGATTGTGTACAGACTTGTCAAAAGAACTACGTAGGGAGAGAGCAGTTAAAGAGTGAACCATGTCGACTTTACATTTTATGCTTTACATATAATTATTGCCCTAAATTGCTGTTAATTACTGAACTGTCTTGTAATCAACTGAGTAGTTTTGAAAATGATTCAAGTTTAGAGTTTGGTGGAAATTGAAACATTAGCACAAAAAATAGTTTGGAATGAAAATGTTTTTTTTCTGGTTGATGCTTCTGTTTGCAAACATTCGTTATAAAAGTTGACAGCTCTTTCAAGCTTCTGTCCCGATATGAAAATGATACATTTTTGGCATGCAAAGTTTCATAGGTGTGTTGAATTATGGCTAACTATGTTTTCTGCATGTTTAATAAATGTGGAAGCTCGAGGTAAGATGTGATAGTATGCATTAAAAAAAAATCTGCAGTGCATATTAAACATTTTGAAAGCAAATTCAAGCACGCGTTATTAGGGGTTAGTTTAGCATAATGCAAATATTATAGTACAGGTAAAATAGATTCTATCATGGCTTAGTTCAACCCAAACAAACAACAGAGTAGCGAGAAAAGTATAGAGCATCACGAAAACCGCTATCAACAGAAATGACAAACGCTAATAAATACCTTCATCTTTTTCGTCGCCAACCGGAGTGGCCAAATCCTCGTGCTGTGTGCTGAACCCGATCCAGCCTTTTTCTTCGACCACATCGCTCTGGATGGCCGCCTTTCCGCGGCTGATGGTGGTGTTCTTTTTCAGCGCAGGTGCCTTGGGCGAGAGTGTCGCAGCCGGTGTGGGACCCGCCTTTTTGGGTGACTGCTTGGGGGAGGGCCGAGGAGATACTACTGCTTTCGGTGCTAGCTTTGACGGTTCGAATTCGTCAACGTTGAGGATTTTATGATGTTCATCGAAGCTTACGCGACGTGGTGACGAGTGTTTCTTTTTCCCAGCAGAAAGCTCTTCGGAAGACGATCCAATTGAGACGCTGCTTCGTTCTTCGGGGATCACTTCGAAACGTTGGGTGTACTTTCCGCTGTTGGCCGAGCGTTTTGGGGTACTACTGTTGGGTGGGGCGTTTTTACGAACACTCGGAGATCGCTTGCCCTTCTCTTTTAGTTCTTCTGGAGTTTGAATGAATGTTACTCCTACGTCATCTGGGTTCGACAAGGCCTCCAGCAAGTAATCAGCAATCATACGATCGACTTTCGGTGTACCGCCAGCGGTGGAAAGGGGACTGTTTTCTCTTGAATTATTACTTCTTCTGTTTCGTCCCCACCGATAAATGGGCACAGGTATGCGCGATCGCTTCGGACCAGAACGGCTTCCAGCGCTTTTTGCCCGTTGTCGATTTCTAGAAACACTACTGCGTGGAGCGCTATCACCACACTCTACGATCTCAAGGATTTCGATATGTGTGTCTCCCTCTTGGATCTCCGTCTTCTGGTACATTCGCCTTGGGCCACCCTCAATGTCGGGGGTCAAATCCGCTTGCTGGTAAAGTGTCATGTGTTGAACATCCTTTAGGACTTGTTTTCTTTTGGTTTCAATAGGCGTTTTGCGAGGTGTCTTTGATGATGCTGTTGTTGTCGCAGTGACGGAACGGCCGGAAGACTTTGTCGAGGCTGGTGGAATCTCAACAGATGTACGAGCTTGTCTTCTCTCCGCAGCTTGACCCCAGGGGCTTTTGGTAGCTTTCTTCGCGCTTGACGTGCTTTCACTGGAACCTGCGCCGCCAGCAGCCGGATTTTGAATTTGCATATTTCCGCGTGCATCGATCTTGTAGGATTCCAACAAACCCAACTCGGTTCGAAGAGCATTAGTTTTTTTCTTGGCCTTCGGTAGTCTGGCTGCATAGGAACCGGAGGTTTGGCCAAAAATACGTTTCTTGTCTTCTGGAGCGATATGTTCCTTGCGACCAAGCGCTCGATCGATGGTGCTTATAACTTGGATCGCTGGTTCTCCGTAGAACTTTTTTTGCTCGATCTTCCGCATCATTTTTCGATGACGTTTCTGATTCTCCTGCTCCCGTTTCCAGACCATCATTCGATGACGACTATTTAGCCGTTCCTTGATCAGAAGCGGCATCGTATCGGCAACTACAATATGCTCATCGATTATCACAGCGGTATCCTGAATAGGCACGAAGAAGGCTTCTCCTTTTTCGTGACGGGGTGACTTTTCCGAGAGTGTGGTTTCCGATTTTGTTGTACTTTCTGCAGCTGCCGGAGGTTGAGTGAGGCTCTTTTTTCGATCATGGCGTCTTCGAGGCGTAATTTCCACCTCATCTAAACTGTCGACTAGGCTCGTAGTGTCCGAGTCGGAACCGTTATTACCCAGTAGATCATCAAACTCTTCCTCGGCTGAAGTATTTGAGGGTTGAACTTCCATCGATTCCGTACGGGGAAATGCCGAAATGCGAGACACTATGATAGATCTGGAGTTTGCGTTTCCGCGGTATGTTGATCCCGTTCCAATTTTACTGATAATCTGCATCTCCGGTTCCGAAGCAATATCCGTATGATCGGATGGGTCGGTTTCAAGACCGTACGCAGGAAAGTAATATTTTCCATTGAGGTCAATTTCCGATGGTCCATCAGACTCCCGAGAACCATTCTTTGGTACTAAATAGAAACCGTTAGCATTGTGCTTTTTCTCCCCATTTTTCTTGCGTATATAATTGATTGCAAGCTTTCCGCCTCCCTCCATGGAATTATTATTCACACTATCTTCATTTTCTTTTTCATTCTCTTTATAGTGTCTGCTGAGTGGTGAATTACAAACAACTCCACCCCCACCGTTGATGTATTTCTCTGGCAGTTTATGTTTCATTTCATGGCCATTTACAAGTTTGCTGTCACCTTGATCGTACATTTGACCTTTCTCCCCCTGCTGATTGTTGTTGGTTAGGTCACCACTCGCAGTCCACTCGGCAGCACTATTAGCGAACACTTCTTTCGTATCTAGAAGGTTGTTCAAATTATCAACCAACAAATTCGATATGTACTCATCCAATTGTTCGTCCTTTTTCAAATAATCACCACCCGTCAACGCTGTCAACTCATTTGCCTCCCGCACACACTTCTCATTAGTGCCATTTCTCACACTTTCACTATCGGTACTTTCCCCGGAAATACTAACCGCACTACTACTTGCGTTGCTACTACGCCGCACAATTTGTTTTTTCAGTGGGAAATGTTCGCCATTCGAAAGTTTTTCACTGACCTTCACAGCACTAGCTCCTGGTGGCGCACTACTAGCAATAATCTCAGCACGTTTTCCAGGATGTACATCAGTATCAATATCACCCCCGCGCTGAGCAGCAATTTCCCGATAAGTTTCACCAGCATTATCTTTGCGGGCATACGCTTCTTCCTTAAGAAACTCACTGAGATCACTTTCGTTATCCTGAACGTTTAAGTTCGTACTGCTGGCTTCTTCGTCGGGGTCGACTTCTTGCTCGTTATCGATTAACGCACTCTCTTCACTGCCTTCAAGGATAACGCCAGTGCTGCCAGCTGGACCAGACGGTCGAGCACAATCCTGAGACACTATCGATGATGAGGCACTACTAGAAAGATCTGCTTCGTCTAGCTCAATGTCGTTGGTTATACCGGTGGCATTATCCTGTAAACCATTCATGAAGACGCAGTTTCGCCTGTTCCGGCCATTCACCAATCCTTCTCTACGTCGTAGCAGCGCGTTATTTGAAATTTCCGATTTCGAATCTACACTGTTCTCTACTAAACCCTCACTGGAGACCAAATTTCTTCCCGGGCTACTGATTTCACTCACTTTCTCCCCGTTGTCGGATTCGTTCTGCAGATTATTGTTTCTCACCGAGGTCACCAATCGAAGCCTTTTCGGAGATTCCTCGATTAACTTTCCGCTTCTAGCGTTGCTCGCGTACTGACTTTCCAACTTCGCACATTCCTTACAAGAGGTAGTCGAGGTTGTCACAGAACTACTTCCACCCTCGCTGCTGGCTCCGCTCCCGTCACCAGCTAGCCCTTCTGGAGGAATAATGCTTTCAATGCTGTAAATTCTTCGCGGCGTTCGCCTTAACGGTGGTGACCAGCTCCCTGACCGGTCGTACCGTCGCATTTCTTTGCTCCACATTCTTCGCAGTAGGGTGGATTTTCTCATCGAAAAATCGGCGGCAGCACCCGCACCTAACACGCAACCTCCTCCCAGTGCACCTGCGCCCACCCCGTTGACCACCCCATTGCTACCGACAGGACCAATATAGTTATTATTATTGTTGTTTGTGCTACTATTTATACCAATGACACTACTACATTTTTGGCTACGACTAATACCACCTAGAGACGTCTGGCGTCGGCTCATCGTGACCAAGTTAGACTCGGACCCGGTGGATGCCAGCGTTTGGAAATGGTTCCCATTGCTGCTAGGTGCGGCCTCCAGGCTGTTGGCCGCTCGCGTAATCGATTTCCGCTGAACTAGAGCCGGAGCTGCCAGCGGTGATTCGGGTTGCTTTCGGCTGCCTGCCGGGGATTCTCTGCTTCTGGCGCGTGTCATTGGCCCACCTCGCCGATGCGGACTTTCTTGTTGCTGCTGGTACTGCGGCGTCGGTGGAGTTTGGCTGTAACATGGCGAGGGGCAGTAGTAGTTTTTGTTGCTCATGCTAATGCTGTTGTGGTTGGTGTCGTGCGGCTCATCGTATGATTTCTGCTGAGCCAAAGTGTGCCTGCGGAAAGGGATGGGGAAGGTCGGAACCAGTGTGGCAGAGGGTGGAAGAAACAAATGTAGAATGAGAGAAGCAAAGAAATCAAATGATTAGTACTGTAACATGAACCATTGAAATTGCAAGGAGGAGATTGGGCGAAGTAGATAGACGAAGTACATTGGTTTCATATGTAAAGCACAGCAAATTTTTTATTGTTTTGTGTTTGCACTTAATTTCTGTTGCTGCTGATTGGTGCTAAAAATTCACTTTTACAATAAATCCGGTGAAATGAATCATTTAAAAACGAAAAGTTGCATTCTATTCAAAATTTTAGTGTTGTATGCAGAACAAAAACATTTCGTTGGAAATTTATTGCGTACTAGTAATGATTAGCTCCTAATTGCATGTTTATTATGCATGTCCTGAAACTGAAGTAAGTTGAATTTGTTCCAAGCGTGTTTTGAAAATATCAGATAATATTATCTAATTTTTGAATGGTTCCATAATAACGTTAGCTAGCAATTCCGAGCGAGACCGTTATAAAAATACTAAAATATCAAATTACACATTCCAGCGTAACGCGACACCATGAGGAACCGACTTTGTTGTACATTTAAGGCTGGATATTAGAAATTATCTCAAAGAGCATATGATTTAACAGGACGTAAATAATGCCAACTATATGTTCTTTCTTACGACTGGTTGGTTTAGCAATTTAGATAGTTGTATCATGTACTGCAGCCCGATACATTTCGTAACGCGACACCATCGCTGAATTTCGCTTTTTCAACCTTCGATGGCATACGTTCAGATATCTGCTCTGCTGTAAGTTCTTGAACCCTGCTTTCTTCTAGACATTTGTTCCGGAGACAAAATCCAACAAAATGACATATTACAACATAGAAAACACTGAATTTTCAGCGAAATGCTCCCAAAACTATTTCGGTGTGTCAATGGTGTCGCGCTACGCAAAACAGTCTCCTGCAAATGGTGTCGCGTTACGAAAATGCGAGCTTTGTAAATGTGGGCATCGTGATTTGTTTTTAGTCATATTATCTTTGGCAAAGTAGTTGTTTAGGTAAATACCAACATATTTATGCTATGACATTTACATTTAGTTCAAATTTACGCCGATGGGGGCGTTTCAGATTTATATTATTTTACCACTAATCGTACTGAGAATGGTTTCCTTCATAAAAAAGTTATGTCTCTTTCAGATTTTAATTTTTTTATATAGTTTTCCTTGAAGTCAAGAGGAAACAAGTAGTTTATGCAAAGCTATCATTCATCACCCTCCACTTTTCGACTGGCAAACAAAATTAGCTGTAAATTTATGAAACAATAGGCCCTTTTACTGAAGCCTCGGCGAGCAACTCGTCTCGTTTGGATTTTCCTGCTTCAATCTTACTCAAAATTGCACTCAAATTGCAAATTTGTTGAGGTTTCCAAGATAAAAATATCAAAATGTACTTGAAGTAAGAAAAGATATGTGAAAAACACGAATGAATCCGTTTTTTGGGGTTTGTTGTAGCTTGTGTGTTGGAATATTAGGTAGTGTCGTAACCATCAGATATTGAGTGAGTTGGGTAGGAATGTTGTTATTTTATAATGTACCTAGAGTTCGATGAGTTTGAATGAATGTTGAAAAGCTTTTTCTATTGCTTTATTAAGGTGGCTGTCAGCTACAGGCTGGTTCGCCACCGTGTGTTGAAAAGGTAGTATTCAGCAACTCCCCATGGAACGAAGTGAAGTATAATTCGCCTGGTTGTTTTCGTGTTTCGGAGGGTTTAGCATTAAAGACCAACGAGTTTCCATCGTTTGATATTTAGGTATATCGTTTGGGTATAATACGTTTTCAATTTTTGACTAGAAGGTAAAACATTACCAGAGTATATGTAGTGTACGTTAGGTTTCTGTTTTATTCTCTGTCATGTGGCAAATCCATCAATATCACATTAAATATGTAAATAAATCGAATGAATGATGTAACTATATCAATCGATAGTAAGTGTTCCATCTGGAAATGCACAAAGGTGATAGGCAGATTTGATTCCTTTAACTGAGGAAGAAGACTCCCATAGGTTTTCACGGGAGTTTAGGGCGATAATTTCCGAAGGTTTAATTTCTACTGTTCGGATACCCGGAAGGTTATTCTGGCAAATGCGTATAAAATCCGCAGCGTTGTTGACAGCATCAATTCTAAAACCCCGTGCCAGGGTTTTGTCACGAACGACCATCTTCGCTTTCCCACCAACAGCGTCGCAGAGTCCTTTACCATGCCGAATATGTTTTTAAATAGTGAGTATCTTATTTTTGATGTGTTTTTCGTAAATAACATGGTTGGTTGAAGCAGTATTTTTGCCAAAAAGCAAAGAAAACTAGACACACCTAGCAACTGAATCAATTGCTTAAGAAACAACATACCTATGTCTATTAAAGGTTAAAATAGTCAAATACACTGTGTTTCCTCAATTTATTTTAGTTTTCAAGAACAAAGATATTTTTACATTTTTAATGTTATCTGAAAACCATTCTGGTATTTTTCCATGGGTTTTTTGTTGGCATTGAATATAAATTGATCTAATTCCAGTGAAAAGCAAACTCCTCACTTATAGGTGGATATAATTTGATGCAGATGACTATTATTTATCATGATTCCATGTTGTATTATCAATATACACTGACAAAAGCTCAAAAACTCGTTTTTGGTAACTTTATAAAAACACATAAAATTTTCGTAACGCGACACCATAACTTTGACCCTATTGTAACTTTGAGTGGAATGCTCCAATTTCACATACCAGCATATGCTGAGAAAGGCCTCATCGAGTACTAAGAAAATCTTGAATACTATTTTTCTACAGTTTGTAACATCTGCACAATACGAAAAAAACTACTATTTTTGTAACGCGATACCATAATAAAGGACCTGTTTTTCAATGACCTACCAATTGAATCTACTAAATAGCAGCAACAACTGCGTTTAGGCCATGAATACGTCCATAAAAACCCTTTACTTTCTGATGCATCACATACCCATAGCTACAAAATAGTATCATTTGAGCATATTTTTCAAAAATAATGTCAAAACTATGATTTTATTAATCTTTTATGAGTGTTTTAATTCAATCATTTAGTCAAGTTTTGCATGTAAATTTAAATGAAACAAACGTTTTCCGTGAAGTTCAATTAATCCTCTTTCACATACACAACAGTTCTAAGTCAAATATGCAGTTTGAAATTTGGATGTCTTGGCGTAGATGAGCTAGGAATGTGTCTATAGAGGCCTTCGACTTCGACCGGCGGCAGACCTCGCACACGCTGGATGTGTGCTGTCGACGAGGATGCCAGAGCAACGGGTGTAAGGGGAGACTAGAGAGGAGCAGCCCAGAGGACCGAGTTTTGTGGAGGCGTATTCTGGATTCGGTAAAGGATCTAAACGGTCTGTCGCCATAAAAGTAAGTAAGTAACAATGTATTTTTTTGCAAGAGGTTTGCTCGATTGGGGCTAATCAATTTAATGGGGTGAAGCGGTAAATTTCAGCGATAATGCTCTTTCAACTCTCTTTTTTTATTATTAATAGGTAACTCTGAAGAGAAGCATTGACTGGTAATGAGAAGCGTTGATATTGAATTGCCATTTACCGATGACACGGGATGATTTCAGAACGCTTGTTATTCTCCGCTCCGCACAAACTGCAATCAAGCAAAGAAGAAATAACGGTCCGAACATACGCTATAGCTATTAGCAGTAGCCGTATGGTTGAAAGTAAACGTGACACGTTAAATAGCCTCTCCAGCTGGTCTCGAGGTACGATGCTGGCCTAACAAGCCAGTCGTCGTAGGTTCGAGTCTTGACTCGGGCGAGACTCGGGCGCAATTGTCCTGTACACTTAACGGTTGGCTGCGAAGTCTGCGTATAGTAAACAGAAGGTCAAGCTCCGAATCGGAATGTAGCACCAAGGCTTTGCTTTGACATGTTTTATCCGGATAAAAGTACTAACGTGTCCGGACATGTTCAACCATGCTATGCAGTGCTGCGGTTTGTTTTTAGTTTTTAAATAGTTTATTTGACACGGCACGATACAATTTATGTTTAACTGAGCCAAGTACATTTTTTTTTTAAATTCTAAATTAGCAGGGAAAAGAGGGAGGCCTTTTTTTATTCTCGCGGCCGACTACGAGCTAGTGGGGATTTAAGGTGAGAGGAGGGGTGTTACAATTTTGTTTTTAACTATTTTATATTACAGAATGTATTCATTTGTACGTGGCTAACCAGTGATGTTCTATTTGAGCAGTTTTGGTCTGAGGTGTCTGCGTAAACATAGAGATGCCGAGTCTTCGTTTTAGTGTCTCCAGCCGGGTGTATCATTCTCTTTCAGTTTGTGACAGAAATTGTATTCTAGCAAATAGATAAAAGAAATCAAATTTTAATGCCAGCATTTTTTATAAACCCGTATAGCTGTGTCATGTACTGGAGATCACCGCTTCCCAGAATGTCTCTAACGGGTACGTTCGGTTGTTTTCCTCGGGCCCGAAGGGAATCTATAAGCTCAGACCTAACACCACAGAATTCGGTACACGACCAAACAACATGCTCGATGTCATGGTAGCCATCGCCACAAACGCAGTGATTACTGTCTACAAGCCCTATACGAAAGAGATGCGTGTTTAACGTATAGTGATTGGACATAAGTCTGAACATCACGCGAATGAAGTCCCGACCTACATCCAACCCCTTGAGCCATGCTTTCGTCGATACCTTAGGAAAAATGGAATGTAGCCACCGTCCCAGTTCATCTGAGTTCCATGATGATTGCCAACTGTTGAGTGTTCTCTGACGCAAAATGCTATAAAATTCATCATAGGCAATTGGTCTTACATAAATATCGCCATCAATAGCACCCACCTTAGCTAAAGCGTCAGCCTTTTCATTGCCCGGAATGGAACAATGAGAAGGGACCCACGCTAAGGTAACCCGGTAATTTTTATCTGTTAAAGCTGTATTTTCCCCAGGAAATACGGGGTGTGCTTCACAGTCTTCATCGATCGCAGAGCCTCAATGGCACTGAGACTGTCTGTGAAGATGAAGTAGTGGTCTATGGCAGGGTTTCGATGATCCCAAGAGAGTACTGAATGGCAGCAAGTTCTGCGACGTACACGGAAGCAGGAGCATCGAGTTTGTAGGAGGCGGTAAAATTTTCGTGGAAAACACCGAAGCCAGTGGACTCATCTAGATTAGATCCGTCAGTGTAAAACCCTTATCATAACTAACATGTTTACACTTATTGCAAAAATTTTTAGGGATCTCTTGGGGTCGCAATTGATCCGGGATACCAGAAATGTCTTGTTTCATGGTGGTGTCGAAGAATATAGCATTATTAGAAGTATCTAAAAGTACGACATTGGAGGAATCGTATGAAGAAGGATTAATATCTTGAGCCATATAGTCAAAATATAAAGTCATAAATCTGGATTGAGATTGAAGGTCGACCAACCTCTCGAAATTTTCAATTACTAATGGGTTCATAACTGTGCATCGAATTAGCAACCGGTAAGAGAGATTCCAAAAACGATGTTTCAACGGAAGAATACCCGCTAGCACTTCAAGACTCATCGTATGGGTCGACTGCATGCAACCTAAGGCAATACGCAAACAACGATATTGTATTCGTTCCAGTTTGATCAAATGTGTGTTTGCTGCGGAGCGGAAGCAGAAACACCCGTACTCAATTACAGACAATATCGTTGTTTGATAAAGCCTTAGAAGGTCTCCTGGGTGGTCTCCCCACCAGGTTCCGGTAATCGTACGAAGAAAATTAATCCTCTGTTGGCATCTTCGTTTCAGATACCAAGCCCAGGTGCATTTAGAGTCGAACCAGACCCCGAGATATTTAGCGACTAAAACCTGAGTGATTGTTTTACCCGTTAGTAGGAGCTGCAGCTGAGCTGGGTTATGCTTCCTAGAAAAAACGACCAGCTCAGTTTTCTCCGGAGAGAATTCGATACCCAGCTTAAGAGCCCATTCAGACAAATTGTCTAAGGTATCTTGCAATGGTCCTTGCAGATCGTTAGCCTCGCTTCCAGTAATGGATACAACGCTATCGTCTGCAAGTTGCCTTAGCGTGCATGAATTTGCAAGACATTTATCGATGTCATTGATGTAAAAATTATATAAGAGAGGGCTTAAACATGAGCCCTGGGGAAGACCCATGTAACTAATTCGGGAAGTTGTCGAATCACCATGTGAGAAATACATATGCTTTTCTGACAACAAATTGAGCAAAAAATTATTCAAATTTGGTGAAAGTCCCTGCGAATGAAGTTTCGCGCTTAAAATTTCTACGGAGACAGAGTCAAAAGCCCCCTTAATATCCAAGAACGCAGGAGCCATTTGCTCTTTTCGAGCAAATGCGAGTTGAATTTCAGTAGAAAGCAACGCTAGGCAATCGTTCGTCCCTTTGCCCCGGCGAAAGCCAAATTGAGTATCTGAAAGTAAACCGTTTGTTTCGACCCATTTGTCTAACCGTAAGGGGATCATTTTCTCCATTAATTTCCGGAGGCAAGAGAGCATCGCAATCGGCCTATATGAATTGTGATCAGAGGCAGGTTTCCCGGGTTTCCGAATAGCAATGACTTTTACCTCCCTCCAGTCATGCGGAACAATATTTGGCTCAAGAAACTTGTTGAACAAATTCAACAAGCGTCTTTTTGCAGAGTCGGGTAGATTCTTCAAGAGGTTGAATTTTATTCTATCTAACCCTGGAGCCTTATTGTTGCACGACAGGAGAGCCATTGAAAATTCCAACATCGAAAATGGGGGCTCTTCCATAGTTACTAAAAACGCGTCGCAAAAGGTTTTCTGTTCCGATACAGAGTCCGGACAGACCTTTTTGGCAAAATCGAGTATCCAGCGATCTGAATACTCCTCACTCTCATTCGAAACGTCACGGCTCCGCATGCGCCTGGCGGTATCCCAAAGAGTGCTCATCGCTCTTTCCCTCGACAACGCGTTTACGAACCGCCGCCAGTATCCGCGTTTTTTCGCCTTTACTAAGCTCTTCATCTGCCTGCCCAGTGCCTCGTACTTTCGAAGTAGGTTGACAGTGCCGTACTCGCGGTAGTCCTTATACGCCGCGGACCTTCGCGCGTACAGCTCAGAGCACTCTTTGTCCCACCATTTGTTGGGAGGGCGCTGTCTAATCGTTACCCCCGGTATCGGTTTCGTCTGAGCTTGAGTAGCGGCGTCGATTATCAAGCCAGCTAAGAACGCGTATTCTTCCTCCGGAGGAAGTTCCTCGTGAGTCTCGATAGATTCCGCTATAATAGACTCATAACGCTTCCAATCAATATTACGTGTAAGGTCGTAGGAAATATTGATTGGGTTCGGGGGAGTTGAACCATTAGCAATTGATATAACGATTGGAAGATGATCACTACCGTGGGGATCGTTGATTACTTTCTACTGGCAATCTAACGCTAGTGATGTCGAGCAGAGGGATAGGTCAAGCACGCTTTCACGTGCTGGAGGATTAGGTACACGTGTCACAGATTAAAGAAGATCGGTTGTCGTCGTACAGTGACCCCCATAGCGAACAGTGAGAGTTAAAATCTCCCAAAATCAAAAAAGGTGCGGGAAGCAATTCTGCTATATCAAGGAGTTGCTTCTGTTCAATCCGCGTGGATGGGGGAATATATAACGAAACAAGGCAAAGGTCTTTTCCATTCATATTCGTTTGAATGGCAATAACTTCAATATTCGAGATCGGGGGGTGGTCGATTCTGAAAAAAGAATAGCACTTTTTGATCCCTAAAAGTACCCCTCCACCGTGTGAGTCTCGATCTCGACGAATGATGTTGAAATCGTGGAAATTAAGTTGGTCATTTGAATTGAGAAAAGTTTCACAGAGCGCGAACGCATCACAATTGTATGTGTTTATCAAATACGCTATAGCTATTAGCAGTAGCCGTATGGTTGAAAGTAAACGTGACACGTTAAATAGCCTCTCCAGCTGGTCTCGAGGTACGATGCTGGCCTAACAAGCCAGTCGTCGTAGGTTCGAGTCTTGACTCGGGCGAGACTGTTAGTGTCAGTAGGATCGCAGCGCTAGCCCCGCAATTGTCCCGTACACTTAACGGTTGGCTGCGAAGTCTGCGTATAGTAAACAGAAGGTCAAGCTCCGAATCGGAATGTAGCACCAAGGCTTTGCTTTGACACGTTTAATCCGGATAAAAGTACTAACGTGTCCGGACATGTTCAACCATGCTATGCAGTGCTGTGGTTTGTTTTTAGTTTTTAAATAGTTTATTTGACACGGCACGATACAATTTATGTTTAACTGAGCCAAGTACATTTTTTTTTAAATTCTAAATTAGCAGGGAAAAAAGGGAGGCCTTTTTTTATTCTCGCGGCCGACTACGAGCTAGAGGGGATTTAAGGTGAGAGGAGGGGTGTTACAATTTTGTTTTTAACTATTTTATATTACAGAATGTATTCATTTGTACGTGGCTAACTAGTGATGTTCTATTTGAGCAGTTTTGGTCTGAGGTGTCTGCGTAAACATAGAGATGCCGAGTCTTCATTTTGGTGTCTACAGCCGGGTGTATCATTCTCTTTCAGTTTGTGACAGAAATTGTATTCTAGCAAATAGATAAAAGAAATCAAATTTTAATGCCAGCATTTTTTATAAACCCGTATAGCTGTGTCATGTACTGGAGATCACCGCTTCCCAGAATGTCTCTAACGGGTACGTTCGGTTGTTTTCCTCGGGCCCGAAGGGAATCTATAAGCTCAGACCTAACACCACAGAATTCGGTACACGACCAAACAACATGCTCGATGTCATGGTAGCCATCGCCACAAACGCAGTGATTACTGTCTACAAGCCCTATACGAAAGAGATGCGTGTTTAACGTATAGTGATTGGACATAAGTCTGAACATCACGCGAATGAAGTCCCGACCTACATCCAACCCCTTGAGCCATGCTTTCGTCGATACCTTAGGAAAAATGGAATGTAGCCACCGTCCCAGTTCATCTGAGTTCCATGATGATTGCCAACTGTTGAGTGTTCTCTGACGCAAAATGCTATAAAATTCATCATAGGCAATTGGTCTTACATAAATATCGCCATCAATAGCACCCACCTTAGCTAAAGCGTCAGCCTTTTCATTGCCCGGAATGGAACAATGAGAAGGGACCCACGCTAAGGTAACCCGGTAATTTTTATCTGTTAAAGCTGTATTTTCCCCAGGAAATACGGGGTGTGCTTCACAGTCTTCATCGATCGCAGAGCCTCAATGGCACTGAGACTGTCTGTGAAGATGAAGTAGTGGTCTATGGCAGGGTTTCGATGATCCCAAGAGAGTACTGAATGGCAGCAAGTTCTGCGACGTACACGGAAGCAGGAGCATCGAGTTTGTAGGAGGCGGTAAAATTTTCGTGGAAAACACCGAAGCCAGTGGACTCATCTAGATTAGATCCGTCAGTGTAAAACCCTTATCATAACTAACATGTTTACACTTATTGCAAAAATTTTTAGGGATCTCTTGGGGTCGCAATTGATCCGGGATACCAGAAATGTCTTGTTTCATGGTGGTGTCGAAGAATATAGCATTATTAGAAGTATCTAAAAGTACGACATTGGAGGAATCGTATGAAGAAGGATTAATATCTTGAGCCATATAGTCAAAATATAAAGTCATAAATCTGGATTGAGATTGAAGGTCGACCAACCTCTCGAAATTTTCAATTACTAATGGGTTCATAACTGTGCATCGAATTAGCAACCGGTAAGAGAGATTCCAAAAACGATGTTTCAACGGAAGAATACCCGCTAGCACTTCAAGACTCATCGTATGGGTCGACTGCATGCAACCTAAGGCAATACGCAAACAACGATATTGTATTCGTTCCAGTTTGATCAAATGTGTGTTTGCTGCGGAGCGGAAGCAGAAACACCCGTACTCAATTACAGACAATATCGTTGTTTGATAAAGCCTTAGAAGGTCTCCTGGGTGGTCTCCCCACCAGGTTCCGGTAATCGTACGAAGAAAATTAATCCTCTGTTGGCATCTTCGTTTCAGATACCAAGCCCAGGTGCATTTAGAGTCGAACCAGACCCCGAGATATTTAGCGACTAAAACCTGAGTGATTGTTTTACCCGTTAGTAGGAGCTGCAGCTGAGCTGGGTTATGCTTCCTAGAAAAAACGACCAGCTCAGTTTTCTCCGGAGAGAATTCGATACCCAGCTTAAGAGCCCATTCAGACAAATTGTCTAAGGTATCTTGCAATGGTCCTTGCAGATCGTTAGCCTCGCTTCCAGTAATGGATACAACGCTATCGTCTGCAAGTTGCCTTAGCGTGCATGAATTTGCAAGACATTTATCGATGTCATTGATGTAAAAATTATATAAGAGAGGGCTTAAACATGAGCCCTGGGGAAGACCCATGTAACTAATTCGGGAAGTTGTCGAATCACCATGTGAGAAATACATATGCTTTTCTGACAACAAATTGAGCAAAAAATTATTCAAATTTGGTGAAAGTCCCTGCGAATGAAGTTTCGCGCTTAAAATTTCTACGGAGACAGAGTCAAAAGCCCCCTTAATATCCAAGAACGCAGGAGCCATTTGCTCTTTTCGAGCAAATGCGAGTTGAATTTCAGTAGAAAGCAACGCTAGGCAATCGTTCGTCCCTTTGCCCCGGCGAAAGCCAAATTGAGTATCTGAAAGTAAACCGTTTGTTTCGACCCATTTGTCTAACCGTAAGGGGATCATTTTCTCCATTAATTTCCGGAGGCAAGAGAGCATCGCAATCGGCCTATATGAATTGTGATCAGAGGCAGGTTTCCCGGGTTTCCGAATAGCAATGACTTTTACCTCCCTCCAGTCATGCGGAACAATATTTGGCTCAAGAAACTTGTTGAACAAATTCAACAAGCGTCTTTTTGCAGAGTCGGGTAGATTCTTCAAGAGGTTGAATTTTATTCTATCTAACCCTGGAGCCTTATTGTTGCACGACAGGAGAGCCATTGAAAATTCCAACATCGAAAATGGGGGCTCTTCCATAGTTACTAAAAACGCGTCGCAAAAGGTTTTCTGTTCCGGTACAGAGTCCGGACAGACCTTTTTGGCAAAATCGAGTATCCAGCGATCTGAATACTCCTCACTCTCATTCGAAACGTCACGGCTCCGCATGCGCCTGGCGGTATCCCAAAGAGTGCTCATCGCTCTTTCCCTCGACAACGCGTTTACGAACCGCCGCCAGTATCCGCGTTTTTTCGCCTTTACTAAGCTCTTCATCTGCCTGCCCAGTGCCTCGTACTTTCGAAGTAGGTTGACAGTGCCGTACTCGCGGTAGTCCTTATACGCCGCGGACCTTCGCGCGTACAGCTCAGAGCACTCTTTGTCCCACCATTTGTTGGGAGGGCGCTGTCTAATCGTTACCCCCGGTATCGGTTTCGTCTGAGCTTGAGTAGCGGCGTCGATTATCAAGCCAGCTAAGAACGCGTATTCTTCCTCCGGAGGAAGTTCCTCGTGAGTCTCGATAGATTCCGCTATAATAGACTCATAACGCTTCCAATCAATATTACGTGTAAGGTCGTAGGAAATATTGATTGGGTTCGGGGGAGTTGAACCATTAGCAATTGATATAACGATTGGAAGATGATCACTACCGTGGGGATCGTTGATTACTTTCTACTGGCAATCTAACGCTAGTGATGTCGAGCAGAGGGATAGGTCAAGCACGCTTTCACGTGCTGGAGGATTAGGTACACGTGTCACAGATTAAAGAAGATCGGTTGTCGTCGTACAGTGACCCCCATAGCGAACAGTGAGAGTTAAAATCTCCCAAAATCAAAAAAGGTGCGGGAAGCAATTCTGCTATATCAAGGAGTTGCTTCTGTTCAATCCGCGTGGATGGGGGAATATATAACGAAACAAGGCAAAGGTCTTTTCCATTCATATTCGTTTGAATGGCAATAACTTCAATATTCGAGATCGGGGGGTGGTCGATTCTGAAAAAAGAATAGCACTTTTTGATCCCTAAAAGTACCCCTCCACCGTGTGAGTCTCGATCTCGACGAATGATGTTGAAATCGTGGAAATTAAGTTGGTCATTTGAATTGAGAAAAGTTTCACAGAGCGCGAACGCATCACAATTGTATGTGTTTATCAAATACGCTATAGCTATTAGCAGTAGCCGTATGGTTGAAAGTAAACGTGACACGTTAAATAGCCTCTCCAGCTGGTCTCGAGGTACGATGCTGGCCTAACAAGCCAGTCGTCGTAGGTTCGAGTCTTGACTCGGGCGAGACTGTTAGTGTCAGTAGGATCGCAGCGCTAGCCCCGCAATTGTCCCGTACACTTAACGGTTGGCTGCGAAGTCTGCGTATAGTAAACAGAAGGTCAAGCTCCGAATCGGAATGTAGCACCAAGGCTTTGCTTTGACACGTTTAATCCGGATAAAAGTACTAACGTGTCCGGACATGTTCAACCATGCTATGCAGTGCTGTGGTTTGTTTTTAGTTTTTAAATAGTTTATTTGACACGGCACGATACAATTTATGTTTAACTGAGCCAAGTACATTTTTTTTTAAATTCTAAATTAGCAGGGAAAAGAGGGAGGCCTTTTTTTATTCTCGCGGCCGACTACGAGCTAGAGGGGATTTAAGGTGAGAGGAGGGGTGTTACAATTTTGTTTTTAACTATTTTATATTACAGAATGTATTCATTTGTACGTGGCTAACTAGTGATGTTCTATTTGAGCAGTTTTGGTCTGAGGTGTCTGCGTAAACATAGAGATGCCGAGTCTTCATTTTGGTGTCTACAGCCGGGTGTATCATTCTCTTTCAGTTTGTGACAGAAATTGTATTCTAGCAAATAGATAAAAGAAATCAAATTTTAATGCCAGCATTTTTTATAAACCCGTATAGCTGTGTCATGTACTGGAGATCACCGCTTCCCAGAATGTCTCTAACGGGTACGTTCGGTTGTTTTCCTCGGGCCCGAAGGGAATCTATAAGCTCAGACCTAACACCACAGAATTCGGTACACGACCAAACAACATGCTCGATGTCATGGTAGCCATCGCCACAAACGCAGTGATTACTGTCTACAAACCCTATACGAAAGAGATGCGTGTTTAACGTATAGTGATTGGACATAAGTCTGAACATCACGCGAATGAAGTCCCGACCTACATCCAACCCCTTGAGCCATGCTTTCGTCGATACCTTAGGAAAAATGGAATGTAGCCACCGTCCCAGTTCATCTGAGTTCCATGATGATTGCCAACTGTTGAGTGTTCTCTGACGCAAAATGCTATAAAATTCATCATAGGCAATTGGTCTTACATAAATATCGCCATCAATAGCACCCACCTTAGCTAAAGCGTCAGCCTTTTCATTGCCCGGAATGGAACAATGAGAAGGGACCCACGCTAAGGTAACCCGGTAATTTTTATCTGTTAAAGCTGTATTTTCCCCAGGAAATACGGGGTGTGCTTCACAGTCTTCATCGATCGCAGAGCCTCAATGGCACTGAGACTGTCTGTGAAGATGAAGTAGTGGTCTATGGCAGGGTTTCGATGATCCCAAGAGAGTACTGAATGGCAGCAAGTTCTGCGACGTACACGGAAGCAGGAGCATCGAGTTTGTAGGAGGCGGTAAAATTTTCGTGGAAAACACCGAAGCCAGTGGACTCATCTAGATTAGATCCGTCAGTGTAAAACCCTTATCATAACTAACATGTTTACACTTATTGCAAAAATTTTTAGGGATCTCTTGGGGTCGCAATTGATCCGGGATACCAGAAATGTCTTGTTTCATGGTGGTGTCGAAGAATATAGCATTATTAGAAGTATCTAAAAGTACGACATTGGAGGAATCGTATGAAGAAGGATTAATATCTTGAGCCATATAGTCAAAATATAAAGTCATAAATCTGGATTGAGATTGAAGGTCGACCAACCTCTCGAAATTTTCAATTACTAATGGGTTCATAACTGTGCATCGAATTAGCAACCGGTAAGAGAGATTCCAAAAACGATGTTTCAACGGAAGAATACCCGCTAGCACTTCAAGACTCATCGTATGGGTCGACTGCATGCAACCTAAGGCAATACGCAAACAACGATATTGTATTCGTTCCAGTTTGATCAAATGTGTGTTTGCTGCGGAGCGGAAGCAGAAACACCCGTACTCAATTACAGACAATATCGTTGTTTGATAAAGCCTTAGAAGGTCTCCTGGGTGGTCTCCCCACCAGGTTCCGGTAATCGTACGAAGAAAATTAATCCTCTGTTGGCATCTTCGTTTCAGATACCAAGCCCAGGTGCATTTAGAGTCGAACCAGACCCCGAGATATTTAGCGACTAAAACCTGAGTGATTGTTTTACCCGTTAGTAGGAGCTGCAGCTGAGCTGGGTTATGCTTCCTAGAAAAAACGACCAGCTCAGTTTTCTCCGGAGAGAATTCGATACCCAGCTTAAGAGCCCATTCAGACAAATTGTCTAAGGTATCTTGCAATGGTCCTTGCAGATCGTTAGCCTCGCTTCCAGTAATGGATACAACGCTATCGTCTGCAAGTTGCCTTAGCGTGCATGAATTTGCAAGACATTTATCGATGTCATTGATGTAAAAATTATATAAGAGAGGGCTTAAACATGAGCCCTGGGGAAGACCCATGTAACTAATTCGGGAAGTTGTCGAATCACCATGTGAGAAATACATATGCTTTTCTGACAACAAATTGAGCAAAAAATTATTCAAATTTGGTGAAAGTCCCTGCGAATGAAGTTTCGCGCTTAAAATTTCTACGGAGACAGAGTCAAAAGCCCCCTTAATATCCAAGAACGCAGGAGCCATTTGCTCTTTTCGAGCAAATGCGAGTTGAATTTCAGTAGAAAGCAACGCTAGGCAATCGTTCGTCCCTTTGCCCCGGCGAAAGCCAAATTGAGTATCTGAAAGTAAACCGTTTGTTTCGACCCATTTGTCTAACCGTAAGGGGATCATTTTCTCCATTAATTTCCGGAGGCAAGAGAGCATCGCAATCGGCCTATATGAATTGTGATCAGAGGCAGGTTTCCCGGGTTTCCGAATAGCAATGACTTTTACCTCCCTCCAGTCATGCGGAACAATATTTGGCTCAAGAAACTTGTTGAACAAATTCAACAAGCGTCTTTTTGCAGAGTCGGGTAGATTCTTCAAGAGGTTGAATTTTATTCTATCTAACCCTGGAGCCTTATTGTTGCACGACAGGAGAGCCATTGAAAATTCCAACATCGAAAATGGGGGCTCTTCCATAGTTACTAAAAACGCGTCGCAAAAGGTTTTCTGTTCCGGTACAGAGTCCGGACAGACCTTTTTGGCAAAATCGAGTATCCAGCGATCTGAATACTCCTCACTCTCATTCGAAACGTCACGGCTCCGCATGCGCCTGGCGGTATCCCAAAGAGTGCTCATCGCTCTTTCCCTCGACAACGCGTTTACGAACCGCCGCCAGTATCCGCGTTTTTTCGCCTTTACTAAGCTCTTCATCTGCCTGCCCAGTGCCTCGTACTTTCGAAGTAGGTTGACAGTGCCGTACTCGCGGTAGTCCTTATACGCCGCGGACCTTCGCGCGTACAGCTCAGAGCACTCTTTGTCCCACCATTTGTTGGGAGGGCGCTGTCTAATCGTTACCCCCGGTATCGGTTTCGTCTGAGCTTGAGTAGCGGCGTCGATTATCAAGCCAGCTAAGAACGCGTATTCTTCCTCCGGAGGAAGTTCCTCGTGAGTCTCGATAGATTCCGCTATAATAGACTCATAACGCTTCCAATCAATATTACGTGTAAGGTCGTAGGAAATATTGATTGGGTTCGGGGGAGTTGAACCATTAGCAATTGATATAACGATTGGAAGATGATCACTACCGTGGGGATCGTTGATTACTTTCTACTGGCAATCTAACGCTAGTGATGTCGAGCAGAGGGATAGGTCAAGCACGCTTTCACGTGCTGGAGGATTAGGTACACGTGTCACAGATTAAAGAAGATCGGTTGTCGTCGTACAGTGACCCCCATAGCGAACAGTGAGAGTTAAAATCTCCCAAAATCAAAAAAGGTGCGGGAAGCAATTCTGCTATATCAAGGAGTTGCTTCTGTTCAATCCGCGTGGATGGGGGAATATATAACGAAACAAGGCAAAGGTCTTTTCCATTCATATTCGTTTGAATGGCAATAACTTCAATATTCGAGATCGGGGGGTGGTCGATTCTGAAAAAAGAATAGCACTTTTTGATCCCTAAAAGTACCCCTCCACCGTGTGAGTCTCGATCTCGACGAATGATGTTGAAATCGTGGAAATTAAGTTGGTCATTTGAATTGAGAAAAGTTTCACAGAGCGCGAACGCATCACAATTGTATGTGTTTATCAAATGTGAAAATAAATCGAATTTGGGGATGATACTTCTGCAGTTCCACTGTAACACAGCGACAAAATTCCTAACCTCTTTCGACGTATTAGTCATCGAAAGATAGGATAGCTGAAATGAGGGGCCAAGTTGCTGTGAGTTGCTTCAAAAAGGTTTTCACTGTAGGGAGAAGGGCAAGAAGAATGTTTTGAAGTGGATCTGGCATGTTGAAAGTTTTAAATATCCAGTCCACAACATCAGAGAATTTTATGAACCCTGTTTCTTTTATGTCTTCTGATCGAGAAATGGGTGCACGAGGGGTTTTTGGTGCCCCAGGAAGCGGTGGGTACTCCTGGTTTGATTTGAAATTAAAACCGGGTGGTACTTGCTTCGGGTTTTCTTCACCGCTTCCTTTCTGTGTTTTCTTATTGGTCATTCCGCTAGGGGTTATCTTACGACCTTTGCGAGAAAGATTAGGAGAGTTGAGCATTCTCCTCTTCCTAGATCCCTCTGGCAAGGCATAAGAACACCCTTCGACGGGATCGTCAGATGTACCCTCATCGGTTGGCAAAAAGGAAAAGATGTTTCCTGTCGAGGGTGGCTCAGCCCTCTTAAGCATTTCTGCAAAAGAGCGCTTTGATCGTTCCTTAAGGGAACGCTTAATTTTTTCCTCGCGCTGTTTGTACGCGGGACACGCCGAAAGGTCATGCCGAGTTCCCTCGCAGTAAAGACACTTTTCAGTATCCTCACTGCAAGCGGTCTCAGCATGATTGCCTCCGCACTTGCTGCAGCGTGCCTTGTTGCAGCAGTAGGTGGCTGTATGACCTAACTGCTTGCAGTTTTGGCAACGCATGACCCGCGGTACGAACAGGCGTACAGGCAGACGAACCCTGTCCAAAGAGATGTAGTTCGGCAGTGCGGATCCGGCGAATGTTACACGGAAAGAGTCCGAAGGGAGGAATTTCTTCTTCCCTTCTTCGTATCCATCCAATTCCATCCAATGCAATTGCTTGACATCCAGTATCTTTACATCTTGAATCAGGGGGTTCTTGAAGCAGCCAACCCCGTGACGCAAAATGTCATCGACCGTGAGGCTTCCTTCGGTAACCACACCGTCGATCTCCACGTCCTTGGCAGGGATGTACACGCGGTACTCCCTTGTAAAGAGCTCGTTGCTAGCAATTTCGTTTGCTTGCTTCAAGCTACTCACGACAACTCGCAGTTTGTTCGGCCTCACCTTCGTAATCTCGGTTACGGCCGAAAACTGTTTTGCCAGGTCTTTGCCTATTTGAATTATATTCAAAGGTTTTTTTATGGGCCGGAAGTAAACAACGTAGGGACCGCTAGCGGCATCTGGGTAAGCTTTTACCCGTATTTCCGGTACCCTTGGTACGGGGCTAGGTAGCGGGGGTGGTACAAGGGAAGGTAAGGGAGAACTGCTGGGGGAAATTTCAATTTCTTCCCCATTTGTTTCCACATCCAGAAAAAGTTGCACCTGCATGTCGTCCATTTTGCGGGAGCGTTACGCTCTACCGCACACAAACGAAATATATTCGAATGTGGGGGAGGGGGGGAACAAGTAGTTGATATTAAATTTTAAAAACAATTTTTTCAAACTACAATGGATCAAAATAAAAAAAAGACAGTAATACTAATACTAATAACAATAGTAATATTATTAATAATAATAATAATAATAATAATTATAATAATAATAACAATAATAATAATATTAATAATAATAATATTGATAGTAATATATTAATAATAATGATAAAAAATCTAAAGTGAATACTTCACCGAACGTCTAAGTCACGACCTTACGGCTGATAGTAGGATCAATCGAGTGTCTCCGCAGAACAAACAATGACGATCCAGCTTCGTGTTGTGACACAGTGGCCGTATCTTACACGCGACCTTGTAGATGCCACTTGTAGTTGACTTCCACTCGCTCGATCGTATGGTGGTCCGTGCTGCTAGCGGGGTAACAGCGGTGCGGGAGAATTGTTCCTGCTGATATATCAGCTGCGTATCAGATCACTGGCGGGGTAGCCTGCCCCTACCAGTGTGCAGAAGATGTTTCTGCCGATATATTGCAGACTATTGTTATCGCACAGCACAAGAAACGATCGAAAAAAAAAACACCCGTATGATAACTCGTGTATTGTTATTTTGCGAATTACACGGAGATAAACGATTTGCGTCTAATCGAGACGAAAGCAAAACAACGAATGATGCTGCGGTTTGTCTGCTGTGGAATGCTGCGATCGAATGAGTCACCTGTTCAGCCTTGCTGCGCTAAAATCAGCTGCTGCTGTGTCAGTTGCGGATCGAGCCAGTTTTCAGTTCGTCAACCGTCCTCTTGCTGCAGTAATCGGTTATACATTAAAGACTTAATTTTTGCTTTAACAAGATTATATGAGTGACTACTGAGAGTTGAACTTCCGGTAGACGTGTCTTTGTGGACTATAGCGAATAAAACAACAACAACAAATCGCTTATAAATTCAAATCACTGGTATACTTTGGCGTCGGCTGTGCCGGGGAAGAAGACCTTGTTTTAGTTTCGATTGGTCGAAACCTACGTTCAACAAGATTTCCGGTCGATTGTTGTAAGAATGTAAGAAATCCTTTCGCCGCTTAAATTGCACTGTCTAGCCCAACCTCAACGTCATCAACAGCTGCTGCATTTTGGGACTTACCGTACCAACTACGGTTCGCATGAACTAGTACGACATATGGTCAGACTTCATAACCATCGACAGGATTTGAACTTTTAGATGTGAATAGTGTAGGGAAGGGAACATATTCTAAGCAGCTTTAGGAACCGCCTGTGTATTCAGACGAAATGCTCGAAATGTGTTGGATGAAATTCAAACAGAAGTATATCGATTTGTTCTCTATCTTTTTCTCTGTCAGAACTTGTTTTCAGATTGTAAAACTAAGTTAGCAAACTTCAACAATAATCAATTAAAGTTACCAATCGAAGGACACTATTCCAATCACCCCGAACTTATTTAAAGCAGTTTACATCTGTTTTGCAGGCGTTTTTTTTTTTGCAGCACCCGAAGTGGCTCCTGAATGGCTGCAATATAGGTCGATTTATTTCGAATGGTGATTTCTGTGTGATTTCTTTGTGATTAACGGTATTTCTTATATTCTTAAGACAGCTAAACAATCAAAATTTTCGTTTCCATCATTGAAATTGTCGATATTGATCAAAATTCAGGAGTTTAGAGCCTGCTTTCTTCGACTGATTAAAATAGGCGCCACTGCCTAAGCCGTTCCTTACCCTATTTTATAGTAGCTATTTGATTTTGGAAAAGACGCTGGGTTTTCATACCATTTTAAGAACTAACTAGTCATCTACTCAAGGTGTCTTTTTCCAATCACATAACAGGTGTTCAATAAAAAAAGGAATAATTCTAATAGCTTACTGTAAAAAAAAGTAAAGAGCGAAAAAAATTTTCTCAACGAGCGAATTGGTTTTTGGGCTCCCTAGAAACAGGTCACTCGTTTCTTTTCGCTCGGGTGCTTTCAGTTCAATCAAAGATGGCGTCGAAAAAAGCACTTCGCGAGCGCGTTGTACAGTTTTTCAAAACGCATGAAAATCAAGGGAAAAAGTTTGCAGTAGACCACTTTCAGGACTAAAATGTGCCCGTGAGCACTGTTTACTGAATCCTAGCATCCCGCAACGTCAAGCAGAAGACCGATAGTGGCCGTCCGTCGGAGATCATGTAAAAGAAGAAGGAATCTCTGGAAACTAACTTGCCATCAACCAAAAGGTACCAGTACCAGTAGGAAAGCCTGGAGAAGATTCTGGTTCCGTTCATGGAGGAGCATCATTCTGATGGGAAGTACGCATTCTGGCTAGACAAGGCGTCTTTCCATTACGCCAAGAAAACGTTGGCGTACCTCGAGGAAAAGCAGATACCATACGTACCCAGCGAACGGAACCCGATGACTAAGCCCAGTGCCGTCCGTTCAAGGATTTTCTCGGCTCGGTGCCCTGGTATACAAGAATAATGAACTGGCCACGCATACTTAGCAGCTAACTTTAAGGATTCGGAATTGCATCTGAAAGATGGATGTCAATACCGTCCAGCGCTCTTGTGAGAGCATCTCGGCCGAGTTGCGCCGTACGGCTGACCACAGCCCCTCTGCCAGCATCCACTGACTTTTCTTGAAGAAGAGGCGTGATTTTTTTAATAATAAATAATGAATTGAATGACAAAAATTTTTCACTGGTTTAATCGTGCATATTTAAATTTTTAGAACCCCGAATCTTCTTATTCAAACTCTATGCAATTTTCATCAATCAATCGCACAGAAACTGTAATATGCCCATTTTTTTCATCATTCTCCAACAGATGGCTGACGGCACTCTTCAATAATTTGCGTGAACGAAAAACCGGAATTATTTAAATCATTGATAGTAAAACTAATATAAATAGTTTTTTTTGAGGAGAAAGGCCCACTTGTTACGTATAACTTTTTGTCTTGAGTTCAATATTTTTTAAAAGGACAAACGCACAAAAAATATTCCTGTGGTTATTTGTATAAACAGAAATCAATCCTGATTTTTGAAAATCCGTGATTTCCATTGGTCTGTCGAGGTTATGTATTTGAGACTAATTTACGATTGAAAAAATCTCACTTTCAAAGAGAGAATTGAAAGTATACAATTAAAATGCATTGAATATATAAGAGATTTTATTTTTTTTATCACCAGAAATTCTATGTTTCGTTTTTGAAATAAACTTTTGATTTTCAAATCAGCAATATTTAAACGCTACAAAAGCTATTTTACTTTTAAAATCATTTTTGAGAAAAAAAAAGAAAATAATGTTTTCATGTATTCATAACCGATGATCAAATGATGAAAAATCAACTCTACCTAGTAAATTCAAGATTTTTTTCGTAATTTGGTGCTTAAAAATCATAACTTACACTGTAAAATGAAATATTTAATATATAATTTGCAGTGAAATTCTTGATGAAAACATAGAAAAATTATTGATTTAAATATATTTAATTATTATTTTAAAAAATAACTTTGCAACATACCATGATCCCCGCCACAATCTACTGTGCAGAACTTTTTTAATGGAACCGCGTTTAGAGCATTCATTAATATTATTATTAGTTTTTTTTTTGTTGTTGATGATGATTTGAGATGATCTCCCAGCTGATCTCGAGGTACGATGCTGGCCTAACAAGCCAGTCGTCGTAGGTTCGAGTCTCGGCTCGGGAGAGACTGTTAGTGTCAGTAGGATCGTAGCGCTAGCCTCGCAATTGTCCTGTACACTCAACAGTTGGCTGCGAAGTCTGTGTATAATAAACAGAAGGTCGAGTTCCGATACGGAATGTAGCACCAAGGCTTTGCTTTGCTTTGATTTGAGATGAAATTACCCGTCTAGGCATGCAAATCATACCTAATTCTGTCAATTTGTTTACCGCTTTTTCTACAACATAAAAAGGTTTACCAAAGTTTACCCTAGTAAATCTAAAATTTACCGAAGTCAGACTATAGTTTACCAAACTCGCACTATAACTACTGGCTCGGAAAATGGAACGAAAACAGTTTACATTTTACGTACTTCCGCATAATGATCTCCGGTACGGAGTATCGCCTCCGCAGCAATCCCGGGCCAGAGCCCATCACCGAGGCGTACGTTCCGGCACCCATCTCACAGGCGTGGTAGTGTCCCTGGTCACAGTAGTGTCTATCGCATGAACTCGATAGGTCCCAGCTCGATGAGAACGAGTCCCGGCTATCCTGGCTGCAAAGTAAAAGAAAACAGAAAAGAATTTGGGTAAGTGAAAATTCCGTACAGGATTCGTTTTGCATGTGTGCATTACAATCATGGCTGGAGGGGAAATTTTCTCTGCACCATCTGCTGCGGTTCAGCAATGCGCTTCCTGATTGCAGTTTGAATGAACATAGAATTTAGATTTTTCTTACTTTCAGGTTTCTCTGTACCAGTGCGGTAAAACCAAATGACTAAATGCAAATTTGAGTAAAGAGATATGAAGTATTTCAATAGGAATAGAACAACAGGATCGGAATTATGAAGGGTACATTAAAGAGAGGCAATCATTCATTTTTTCCATGTTGTATGATCAAATGTTTGCCTGTTCAAATATTGTTCAACTTTTTTGTTTTGCTTTAGGCTAGGCATTGGAATTGACTGAGATTGGAAAAGTCACAAAGAAGACCCAATCGCGAAGCATAACGGTACCGGAACGCTTGAAGTTGACGTTTGATGAAAACACATGTTGTAGCTGATTGCATACAAGACATGTACAATTTTGTACGCATGTCGCTCACCTATATATTTTCGCAATTTGATATTTTGACTACAAAAAGGTAATAATTAGAAAACACTTCTTAAAATTACAAAATGTAATCAATATTCTGGAGAGACGACTTTACTGTGGAACTAGATGTGGAAAGGAGACAAAAAATTATTTCATTAAAAAGCAGACAATCTGTGGAGTTTAAAATGAGTATGGATAAAATGTGCTTCAACTCGCAATTACTAGTAGAAAAGAAATGTTCGCCGAAATATTATTTTTTATATTCTCATGCAACAAATACTATACTAATTACAAATGTTATAATCTAATTTGTTTCTAAACACACTGGTAGAACATTACTAGTATCACAAAAAATATTCAATTCATGTTCACATGCTTCGTCTAGTTCCTTAAAAGTAAAAATAACTTCAATTCTTATCATCTAATATTCACTGGTATTCTAGCATTCAATCAAATTTTACAATTTAAATGTCTAGTTCAACGGCAACAGCACTCCATTTCCACCAGGTACCTTCCGCCGCCGTCGGCCACGAGTTAGCTCAATTGTTCCCTGTTTCTCGTGAGATTGCTCGTGGGCTAATAAATGGTCACGACGTACGAATCGCTTCCGGCAGTATTTGCACTGATGCATCGGCGTTCCGTGATGCAGATCAAAATGCCGGTCGCGATCCTTCGGATACACATATGATTTCTCACACTGTGAACAAGGATATTTTTTGTTCTCAGGATCGTGGTTGCGCTTGTGGTTCTGTAGTTTCTCCTCGGTTGCGAAGTTTTTACCACATATCTCGCACCGGCACAGTCGGTCGCTAGAGTGCTGGGTAAGGATGTGTTGCCTAAGGTTTCCCTTCCGGCCGAATTCTTTGTTGCAAAACATGCAGTACAGCTCGGTATTGTATTGTATAAAACTTACTCTACGTGACTTGCGCAGCTGTCCTTCGTTGGAGTTTTCGTTCGAATTTGCTGGTGGAATCTCTACCGAAATTGTCTCTTCGGTTGGTGAAACTATCGACCAGGTTATGTAAAACGGTTGTGCTGATGTGCCCTGGATCTCACAAGGATGGGGCGTCGACGATGTCGGGTATTCAATTGCAAATGTTCCTGATGAAGGGCACTCCATGAAACTCGTTTCATGGTTGCTCGCCAAACCAAGATCCTGTTCAGAGTCTGGCTGGTAAAACGAATTGCTTTGGGTGTAGTTCGTGCTAGGTTCTGGTTTCGTTTCTGGTACTATAATGTAGCTCACAATAGTTGAATTGGCAATTTCAAGCCAGTACGATGGCCTTGGTTGTGCAGTAATGCCTTCCGACATCGTAGCGTCGTAATCTTGCACAGGGCTCGCAGCAGGTGTCAACGTTGCATAATGCAAGGGTGGTGCACAGCTTTCTGTTATGGTTTGTAAAAATTGGTCATAATGCGTAGGTGATGGCTCCGGCGTAGGAAAACCAGGACTGGTTAAATCCTCCAGTATCGCACTAAAATTTGGAGTCATAGACGGCGCATCTACAGTCGATAAATCCTCCAATATCTCCTGTAGATTACAATCCATTTTTTGACTTTTGAACACTGATTCGAAAATAATAGTAATGCTATTGACGTGCACTGGATAATCTCTGAAAAACGTATGTTGACAAGTTTTGCTTCACCAGCGCTTTAAATACGGTAACACAGTTTACCTAAATATTAACTGGAAATCTTTAACGCCTCATAATATTCTCAGCTTTTCTGCCTAACAAAGCCGTTTCTGCAGCAAAAGTAGGTAGTGACTGTACTTTACTGTTAAATCACTAGTCAATTGACTACCAAGAAAATTGTTTCAAAACGAATATTATTTTCTAACTAAATATATTAGAATCACTAAAACTATAAGAAAATATGTCCTTATACTCTTTGTAAACGTTTTTGTTTTCAAATGTAGTTGTATTGGATGTAAACTAATTTTGACAGGTTGCGTAATTGATAAAAAAAAAGAAAACCCCGAAAAACAAACATGTCGTTACGATCGATGTAATATTTTTATTTATATCAATTTAAAGAAACATCATTGGGGTAATCCTTCAAAGTTGAAACCATGTTTTGCATCCCATTTTGGAGTATCTCAAAATTAACATTAGGGCAAGGTTATTAAAATAAACATTAGGAGCTATGTCCAATGAAATCATCATCTACTTTTGTAAAAAACCGTTGCGTCATTTGCTATGAATTACTTAATGTAATGAATAATGTTGTAAGTTTAATTCATTTTTCTCAATTCCCACAAATGAACAACCTTCATTGCGAGAACAACCAATTCCTATTACTCGTCTTTAATATTTGTTGATGTTGTAAAGCCGGAAGCAAACACGCCGCATTAACCTCATCAATACTGTTTTGACAAACAATTCTCTTTCCAGTAGTTCCATCATGTATACAATAGAAGTAATCAACTGACGTAGACGTATCGAGTTGTCAGTTAGATTCATTTGTTATGTTCTACAAAGTTGCGCGGGCAGTGCATCCAGTTTAGTAGATAGAAAAATAGTTCGCTATTTGACTAAGTTCAATGATTATCGATAAGCAATAGCAATATTTATTTATCGTTTTCTTCCAACCAAATACAAGTGAATAACTTACTATGTAATAGATTACTAGAATTTAACAGTTGAGAGGTCGCCAAAATAATGAGTTGATAATTTATTGTAAACTACATAAGTTGCAATCAAATATCCCCTGTAAAAAACGCAATCCTCTGTTCCTCTCGTGTTAGTAACCGAGTTCTCATCACGGTTTGATACAGCATTGAAATTGAAGTGTCTTTTAGAAGTGACCGAGAACCTGGATCGAATGGCGGTACACCAAGCGGTCGGGTTTCAAACAATGTACTTTTACGAGTTCTTTCCTTATTGTGCTTTTTGAAAAGAGACTCAATTATATTTACTAAGTATTCGTAAAACATTTTAAAACGCTTAATGTGAACATTTTACAAACTTTAATATTGTTGTGACCTACTCGAAAGTTTTGTTTTATTATCATCGATAATAGCTAATAAAACGGAAAAGTAAACGCTCACGGTGATTAATTCAACCAGTAACCAGTTTTCAGACTATGCCTATTTATAGCTGTACACTGTACAGTCGTTTTCCTGTTGTTATTTTTCTATACAAATAGCGTTCGAACAATTTTACTGATTAAAAACAACATCATAGCGAAACCTTTTTTCTTACGTGACTCGATGGGGCTAACTCTCCTTGTCAATGAGATTTTTAGTTATAAAAAACAATCAAAACATCATCATATAGTTCAAGAACAGTCTTTCGGCATTTGTTTTCGGCAAATTGAGTAAAACTGTACGAACACTGCACGTGTCTGGTAATGTTGAATAAAACACAAAAGGCAAACAGTACAAAATAACGAACATCAAATCGTTAAAGATACTCAATGTATTCTTTTAAACGTCTTTTAAAAAGAGGGTATATCGGAATTCGTCCTATTAGGTAAAACGCATTTTATATTTCACATTCCTCTATTGAAATAGGGATAATAGTCAATCAGTATACACACCTCCGAAAATCCACAATAGTTTTGTTTACTTTAGATTATTGTACTGATTATAGTTACAGGTGTACATTGTGCTCTGTAGTTTGCAGGTAATCAAATAGTTGAATTTGTTTTTTACAAGTAAAAAAAAAAGGTAAAATTCCATTAATGTAGGAAAAAGGCTGAGTATTATGTCGAATTATTTATGCAATATATATTTGCACGCGAGCTTTTATTAAAAAAAAAAATTGGGCACGTTTAAAATCTTTTTAATAGTTAACAAACAAAAAAGGCCTTTCATACTGATACTGAGATTTTTACTTTGGATTTTTTACGTTATGTTGAGCAACTCATTGACTTTCCTTGGAAACGCTTCCAGACTGATAAAGCCGGCTATCATTAGCATTAACTGACTTCGTGTATCAATACGTAAGCCATGACCTTGGTCACGTGAGCCATAATCCTTGGTGCATTTGTTAGTTTCAAGTTTCTGTACTTCTCCCATTCCATCTATCTAATTCGATGTTTGGATCCTTAAAAAACTATTCTGACGAAAACTATGGGCGATAAAAAGCAAAACAAATGAAGGCTGTGGCGGCTTCTGCATTAGAAGAACTTTGAAACTAAGAAAATGATTATAGATTCAATTCAGAAATAAAGCTGGTATACAGACAGGTGCTTTTTTTTCTGACTGATTGACTGACTGTTATGGAAGTGTATATTAGGGTGGGGAATTGTCATATGGAAAAAAACGAAACTTGATAGCAGAAAGCCAGAACCAAGTTTTTTTTCGTTCTATTTGGGGCCCCAAACAATCCTGAATTTATTGAAAGTCGATTGGTTTTGCCTCCGCTTGGCGCATTGCATTTTAAATTTATATGGAGATTTGTATGGAAAACCCAACTTTATTGCATTTTACATTCTAAAGAGCTCAAAATGGCTCAAACCATAGGTTTCATGACTTCAAATGGTAGGTTTTTTGATGCCCAAAAACTTGGCCGAAGACACTAAAGAGCTAGGGTGTGTAAAAAAAATACTAGAGCTGTTCAAAGTTGAGTATGTCGAAATTTATGTTGCAAATCATTTTTTTCTGCCAACACTGTCAGTGTACCTGCGTCAGTTAGATTTCCATCAGAAGTAACCTCTGAAACACGTTGTAGATTCTATTTACGCCGAGAATATTGACCTAAATTTGTTTGCATGGTCCAACTGAGTGTATAAACTCGTTACGACAGGTTACTTCCGATGGGAATCCTACTTACGCCGGTACATTGGTAATGTTGGCAGAAAACAAGATTTTCTGCATTTAAATCGACATACTCAACTTTGAACAGTTATAGCTCTTCTTAGGGACATTCTAGCTCTTCAGTGTCTTCTGCAAAGTTGTTAGGCATCTAAAATACTATACTTTAACATAATGTAGTGCATTATTAAAGCATTATTGAGCTCTCTAGAAAGGTAAATGCAAAAAAGTAGGTTTTCCCACATAAATTTTCATACAAATTTCAAATGCAATGCGCCAAGCGGAGACAAAACCAATCGACTTCAGGTAAGTTTAGGGTTGTTTGGGACCCCAAAAGGAACCAAAAAAACTTGGTTCTGGAAAATCGATTATTTTTCCCCACCCTAGTGTATATGCAACACACAAATTATGTGATCCTGCTTTGTTTATAATAAAAGGTTATGTTGTTACAGAGCAGGTATTTTTAGTATTGCAGCAGGTATTTTTAAGTCTTTCTAAGGAAAAACATCTGAAAGTTTTGTTTTGTTTTTAATGCAAACCCATGATAACTTCTGTGTAAAATGTAGCTCGCAAATACTAAGAATTAGTATATTATATGAATCTTACTTCCATAAAGCATACAGAGACTATACTACGACTGTGCAAAAGTCAAAAAATGTTTACATCCTCCAATCAACAGAAATTCTAGACTATGTCTCAAGAATAAATCGTTAATTTATAAACAAATATCAGCAATGTTATATGCAACTCCCGATGAACTGATTATAACGAACGGATAATACAAATAAATTTGAACTGAAAACACAAATTTTTTGAGGCGCTAATGTTCAATTCCCGGGATTTTCGAGCTACTCGAAAATTTTGCAAGATTTAATATAATTCCCCATACAATTGTGCTATACACTTAATATACTATCAGAACACGAAACTTACGTCGTCAAAATATATAGCAGCTTTAAAGTGGGCATTATACGTAGCAAATATTTGCCGTGTAATATCAAATTATTTGCTTTAATTTTTTGTCGAAATTATTGACTGTCTTATGCAGTAAACGAAAAATTAGGCAAATATTTGCTTCGTTGAATGTCGTTTTTTGTCAGTTAGTTCACTACTGAAGAAATAGTTTTTTTTTTTCTTGTTTATTGATAAAAATTGTTGATACCTGCATATTGATAAAAAAATTGAAACTTGTAAATCAATGCGACCAGGAACAAATAATTTATTAAAGCTCAGTCAGTATAACTTGGGTCGTGGCCGCGATTTCACATGAAAAATCATTTTTGCAGGTTAATTACGTAATCATTCAAATACTCCAAAACAGAGTTATTTAGAGTTGTACATGGACTGATTATTTAGTATTCTATCATTTCCTTCTGGTTTGTCTCGTTTCTAGTTAAACAATCAATAGCCAAAATACCCCAACATTTAGTTAAACATCCGAAAAAAATCACAAAAACTCATTTTTTTTCGACCTTCCGCAGTGGGGTCCCCTCTCAACTTTTAAATTGCTTTCAAGAGGCATTTTATTATTTTGCTTCCGGTTTTTATAGTTTTTAGAAGCGCTTGAGTTTGATTTAGAGAAGTTTCATGCCTTTCATTATATATGTGTTTTGCAATTTTTAGAGACGAATTGAAAATCAAGATCTAGCTCACTCTTATAGACTTTTGAACGATTCCTACTGATTTTCGATAGTAGCTTTCGGCCTTTTTCTAATTTTTTTCTCTTTTTCACTCTCTGTTTAAAATATTTACAGCCAGTTTGTTTTTTGAAGCGTTTTCACGCATTTTAAGTTGAATTGGATGTACTTGTTTTTTAATATATTCTACCTTGTAGAAACTTTCAGCCATATTGAACAAACTCTGATTTTTTTCGTTTCTTATTTCATTTCTTCGAGTGGTTCACATCTATATAAAAAAACCAAATGTTTTGGCCTGCTAATCTAACAAGCTAGTCGTTGTGTGTTCGAGTCCTGGCTCGGATGTTACTGCTAGATTGTACTGACGTTCGTAACGTTAGCTCGCAGTTGTATTATACACTGAAACGCTGGCTGCGAAGTATGTGTATAATAAACAGATGGTCGAGTCCCGAATATAAATAAAGCACCAAGGCTAGTATTTTTGAAGCACTTTTAAGTAGTTTTGAGCCAATTTTCGGCTATTTTCTTTACTAATAGTCATTCTAGAAGTGTATGATGTTGTGTTTTGACGTTTATTAGTTTAGTTTCAATTGTTCAAAAAATAATTTGAGCATAGTTTCACCACTTATTTTAACAAAAATTTCAGGCAACATTTTTGCTTTCATTCTGTTCCAACTCCAGAAAAAATTACAGTAAACTTGGAATCAATCTCTGCTTTACCCTTTTCTGTTCTTTAGATGCATTTCTCAGTTTTTTTGGGCTATATTTGATAGCGTTCTTTTCATTTATGGTTTTTCTGGTCTAGAATTTGACTTTTCATTGTGAGAAAGAATGTCTGGTTAATGTTTACGATTATCATCGGTAAGGAACGGGAATTCTTAAATGACCACTTTTCTGTCCACATAGAATGTGGACGGCCCAGGTATGTACCCAGTATAGAAAGCAAACGCGTAGTCCCACGTCAAAAAATGAATTTGAATTCCAAAAAAATGAGCAGTTGAGAGAAGTTTCCTCTAAAGCTCGCAAAATGTACAGAAAAAGGTACACATCATACCAATTAAATATTAAATGGAGACAAAATGAGTCTTCCTAAAAATCCAAACAAAATAATAATCTGAATATCAAGAGTGTCACGAAAATTGTCCATTTTCAAATGCTTATAACTCAGCCAGTTTTCAGCGGATTTCTTTCATTCTTTCAACAATCGATTGATAAATGAGCTACACTTCTACCAAAGTGCGAAAAAAAATGTGATTTTATTACATTGTTCGGTATAGATCCGTTACCTTCCGTGAAATCTTCGATAGCGTTAAGCGCCTCCAACCCAACACTTGTAAGAATGGCTTCGGCGGAAGACGCGGAAAATAGTGTCCAGTTTATGTGGAATCCACAGTTCTGCTCGAAAAATGACCAATAAAATCACCAAACGCTTTTTTTGTCACAACACCTTTATAAATTTTATTCCATCTTTCTAGCATGCCTTTTGAATAGATTTAGGAACACTTTATTTTAAGGATACTACTTCATTCTTAATTTTTGATTACTACACTCAGTTTCAGAATTATTAATTTTTAGCTGTCGAGATGAACCTCTTTCAATTAATAGACAGATTAGATTTATAGATCGAACAATAGCTGAATTCTGCTTCGGCGATGTTTTCCGATCGCCGATTTAGGAGTTAAGAGTATAAGGATAATCTCTCCTATCAGCGATCGTTATCACTCCCATGGACGGTTAGCAATTTATGATGATCGTGTTGCGATGACTCTGATCTGTGGTCTGGCTGGAATTGTAATTGACTGCTTCATTCTCGCGTATGGTTTCCGATGAGAGTTTGTGATATCTCTTAGTTTGTCGCCAAGGTTGAAGTAATGGATGGCATCACTACTCCCTAACATATATCGGCTTCTGAATACCACCAAAATGAGGCCCAAAAACCAGACAATCATGTTCAAGATAGTGACTTCCGAACCCTTAGAAACATCATTAGAGAGATGCTCTATCGACAACTGTGTTTCAGCATGAGTGCAAGCTAGTCAAACAAGACTTCTCTTCAGAGTTACCAATCATTTAAAAAACTCTCTCGAAAGAGAATTATGAGTTAAATTTGTCACTTCACATCATCAAATTGATATTTCCAATCGAGTTTATTTACCAACATACTTAACTCTAGTTTAGCCTTGGAGCCGTGTCTCATGCACAAACTTCAACTTTTTTCAATTATAAAAATTCACAAATCAAAACAAACTGCATTTTAGGTTACATTTAATACCTAAACCTTCTCAATGTTAGGGTAATGACATGAATCTTCTCGCTATTCGGATATTCATGATGCACATAAAAGGTCGTAATAGTGAGATAAAGTTTTCTGTAATAAAATGTTCAATAAAGAGGCTGACCCTACAAATTCTTTATTATTTTCTGATTGAAGGTGTTCTGATGATTTTGATACTTAAAAGAAGAAACGGCCACAAAAGCAACATATAATTGTATTTGTAACTGCGTATTCACTTTACTGCCGAATATAGGTTTCTTGGGGAAATCCCGAAAATCTAGATCTCGAGAATACTTTCTAACCGCGACTTCAGCGAAGACCTTTTTTACGAGCAGGCATTTAATTAAGTTCAAGGCAGGCATTTAATAGCGAAGATATTCACGAAATGTTTCCCTTCGACCCCAAGCTAGTGCATTGTAGGAGGTTCTAATGTACAATGACAAAACAAAATGATTCAAGAATAATAAGTTTAAGTATATTCATTATAATAAACAAGTTAGCTCTTTTCATTCCCATAAATGTATATAGTATCAAAATCACTGGTCTTTTAATTCTACAATTTCCTACTTTCTCAATAATAGATACAACTTACTATGAACTATTGTTTTCATCCCTTTTAAAATTAACGTCTTTGCAAAAACTCACTGGTAGTTTAAACATTTCTACTGTTACGATTTCACCCTTATAAACGTAATGGCCAATTCACTCCGTCACGATACGACGTTGTCGGCCACGGTTCAGCTCGATCGAGCCCTGCTTTTCGTGGGACTGTTGATGCGCCAGCATGTGATCACGGCGGACAAAGCGCTTCAGGCAGTACTTGCACTGATGCGCCGGTATTCCGTGATGCATTGCGAAATGACGATCACGATCCTTCGGGTGTGCGTACAACTTCTCACATTGCCCGCAGGGGAACTTTTTATTTCTGGGATCGTGGTTACGCTTGTGGTTTGCTAGTTTCATCTCGGTCACGAAGTACTTGCCACAGATTTCACATCGGTACGGCCGTGCTTCGGAGTGGTAGGTGATGAGATGTTGCCTGAGGTTTCCTTTCCGGCCGAATTCCTTATTGCACAGTTTGCAGTACAACTCGGTGTCGTAGTTGATGAAATTCAATCTACGAGGCTTACGCTGTGTGTCATCTTGAAAGTCCTCGATGGCGTATCCTTCGAATGATGAATACGAATGCGAAGGTTTCACGTGCGGAAAGAAAATAGCCGCATAGTTGTGCTCCAACATTATTTGGCTTATTGGTGAAACTTCCGGGGTCAGAGTGATTAACGGCTCTGCTAGTATATCCTGGCTTGCAACAGCCAATAAGGAAGAATGCGAATAGTCAACCGGTGATAAAAATGTGACTGACGAGAGATATTCGGCACAGCTCATACCTGGTCGAGGTTCGATAGAATCATTCGAATCGGATGATAAATCTTCACACGCTATTTCCTTTGGGATGGTGTAATTCAATGGTATAACGGAAGTTTCGTGATGCAAAGTATCACTCTGATCTAAACAATAATATTGCACTAGAGGTTCCAATTTGATAGGTGCTGAAGTGAAGCTTTCCGGTGAACTTATGTTATTGATTTCTGGCGAGAGAATAGGCTTTTGTGTTTCAAAGAAATCTTGCTCCAGCATTACAGCAGTCTCATCCTCCATGTTACTTGGCACAAGTGTCGCAGTTAAGCTTTCAGAATAATCTGGCGAATAATACGGATATGCTGGTGATGTCTCCGGCGATGAGATGTCATGGCGATTTAACTCCTCCAGTATGGCATCGAAATCTAGTATAGAGGACGGCATATCCACGCTGGACAAATCTTCCAGCAGCTCTTGCAGGTTGAGATCCATTTTGAAGGCACTCAGTGTGTTCTTGTTATGCACTTCCACGATTGTTTAAACTATGTGACTTACACTTGATGAACGTTCTCACACGTATGTTTCTTTGACATGCCTCACAGTCGCTTTAAGTATGGTCATATTATTACCTATCCAGTTTTTTCTAACGTTTTAATTTTCTTAACAAATGTGCACATTAGCTAGCAACATATGTTAAGTTTTTGATAATCTCACTCGCCAGAAAAGGACCTTCTCTGTCTAACCAACGTATAATATACTATATACTTTTAATTTGAAACTTGTGATTAATCAATTTGTTCGGATGAAAAATATCTCTTTGGATCTGCCCAATAATAGCGAGAATATGAAAAGACTGTAGAATTATGTAATGAATAAATCCTCATTAATTGGTTTGCTGTTTGTAGTTTCCATTGCATTTTCTCTCAAGGCGTATTTATTGAAATATAACAAATTTTCAAATATATTCTAAAACAAATGCTTCATGAATTGAGAATAACCACCAATATTAAACATATCATCTACTATAGAGGTTCATAATCTTATTTCTTTCGGCATACAACACACAAAGAAAAACTGCGTGAATTCAAATTTAGAAAATCCTTACTTTTGTTGCAATAGTCTATGCTATGTCGTTATGTCCGATAAATTGATAACGCAAAAAGTAATTTTCCTATAATTTTTAGACGATTCTTGAAACAAAACTTTCTTAGAGGATACGAAAACAGAAGTAACCGTATGTTATTGTCTTCCGCATCTAATGATGGTGCTGTATTCCTCAAGAGCTTTCATTAAAGAGTTCATCCATTATTTCGTTTTCTTTTTTATTCGAAATTGATAGTGTTCAGCAATGATCGTCGATTTATAATATTTTATCGTTTTATCATTGAAAACTGCTTTCGAAAGCAAACCACCTCTTAATAAATTAAATAATGGTAATAAAGTGAAGAAGGAAAATGAAAACCAGAATTCGAGATAATAGTTGCATTAAGGAGTAACAAATGTAAAAAATACACTAAATACATCGAAAATAATAAACAAAAATTATTTCTTATGCATAATTAAAGACCGTTACACAGCCATAAACATAAGTCCAAATACCATCAAACAGTGTGCCCAAAGCGCCATGGAAACTGTACCAAAAAGTTCAACTAGAAAACATTTCAGGAAACTTAATAAATTCTGAGCCTGTAGATGAAGGCACACTTGTAATAGGATAATAGTTGAGAAAAGAAACACGCCCTCTAATCCACTACAGTTTGGTTTTGCCGCATTTACTAATGAGCGACTTTCACAGGTATACTATTCCGCATAGGAGGTAACAGGTAATCAAAACGTGAAGCGTATTTTTACAGGTAGAATCAACACGAAACTACCATATTGTGAAGCACAGAGAGCCTGAAATAATTCCGATTCGACTGTTTTAGTAATGCTACATTTTTGCTCAAATGTGATATCAACAACTATAAATTGCAGATTCTTTTAAATCGGTATCGATTTCACTTCTAGAAAAAAAATTCAAGTGACGGATTCTAAATGTTAATTGTAAAAAAAATTAAAGAAAGTTTTTTATAATAAATCAATTAATTTAAACATATTATTCAACCAGAAAACTAGGCAAAACCATGTTACACAATTTTTGATTTCTGAATTTAGTGATTTTATTTAAGATTTCGCTTGTTCAAGATTTATTATGAATGAAAGTAAAATTAACATTCTTGTACGCAAGTTGCGCAAGTACCAGAACACTCAGTAAGTTTTCAAAATTATTAATTATTTAACGTTTTTTCTCAAAAAAAAAAAATTTTTTTTCTTCGGGATATATATTTCAAAAAGACACAATTTGGCTATAAAAATATTTGTTAACATCGATACCTTTTCTACATAGCAGTTTCACATAGCTTCTAAAAAAAAGACGTAATTAAAAAAAAAACACTAGCACAAAGTGGCATCTTTTGCCCAAAGAACCATTTGTTCCTGTGCTAGAACATTCTAAAACTGAAATAAAGTTTAAAATTATTGTCCAAGTTTTTTAATTGAATCTAATAACAGCGAGTCTTTTTTACCACTCAATTTTGTGATACTAAATTATAACTATTACAGTGCCGGTTCGATTTTATCACGGTCAAAAAACACTTTCCTGTGAATTTAGCGAGACTGTGGATTAAGAGAAATGATGGAAGTTAGTATTTTTCGTTGAATAACATTGAAAACTAATTAAAAACACTGATTTTTATCATTTCATCAAGTTCACAGTTTCGTTGGATTCACAGGAGGATATTTTTTGACCGTGATAAAATCGAAATAGTACTGCATCATTATTATCATCATTATTACTATTAACATGGTCCCCGTGGTTCTGTGGTTAGCGATGTCGGTCGGCTAGCTCTCCCACACGGTTGTGATATCGGGTTCGATTCCCGATCAGGTCAAGGAACTTTTCGAGCTGGAAATTTTCTCGACTCAGCACTGGGGCACGGTGCATCGTTGTACTCATCCTACAACATGCAAAATGTGCCAAAAACAATATCGATAACGAATTCTCTCAACTAATCTAGTTGATCGAGACCGCATTAGCCCCCAGGCGAGCGTGCGATATTGTTTGTTTTATTACTATTAACGTAGCACCAAGAACTAGAAATATTCGTAAAACTTATCAGGATGCTGCGTACAAAAAACGTAGCTTTTAGAAAGTAAAAGAAGATGGAAAAAATATCAAGGCAAAAACAAAATATTTTTAGCTAAGTAAATGAGAAAAATGCTTGATATTGGGTCCTAGGATATTTAAAAAAAATCATTTGTTTCGGTAATGGCACAGAACAGATAAGCAACTTCGCCGTTTTTCGCTGTTCTATCCTGCATTGATTTTACAGCGCATCGTTGAAACACTTCGCTCCAATAGTTTGGACATGCAACCATAAGGCTGTGCGAGATTTCGAATGATTTCGTATAATTTCGCAAAACTCGAAATTTCCCGAAATTTCGCGAAATTTCGGTTTCGCGAAATTGCCTAAAAATTTCGTTGAATTTCGCTGAACTCCGCCTAAAATTTCGCGAAATCAAACTTCCAATTTCGACGATTACGAAATTTCGCGAAATTTCGGACCAAATTTCCGATGCACATTATTACATTATTTTGGTTTGTGCTCATTGCGACTATAAATTAAATTGAATATATCTCAACAGTTATCTGGTATACTATGTCAGACATAGAAGATTCAACTCTCAGCCGGTAATTTTCGTTTTTAAAGACAAAACCGTAACATCATGCGGGAGATATTTTTTATTCACGCAGAGCATAAAATTCATGTCATCACTGAAGTCATATTCGAGGAATATGAAGCCGTCCAACTGCGCTACAAGGTATCTAGTAATTTGTTTGTAGGAATAAATTTTACGCATCTTTTACGTACATCAAAATGTGGTTATATTTGCAACGCACAAGGTTAAAAAGGTCACTTTTTGTTTTTCGTTAAGGAGGGCATAGCAATTTCTGTCAAAACTAAAGCTCTGAAGCTTTATCTTACAGGCCAAATGTTCTATGCCACTCGACTTGTAAAAATTTTAATGCGTTTATTCGGATTTCTCTGTGTTAGAGGACTCCTCTTCGCACACCGTAGTGTATTTAAATGTGTTTTTTCCAGATAGTTCATTGCTATCACTAGGCTGACCAGATATCATGCCTTAAAGTGTGCAGACAGAGTGATCGATGTGTCAAGCAGAAAAAGTTGTAATTGCCTGAATTTTTAGTATTGTTTCAAAACACTCTGCTTTCAAAGTCAGCATAGGTTTCAAAATTGCCAGGAACCTTATCAAAAATATTTTAAACGTGTTACCAAAAAAGTATACTTTATCAATAAATGAATAAAAAGCACATGGTTCGCTCTCGTCGAACACATAACTGAGAAATGTTTCTCTTGTTTTAGAGGACACAAAATTTTACAATGTCAAAAACAAGTTCAGATTATAGCATAAAAGCGATTCTGACTTTGCACTTGACGAATATACAAGGCAGAAGAAAAGAAAGGTTAGAAAGAACGAGAAATAAGAGAACGAGGATGATTACGAATAACTTAATTGAGCAAAAAGAAGACCACGTAGTCTTTTTTCTGACTTATAATTTATTATTGCCACTCAGTCAAGACGAAGCCTTCGCAATTTTTTAAATAATAAATTTATTTGATTAATAAGTGTCACGGAAAGTTTGAGAGTTGTCAGCAGTTAACTGTAATCAAATTTTTGAAACATATTTCAAATTTATTCGAACGAAGAAAAAATTTATTTTTGTTTTAAACTGGCTTTGCCTTATATGGCATTTACTGCTTTAGAATAATAGTTCTATTTTGCAATGCGTCGGGATTCATGACATTTTTCCTGGAAGTATATTTCAATACTCAACGACCGGTAAAAAAACAACGTTTTGGTCTTAAAAACAATATATAAGACCTGGATGTTCATGAACTGAAGGAAGAAAGAAGATGTTTATATTTTGTTCGACATTCAAAAGCTTTGTAATTTATTTAAAAAAAACTAAGTTACAAATCCGATACCTGAAAATCACTAAAAGTAAGGTTTCACTTATTATCAACTAAATATTTTTCTAGATGATTTCTAGATGAGTATACAATTTACCATATCTATAAGCGAAAAGTTTATCGTAGATGATCAAATTACTTAAGCAAATTTTATTTATTTTGATACTCAACAACAAATTAAAAATCATTTTGAATATACTCAACAGAATAGCGTATTTTAAATTACTTTCAGGTAAGAAAATTGTTATATTTGTTAAAGACAATGAAATATTATTAAAAATTAAACAACCATTATCTATTTGTTATTTTGGCTTTGAGAAAATGATATTACTAAAAATTCTATTTACAATTTGCGCAATAACTAATAATCAGTTTTCTTAAACCTTCATTTTTTTATAAATTTTTCATACTTTATTGTACATATATGCAGAATAAGATCACAAAACAAAAGACCACGAAAGACCACGGGGGAGTAGGAGGGTATAAAAGGGATCAAAATATGACCACGTAGTTTGGGAATGGTCCCAAATGCATTTTATTATTTTTGGTTTCGCAGAAACTCACAGGGCATATTTTTTTAGGTCAAAATTATTTTCTACAACCTTACCAGAGACACTAGTTATGCCAGTCAAACAAACCGATTTAGCTGAAAAAATAATTTAATCTCAAATTGGGCACTCTGTGGGTAGTTAAAATATTTTTATAATCGAAACAGTTGGTTTGATTGGCATAGTGCCTTTGGCAAAGTTATAGAAAAAAATATTGTCCTTCCAAAAATAAACATGTTGTAAATTTTTTTTTTTTGAAAAAATATAACTTTTTTTGATATCTTCATCGTTTCGGTAATTTTTTTTGTAATTTTTATACAAAAAAAATAAGATTTTTGAAAATAAGCTTTTTTATATTAATTTTAATTTTTCTTTTACATTAAAAAATGAATTTTTTGATTTTTTTTTTTATCGGAAAGATAAAATTACTATCTAATACTTTTCCAGAGGCGTCACACTGATCAAAAAACTTTTGGCTCTGAAAATTTTTATAATCACAATAATCCTCCCAAAATAGCATTTTAAATAGCTTCTCAGCCTATAGAAACGTTTATGCAAAGTTTAAGCCAAATCTAAAATGACAAAAAATATAGAAACTGGGACATTTTTTGTGGAACTGCTCAGTTAAAAAGTAATTTTAAGTTGTATTAAAAAATGTGCAAACATATTGAAAACTTTAAAGTTTACAGAATAGTTAACTTAAATTTCGTTTTCCTCGAATTGATAAAGATGTCACTTAGTCTAGTCTGACTAAACGGTGTTAAAGAAAATTCAATAACACTGGTCGACAAAAGCGAAAAAAAAGTTGCCCTAAAGCTTAAGATGGTTGGTTGCCCTCCAAAAGTTTCACAGCTTTTTAACCATTCCTGTGAATTTTGCTGCTTTTAGAGAATGCAGAAATGCATCCGAAGGCCGCCGAGGAATTGCTTATCGGATTCGTCGCTTTTACGTTTGCATAGGGAAAAACCCTTTGGAAAAGTCATCTTTGCTAGGGACACCAAAACTCACAGGAATGGTTGAAAACCTACCTACCATCTCTCATGTTTTCCAGTTCGAGCTCTAGGACAAAACTTGGATTTTGAATGATGAAAGTGCTATGAAAGAAGGATTACTAATTTACTATTTTAAACATAGTTGCATTTTGGTCCGACAACGTTAAGTACTTGGGACTTATTTATGATAAAAAACTTATTTTCAAAGAGCACATTGAGAGTATACAAGCCAAGTGCATCAAATATACGAGATGTTTATATCCTCTCATTAACAGGAATTCTAAACTTTGTTTAAAGAACAAACTTTTGATTTACAAACAAATTTTTAGACCAGCAATGCTTTATGCTGTACCGATCTGGTCAAGTTGCTGTTCAACAAGGAAGAAAACGCTCCAAAGGATTCAGAATAAAATTCTGAAAATGATTTTGAAGCGTCCTCCTTGGTTTGGTACACTCGAATTACATAGACTTACTGGTGTTGAACCATTAGAAGCTATGTCAAATAAAATTATTAACAATTTTCGACAAAAATCGTTGCAATCCTCAATTGCTACGATAAGCTCTCTTTATAGCCAATAAGTTAGCAATTAAGTTAGTTGTAAGTTTACTTCCCCTTTTCTGACAAGTAGGTTTAAATCCCTACGAATGATAAGTCCTAATTGCGAAAGCAAACGAATCCTAACAATTAAAATTACAAATTTCTAACAGTGTTGATAAGTCACCATTTGTGATTGGACACACATACTCATTATTTACTAATATTTATCATAAATACTTAAGCTACTTACAAATCCCCCCTTAAAAAAAAAAAAAAAAAAAAAAACAGTTGCATTCAAACCAAAAGAATCAGTTCAGAAGTTTATTAAATTATTATTTACAAAGACATTTCGAGTTTGACCTTTATATCATTTGTATCTATCGCGCTACTATTACCTGCAATATAATCTGTATAAATGAATGCATCAAGATTTCAGTTTTTAGCGTTTTTGATTTTCTCGACAATGTCGGTTTATCGATATCTGAATACCTACGTCACTCTTCGTCGACCAGGTAAGCACCTTGCGATCAGCTGCTGAAGGGTACTTCGTTAGCGTACGCTCCAACGTTTCAAATCATTGTAATGCTATGTTTCAGGAACATTCATTTTATTTTTCGAAATTTCGCGAAACTTAGAGACCAATTTCGTTTCGTCTCGAGAACTCGAAATCCACCTTGATTTCGTTTCGACTAATTTGGCGAAACCGAAATTAAGGGTTAATTTCGTTTCGTTTCGTTTCGACACCAGAAAAGCCAGTTTCGCACACCCCTATGCAACCAACATCTATTCTTTATTTGCTTCAATGACAAGACAAAAAGATGATACGTGAATCTATCAGAAACAAGTTAAGACAAGACCGCATTCAGGAGATTTTTAAGCGAAATTTCAGTAACCATTCACAATCAACATGAATAGAAAAAAAAAAAAAAATTTTGAGTGTAAAATGCGTCCTCTCCACTGCTAGATGTCGATACTTAAAATAAAGAGATTTTGTCTCGTTTTTGTTTTTTAGTTGAACAGTCATAATGACAATGGAAAACTCAAGATTCGTGGTGTTAATGGTCAGAATCTAAAGAAGAATTGAAGTGTTATGGAATATGATTGTAGTTTTTCGGTCTCTGGATATCCTACCGGTTCTGAAAACACTCATATTGGATGGTATATGACCTTGTTTTTTTTTAATATTTCTATGGCCACTAGAAGTCCAAGAGGAACTTGTTCCGAAAAGGAAATTATGGAAGCATATCATCATAACACCCAAAACCCTAAAAATAACATGTGGAAACAATTTTATGACACTGACACTTATTTAAAAATACATTATTTGCTGAATCTTTTGGTGCTAAAATTATCGAAATAGGCTGAAAACTACAAAAGTTACACGAACTTTAATTTGTGGATAACCGGGTACTCCGTTGGGCACCTGAAAGTGCTTTTTTGTCGAGCACGAAACAATTAAACGGAGAAACTACGGCTTTACCCCCTTCTCTCCCTTTGTTTCTTAAAAAAAATATCGAAAATTGCCCTTCGACGAGTTCTGAGATGTCACTGATTATAATCACTATTGATTGGAGTAAACTAGAAACTTTTTCTATGTTTGTCAAAACAATAAATTTTATAAAGTCTTGAGAGAATCTTAGTTGAATGAATTAAATCTTAGAACATTTTGCATTGTTTTGACCATTACAGACAAAATTATAGACAACAAAACTGATTTTAAGGAGGTGTTCCACAAAATTTTGTCGTGTCCAACGTACAGATACGAGATCGCAATATTCAACAATTGTTTTTCTTTTAAAATTTATCAACTTTGCTGAAGAAAGCAATCTGGTAAATTGAGAATTAGAAAAAATATCTTTTTTATTTCACTGTTAGGTGGATTGATCGAAAAACTAAAAACGCCAAAAGTAAGGCCTTGTTCTATGAAACAACCTTACGACCTTCAAAAGGGCATTACTCAAAAATGTGCCGTACGATGATTTTGAAATTTGGACCAGAAATTCTGAACGTCATAACGAATCGAATGGTATACTCAGATTCTTTGGTGCATTTTTTTATAATAACGGTCTGTGGGAGCACCGTGTATGAAAAAAAGAGAATATTTTTAGCTTACAGCGAATTTCTTTATTGCACGGAGTTAGCGCCAACTTTTGGGTGGAATAAAAAAACGATTTCGATTTGCGATCTAAAGCCTTGCGTTGGTGTGCGTGAGACCATGTGTGATGTAAACATAATGCTGTCAAAATACTTTTTCCGTATATCTGTACATTTTTCAACTACGTCGATGACAAAATTCGCCACCCGACTCCAGCTTGTTCTTGATGGCTCACTGAAAATTGTGATTAAAGCATTTTCGAACTCGGAATCGGAGTCCAAATCTAAATCCGATTTCATTAATTCCATAACAAACTTATTTGCTGCAGTAATTATTTCTCGTTTGCGTTTCATGATTTCACTGTACAGAGCGACGAATCACATTTTTCTTTTGTTTTCAACATCACCCGCGTGTTTTGACCGTTGACCGACAGATACAATGTAATAGTATTGGTGAACCCACTCGCAAAACTGACAAAAGTTACAGTGCGAACCTGTCTGTTTTGCAGGCGCTTCCAGGTCAATTCTGGGTCAAATTCAAGCGAATAAAGAAGGGTTTTGACAGCAGTTCGGGTTACTCCAGGTCAAAACGAGGTGAGCTGGTGGAATAAAGAAATTCGCTATTAGTAAATGAGGAAACGCTTGATATTGAGTTTGAGTGAACATTGAAAAATTCCTTAGCTTCGGCATTAGGTATATTGACAATGAAAAATTCAAGATTCGCTGCGTTGCCAGTCAGAAACTAAAGAAACTGAGAAGCTTGCGATAATTATTGTGGAAGTTCAGCATGTCAACAGCACTCATATAACCCAAATTTCAGAAGCCCGTGAACAATCATTCTTATAATTATTATGTTCTTTTTCGGCATACCTACTAAAACATTTTTTCCAGAAACTCAGTTTTCAAACACTAAAAATTGTATTATTTTTTTCTGCAGCCAAAAAAATCATTTTTGTCTACTGTCGCGTTTAAAGTTTTATGTTTAGTCTATGCAGCCGTAACGAGACACTTTAAATAGCTAAATTGCTGAATCCTCTATGAAAATTCGGGAAAGGAATTATACTCTTAGACAGAGTAATAATAAATAATCCCCAATGAAAATATGTAAACAATAAGACCGAAATAAGTGAAACTTCGCTATTTTCCATCGATCGTGTATTCAACAGGGATAGGAAGGGGTTTTTTGGGTTGAAATATAAATAAAAAAGTAAAAAAAACAGCTTCAATGCTTCAAAGTGAATTTTGAATGAGCATCAACATACCAAAGACAAATTTGTTTAATATTCACGACTCCATAGGGGTTTGAAATTTGATCTTTTAGTCTACTGTAGTGTTTTCAATTTTAAAACTTGTTCCTATTGATATTTCGTTATCAGAAGAAACATACAAAAAATCCGAAGAATAAATACGTGTTTCAAATCAGTAGAATTCAGGCTGAAGCCAAAAATGTTGTACCAGCTTTTACCAATTTCAATGGACAGTAGTGACTTGAATGGCAACGGGCAATTTGGATGCTCTAAGTTAGGATTTTAGATATACACTGGGGTCTTTTTTTACGCGGGTTATTTTTATGCGGTTTTTTTTGTACGCGACTTTTTTACGCGATTTTTAACAATAACGCGGATTATTTTTACGCGATTTTTTTAAATAACGCGGATTATTTTTACGCGGTATTAAATAAGTTTAGTATAAGTAAATCCAATAAAGTAAAAATCAATCGTATGGTTCATGACAATAAGATATTCTGTTTTATTATTCTAAATAATGCATATTTTTAATATATTTGCTGTAATTATCAAAAAATAGGCAACTTCCGTTGATTCGGGAAGAAGAAACAAAAATACATGAGAAATTGTACAACGATACGAGTCAGTCGTTGCGATATACTTCCGTTTAAGAAACGAAAGCTTAAACATGTAGCAAAATTATTATAAAAAAGTTATTGTCATGTTCTTCAATGAATTTTCATTTTAGAAGCACTAAAAACTCATTTTGTGTGTTTCGTTACCATTTTTAAATCATTTTTGCTATTATTGCTATTATTTTTAATCGGATCTTTAATTGAATGGAGTTTTTTTTACACGATTTTTAAAAATTACGCGGTTTTTTATACGCGGATTTTTTCAACGCGGTACAACCAACCGCGTAAAAAAAGACCCCAGTGTATTTCTGAGGAAGTTGTATCCAATTGCAAATGAAAATGAGCGATGTGATTTTTTTGGTTAACTTTACATAATATTATGATATAATTGTCAAATCGTAATTCATTGTCTTGTAATTAATACCCCGCTGATAGATGGAATGTTCATTGTTTTGTTTTATTTTTTTTTATTGAAAATCTATAATTCAAAACAAACTAATCGATAGGTGGAGTCAGAAATAAACTCCTTAAAAAAGTCGTTAGAAAAATTTACCTACTCAGCGTTACCTGAATACTGTGACTGTACACGGGCATACATGATAGTTAGCATGTTTTTGGTCAAGCATAAAACATATGAGAAAATCATTTCTTCTGCCTGTGCATACAACAATGAATTTTTAGATCAGTGTGAAATCAGTAGAATGATTAGGGGCGTATCCTTGTATGTGACTGTAGAATGCGACAAAATGTTCAAAACAGCTGCTAAGACTCTGGTCGTTATTTATGCAAGTTTCTTGAGGTAAAGAAAGGGCAGATTTTTTGCATAAAGGACTTGTCCAAGTACGTCCGAGCACCAGTTATCTTCTATCGTTCCACCTATGTGGAACATTTTAGTTTTCAATCAGTTTAAAATAATAATGAATCTTCAGTGAAAAAAGTGTGATGTGAAAACAGTTAACATGTGGAACAGCTTTGAACATGATGTTTCTTCAATGGATTCGATCGCATCGAAATCAGCCGTTGACCAAAGTTTGGACCAACTGTTGGACGAACTGACAGTCCCTAGCCTGCCTCCTGTAACGCCAGGCTTTGCCGCACTTCTGGCGGAATTGAAGCGTACCCCGATGCTAACACCTGAGACATCTCCGCTTCGGGGACCTGCAAAACAGGATTTGGCGATTATAAATTCTTCGTCAGCTCAGTATATAGCACCAACACCAGGGTCATCGCCGATGGCCTGCGTCCCAGAGCTTTCGGAACAGTATAATTACACCAACAATGATTATTATTTGGCAACACTACCGACGGCGTCACCGACAATGTCGCAGTCCAATGAATTACCAGTACAGTCGAATTCAGAAGGGTATTTTTCTGCGCAACAGTGTCAACAACCGCTGTTCATTGATACTACATACCACTCAACATTCCCAATGGATATGGAGACAGTGCAATCGACAGCTGCGATGACCGTATGCAACCTCCAACAAGCAACTATTATTCCAGTGGTTTCATATTCCAAAAATCAGCTGATCGTCGCTCAACCATCAAAATCATTATTATTGGCCAACCACTCAGCAATACAAACGTCATCTATAGGGGAAACGTTTTCGGATATCTCATCCGACTCGCATGATCTTCCAGCAGGGCTGACATGTGCCGAATATTTGTCATCGGCAAAACTGATTTCGTCATGCAGTTCTGATCATTCTGTTTCACCAAAATCATCAGCTCAAACAACAGAACAGCAGCCTTTAATGGTCATAGAAGATGCGAACCACATGCAACAATCCTTGATCCCGATTTACTACAGTCAAGCGAGCAATCAGCCTCAACCTGTTGTTATTCAAGTACTCGATGACACTGCACCTGCTGAGACTGTTGCGCCATTAACAGTCGGTGGTTCATCAGTGAATTCAACGGAAAATTCTGCTGGCGAAACTGCATCCAACACTAGCAAACGAAAGCCACGCAAAAACTTCATCAACTACAAGACCGAGTTCTTCTGCAACCTGTGTAATAAACCTTTCGGCCGTAAAGGTAACCTCGGCCAGCACGTCCGCACCTATCACTCAGAGCCACGCCCATATCGCTGTGACACATGTGGGAAAAGTTTCCTCACGGAGGTAGCGCTGGTGACGCATAGGGTCAAACACGACGCCGGCAGTAAGCAGTTCCCTTGTCACGTGTGTGATAAATCTTACGTGCACATGAAGGATCGCGATCGACACTACGCTCTGCACCACGGAATACCGCCGCACGTGTGCAAGTACTGCAACAAAGGATTTGCCCGGCGGGATCACCTTCTGTCCCATCAGCAGTCGCACGAAAAGCGGCTGGCCAGAACAGCGATGCGAGCAGCAAAGTGATGTGATTACTTACTATCAAAGCTATCCACGATCGATCGATTTTATTATTTCATTAATTTAACTCTTATGTTTACACCAGTGTTGTGAAGTATGTACCAGTATAGCAAAATGCTCAAGTTTTTACGATAATATGTTTAAGCTTTGTATAGAAAATAAAAACATGACAATAATATATAAAAATAAAAATTTCTTCCATGAAATGATTTATCGTTTTGAATTTCTGGTTGTCCATTTACTGCTCAGAATAAAACTTGTCTGATAGCCAATAAAATCAATGTCAATGTCTTTCATTTGTTCATCCTGGAGTTTTTACCAAAAGTGTTGTTATAATTTCAGATTGCATCGAAAAATATGAAACTAAATTTAATCCTTTATTCTAAAAATTAAGAGTACGATTGATTTCAACTTTTTATTAGTCAAAAGAAATTTATTTTGCGGTTTAATTCAAAACTAAGGCCGATACAAATATCATTTTCATTTTATGTCAATTTGAAGGGGAAGAAAAAAAAATTCATACCGTTTTGTTAATATTATTGACTTTTCGACAGCGTATATGCTTAATTTAGCAACAAACAAGTCCAGTTACAGTGAAAGTGTCATCAAAAGACAAGCCAAATGATTAATAACGATAATAATGTGGTATTTTTAAACACACTTTTGCATACAAGTTACAAACGTCGTAACCTGCACACAATTTTGTATGAAAGCTATTCCTTTTTTTCTTCTCAGTGTTATTTATTTTTTGCCCTCCCTCCCTAAGGGCTAACTTTGATAACCGTGGACATAAAAACATTTTAAAATTTGTATCAGCCTAAATACAAATAAAATAACCATACTGGGAAGAACTACAAGTATATTTTTCGTGGTCAGCACTGACCTTCAGATTATAAAACTGATTTGGCAAAATTTTACTATGGGTAATCAATCAAAGTTTTCAACCGCAGGAGACTATTATATTCAAAGATTTCTCTGTGATGGATGATATTTTATATATTCGTAAAACAGCTAGGTAATCAGGGTGTTCGTCTCAGTTCCGTGAATTTGTAGCTTCATCAGTTAAGCTTCAATAAAACAAGTCATCATTAAACAATGCCCAAAATTGCACTGTTAATTCAACATAAATTCGTTGTTCAAACTTCGTTAGATAAACTCTAAATCATTTGTGAAAGTTTCAGTTCGCGTTCTGTGCAACAAAAACTTTTACGTGTGAAATACATTTTCTCTTGGAATCCGCAAGTGTTAGTGTGAGTTTAACAAATCAGATTGGTATCGAATTGAAAACATTTCTATGAAAATCTCTTCCTCTTTCAATCCGATCGCACAAATGTGGGGACATCTAACCGTTATTTATTTACAAAAAGGAACACAAATAAACAATTCCTTGCTTCACAGAAAACCATTTCAAAGCATCCAGCATGAAAGTAGAGAAAGGTCAATGTATTGTTCTATTCTGCAAACACTGTGTAGATGATTATGAGTAAGAGTAATTTCATTAAAATTTATTGCAATAATATATAAAAGTCCAAACGCAGCATATTATGGTCTGCGGTAAGAGCAATCGAGCCATTAGGCGAATGTGCTGTCAAGCCCTCACAATGTTGGGAAAATCTCAGTTTTGAGAATGGATACAGAGTTGCAGGCCGTGTACAATGAATTTAAAGGCTTTAAATAAGATTAAGCTAACCATATAAATTTCACACATCATTTCTAAGAAATAATTATGCTAGAGACCAACCTTATAGAAATGAGCTTTTGGTTTATTGATTTCTGCAATTGTCTAGAAATAACTGCAACTCTAATGCAGCAAAACAATATTTTGAGAGGCGCTAATAGTCAAACCAAAATTAACAGAAACCACTTTATACGAGGCTTATCGTTTCCCCATAACAATAGCGTCCAGAGAGCGAGTGATATAGATGTTATTAGCTTTGGACATACTTATCATTAGTAGGGACGGAAAATAATAAATGTTCTTGATAAATTGCTTGGTCCAGGGCAAACTAGTTGTGTACCTAATAAGTTTTGTGGAAAAAAATTGAAGGACCTCAGAAGACTAGTAACAAAAGCTTGCGAAAACAACACAAATTGATGAAGGTTGCGATATCAGTTTAGACTTAAGGGGGAACCCTACTCTGAAAGGTCGAAAAATAATTAATTTTCGTGATTATTTTTTTCGGATGTCTAAAGTATAGTGAAGTGTTCGGGTGTTTTGGTTATTCATTGAGGTATATTTGAAGATGTACTTTGCATATCGTGGATGCAAATATAGTGAGTATTACGCTGTTGGCAATTGGGATTTTTCGATTTATCATGGGCTTACACGCACTGACGAAACTACCCTTTACTGTAGAATTCAGCTCGGAGGAAGGGTATGTAATGGAGAGCCTGAGAATAAACCCATGCTGAAGTCCTTTAACAACCAAATACCCTGATTCTACTGAGATTCGAACCTACCCGACCATACCCATGCAGCATCAATCATAATAACCCATGAGTAAGCAGGAAAAAATTGGCAGCTCTATTCGTCGAACACTACCCGTGATGGCGAAAACAGTGAAGCTACTCCGTTCAGAAGTGTGCGCGTTCAAAGAACGGAACCCTGTCGTGTCGAAAACGGACATCGTGCGGCACATTTTGGACGCCGGATACGCCTGTTCCGTCATCTACAACATTTTGAAACTATGGGACAACAATGAGAAAATCGAAAGAAAGCTCGGTTCCGGACGGCTGACGACCCTGAGCGACAAGAAGCTCCAAAGGATGCTGAAGGGGAAAACCGAAGGAAAAGATTGCCATGTTCATGGACATACATGTCAGGAAGCGGCAGTCCCGTTCACTGGGTAAGTCTTTCAGCTCAATCGGACTTAAAATGGGGTGGCGCAAAGCGATTGAAGTTTGGCCTTTTCGAAAACCGAAAAATTAACCCAGGGGGGGGGAGGGGTAACGTGAAATTTGTTTTTTTTTGTTGCCAAATGACTTAAAACGCATGAAAAGTCGAGAATTGGTGTTATCTGAAAAATTTTTTTTTTTTGCAAAAATCGACTCTCTAGGACTTAGTCGTTTTTTCAATTGTGGAAGGCGGAGTTTAAAACATTTAGAATTATTTAATGAAATTGATCGCTATTGATCTCTCGAAAAAGCCTGTATAATGATATACACTATAACTAGCATTGAAGACATTACGTTTCATTAGGGTAGTTCATTTATTCAACTTAGGGTGGTTTATAATATTGTGTAAAAATGAGTAAAAAATGAAAAAAATCACTTTTCACTGAATACCAATAGAAAAATGCCTGAAAATATAATATTTGTTTTATCATTGTCATTAGGGTGGCAATGTTGAATTGGAAAAAAAATGCCATGTAGAATGGCAAGATATTACAAAACAAATTTACAAAATGTTAAAAAAAAACTACTCTGTGCAAAAAAGAAATTATCTCAACCAAAATTAAGATTGTGTCTCGCGGAAAATGTTGAATGCTTTCATGTCATTTGTAAAAACACACACGGAAGGTACATGGAATTAGAATATTTGAAAAATGTTTTCGATTCCAAGCCTTAAAAGTACATGAAACGGTGGAAACTGATGGAATATACATTATTTTGTTTGAAAAATCTACTCTCTAAGACACTTGTACTTGTTCTTTCGAATGTTGTACCAGACAATTTATTCGTTTTATTTACCACAATAATGTCCTTTGCCAACGCTTGATCGAACACACAGTGCTCTGGCTTATATAATCGGACAATAGACTGTATCGATGTTATTCAGTGATGATAAGAGTATAGGGATCTCAATCAGGTACGCAACACAATTGACTGTCGAACTGTCAAAATGACGCAAACCCAGAAACAACGGGGTTTGCGACATTTTGACAGTTCGACCACACATTTTCTCTCAAGTTTACATCATCAGAACGTGAACGTGAATGGGCACCATTGGCTGAAACTTTGCATAGACGTTTTTATAGACAAAAGATGCCATTTTGTGCTATTGGTTGAATTTTTCGAAACACAACTCGATTTTGAAAAGCTATTCAAAAATGCTATTTCGAATAGGTATTGATGATTACAAATATTTTTAGAGCCAACACGATTCGTTTGAGCGGTGTGTCGTCTTCGGCAAAGTTGTAGATAATAGTTTTGTCTTTCAAAAAAAAAAAAAACACTGTAAGAACAAATTATTAATTTCTTGAAAAAATAACAAGTTAAAAGAAAGTTATTAATGAATTATTTAAAACTGCCCATTTAAAAAAACTAATTTATTTAAAAAAAAACTACGAAAGATTACCTGAACAACGAAACCGGCCATGGAGAAATAAAAAAAAAATATTTTTTTTTTCAATTTATTCTGTGGAAGAATAAAGTTATTTCGAAATTTTGAGTTTGAGTTTTTTCAAAAAATATTTTTTTTTCAAAAAATGTTATTTTTTTTTTATTTCTTAATGATCGGACTAGTTTCATTGTTTTGGTAATCTTTTGTAGGTTTTATTAAAAAATCAGATTTTGAAAAAAATTAGCTCTTTTGAATAATTAATTTTCAATTTTTCTTCTAACTTTTTTTTAGAATAAATAATTTTTATTCAGAATTATTATCTACAACTTTGTCGAAGCCGTCACACCAATCAAACGAACGGAAGTGCTTTTTTATACTCTTTTTTCACAATATTATAAACCACCCTATGCCGAATAAATGAACCACCCTAATAAAACATAATGTTTTCGATGCTAGTTATGGTGTATATCATTATACAGACTATATCGAAAGAAGTGATCAATTTCAAAAGATAAATTCTAAACATTTTGAACTCCGCCTTCCACAATTTGAAAAAACGACTAAGTCCCAGAGAGTAAAATTTTGCAAAAAAAATTTTTTCAGATGACACCAATTCTCGACGTTTTGTGCGTTTTTAAGTCATTTGGCATCAGAAAAAAATCCAAAAACCGAAATTTTACGTACCCCCCCTTGGGTGATTTTTCGGTTTTAAAAAAAGCCAAACTTCAATCGTTTTGCGCCACCCCATTTTAAGTCCGATTGAGCTGACATTTTGCACAGGGTGTTTTTTCGGGCAGGTGAACATTTTGTATAGGGGTTTTTTTTTTTTGAAATTCGAGATGACCATTTTGGCTGGCACCCTACTCCGTACCTAACTTACGTACAGTAACTTCCACCTCCAAAGTTTCGCTTCGATCTCTCAACACTGCACAGTGGTACGAGAGCTCAAAAACGTGAACTTAATTCATTTGCTCTCCAAATAATGGTTTTATTGACATACTATCTTCCGAAGATATTTAGTATATAAAAAGGCTCAAATCATGACAAAAAGTTTTAGTTCGAAACTCAACCGATAGTGGCGCTGCAAAATCTAACTTTTTAGTCTTACACTTTAGAGAAATAGTGTCTTCAGCAAAGTTATAGATAAAGTTCTTACAAAAAACTTTGTAGAAGACACTTTTGTTCTAACTCTTTTTGTTTTGGATATATAATATTTCTTATTAAACTTGTCTTTAAAATTAGTTTTTTTCGAATATACAAAAAACTGTAACGTTTAGAAGGTTATAATGTTCTACATATATTTGTATATTATCAAAACACACAACTTTGTAGAAGACACAAAATAGATAGCTTCCACACAAACCGAGTTATTGCCAAAAAATGTTAAAAAAGCAACATTTTTTGTACACACCAAGAACACAAAAATGCAAAAACTAGCAGACGAAACCTGCATAGAATGAAATATTATCATAATCACTCTACAAAATCACTTTGAACGTTTGTCCCTTCCAGTATCTTCATTGCCTAAGTTTTGTTTAAAAACAGCCTTACTCAACTTTTTCGATGAAAATACACGTCAAAACGTTGGCCAGATTACTGATCACTGCATACCTTTTCCAAATTAAAAATGTTGTATCATCTATTGCATTGTTCTAATAATTAAATTATATTTTTATGTAGGTATTAATTCTGCTAAAATAAATGTATAAAAAATATAAAGTTGAAAAATCATCCCCATCAGAATTAGCATTATCCTCCTAATTAATATCTAACCTGTATTTTTCATCAACACAGATCTCATTAGGTGGCTTATCTCGCAAACTGCTTATAACTAGATCTATTGATTCCAGAAATCGGTATAGTAAATCAACATTTACGGCTGTTCGAGAAAACTTTTTGATGTGGTCTAATCTGTATCTATGAAGGTAATAATTATTTTGCGTTTTCAAATATTTCAGCAAGCTCATGATACGTCTTGATGTCTTTGTTCCGGCTTTCTTGTGCCTTCTCGGATAGCTGGCCAATAGGGACTAGGAAATGCCTACTAGATTTACAGTAAAAAAAAGATCAGTAAACAGTAAACAGTAAAAAAAATATCGATACAGTGAGATCGATTCTTTGCGTGAATTTGTCCAATGCTATTACTAGTTAAAGTTTATGACATATTCGCCCTGCAATTATTATTTATTATTTGTCAACAGATAAAGTTCTTACCCTAATGACATTTACTAAAATCAGCTATCTTAAGAACTAAATTAGCATAAAACATTTCTCAAACAACGCTTGTTCTTAACACGAGACACATTAAAATCAAACACATCGTAGCAGCTGTTGAAAATGCGACACATGCTGAGCACGGGTTCATGTAGGCCATAGTTCGTCCTTGAAGATCGGTTGTTTAAAAATGTATGGAAACGGAGATTGCGTCGTCTAGTGTTTATATCGAGGAGACCTAGTAATAAGGGGCAGTCTATGTGTCCCTGTATCAGGTCTCCCACGAAACAGGCCTTGGCCAAGTTGCGCCTTCCTTCCAGCAGCTCTAAACTGATGAGCTTGCATCGACTCTCATAGCTCGGTAGATTACGAGAGTCTCGCCAAGGAAACTGCCTTAATGCGAAGCGAACAAATTTTCGCTGCACAGCTTCAATCCTCTTAACTGTGTTTTGGTAAAAAGGACACCATACGATGGCGGAATATTCTAATATAGGACGGACCAGGGAGCAATAAAGCGCTTTGAGACAGTGCATGTTTTTGAAGCTTTTAGCGAAACGAAACAAAAAACCCAGTTGCGACGACGCCTTTGAAACTAAATAAGCAACGTGATTCTTGAAGGTTAATTTTGAATCGAGCATGACTCCCAGATCCTTCACCACCGTCTCACGTTTCAAAGCAGATCCTTGTAAACTGTAGTCGTGGAGGTACATCGCATGTTTTCGACCGAAGGAGATAACTGAGCACTTTGACACATTAAGTGACATCCTGTTTAAGCTGCACCAATCGCTGAAGGCTTCCAAGTCAAATTGTAGAGACTGGGCGTCAAGAGAGTTTTTTATTGTGCTGTATAGCTTCAAATCATCTGCGTAGGATAATTTCATGCATTTTAAAATCGAATTCAAGTCGTTCATGAACAGCAGAAAAAGGAATGGCCCAAGGTGACTGCCTTGAGGAACGCCGGATGTAACGGGAAATGGAAACGACATATAATCGCCGAGCTTAACTGCCATGGTTCTTCCAGTGAGGTAGGAGCGAAGCCAAGAAAGCAAATTGTCGTTCATTCCGATTTTGTCGAACTTCGCTAAAGCAATCTCGTGATTTACTCTGTCGAAAGCTGCGGAAAGGTCGGTATATACAGCGTCCACTTGATTACCGTGTTCAATCTCTCGTATAATGAACGATGTAAAAGTAATCAAATTAGTCGTCGTCGAGCGCTTAGGCATGAATCCATGCTGGTCCAGGGAGATGGCGTGCGAACAATCATGAGTCAATTTGGAAAGAACAATTTTTCAACATCAAACAGCTTTGAGACAGAACTAAGCGACGCAATGCCGCGATAGTTAGAAACGGTCCGCTTGCATCCTTTCTTGTGGATGGGAAAGATGAAGGAATTCTTCCAGCATTCGGGAAAGACTCCCGTCGTCAAGGATAAATTAAGGACCTTGGCCAAAGGTGCAGCAAGCAAATTTAAGCATCGTTTTAGAATTAGAGAAGGAATGCCGTCAAATGCACTATGAACTGTCTTTTTGAATTTCATATCAGGCAATGAAGTTACTAAAAGGGACAAACGATCAAAGTGATTTTGTTGAGTGATTATGATAATATTTCATTCTATGCAGGTTTCGTCTGCTAGTTTTTGCATTTTTGTGTTCTTGGTGTGTACAAAAAATGTTGCTTTTTTAACATTTTTTGGCAATAACTCGGTTTGTGTGGAAGCAATCTATTTTGTGTCTTCTACAAAGTTGTGTGTTTCAATAATATACAAATATATGTAGAACATTATAACCTTCTAAACGTTACAGTTTTTTGTATATTCGAAAAAAACTAATTTTAAAGACAATTTTAATAAGAAATATTATATATCCGAAACAAGAAGAGTTAGAAGAAAAGTGTCTTCGACAAAGTTTTTTGTAAGAACTTTATCTATAACTTTGCTGAAGACACCATTTCTCTAAAGTGTAAGATTAAAAAGTTAGATTTTGCAGCGCCACTAGCGGTTGAGTTTCGAACTAAAACTTTTTGTCATGGTTTGAGCCTTTCTATACACTAAATATTTTCGGAAGATATTATGTCAATAAAACCATTATTTAAAGAGCAAGAGCCGATTCTGATGATGGTGAGCTTCGTTGCCCCTTGAAGTTTCTTCCATTTTATGTTCGGCGTTTCATTTAAAATCTGAACAATTTGTCTCGAAGTCTCAGAACCATTTATTTTTCTTGAACTTTTTTCAATAAACAACTTTGCCGAAGACTTTACATCGATCTAATAAACCGCTTTGGCTCTAAAAATGTTTTTAATCATCAATACCTTCCCAAAATAGCATTTTCAAATAGCTCCTCAACAAAAAGGCGTGTTCCAAAAAAATAAACCAATAGGGTAGAACGGGGCTAGTTGGTTACGGGGTAAGTTGGTCAATGAGAATATTTTCGAATCTACGTATCTAAAAAATCGTGTTATATGGATGATACGTAGTAGATAACCAGAGAAACTAAATGACAAAATGAAGTACAGTTTTAATTAGGACGTATAATAAATACAAATTGGTGCCAAATTGGCCATCAATTCTACTCAGTTTTCAAGTTGAAATGTTTTTCTCTAAACAAAGCTAGCCAAATTGAAATGAACATGACTCAACGTATTATGAAAGTCATTTTCGTTAGTTTTAAGTTGTGTATAGCAAACTTTCGCCAAAATTTTATCTTATATATAAAATAAAGTTACATATGTGCGATTGCCCATAACTTTACAACGGAGCGTCTGATTTGAGCTGGCTTTGTTTTGTTGTGTTCGTCTTTGTCCAAGGCAAAATGTTACGGCGAGAAAACTAGGAAAATTCAAAGGAAAATGGTAAAATTCACGAAAATAGAATTTCCATATAACGAAGAAATGAGATCGCAGAAGGCGCAATGAACAACAATAATATGCCAGCAATTTAAAACAGGTGACTCTCGACAATTATTTTGAAATCATCGTTCAAAAGCTACCATCGAAAATTTAGTGCAAATATAAGTGCACTCGACTGGTCGCTACCGTCACGGTGATCGGTTGAACTGTCTAAACATATAGAAATGCAGCTCTGTTTGTCTGTCTGTCTGATCCATATAGGCTTGGAAACTACTAAACCAATCGGCGTGGAATTTTGTATATAGGGGTTTTAGGGGCCGATGGAGGTGACTAAGATAGTTCGAGACCTCTCCCTTTTCTAGAAGAGAGGAGTCTGACCAAGCAAATGGAACCACATTTGGCATATGAATATCTTTAGGGGTAACAAATATGTCCATTATGGTTCAACACCCTTCCCTCTTCTGAATGGTAGGGCTCTTATACAAATCAAACATAAATTTCTATGGTGGTTTGATACTCCTCCGTACTCTGGAAGGGGAGGCAGGTCTCCCATACAAATTAAACAGATATTTCAACCAGGTTTTCCGGAAAACAGCCTACAATGATCGGGTCGATGAACAGGAGCCAAAACTCGACTCCAGACGCCATTTTTAAATTTAAGATGGAAACTTCCGGTTTCTAATATGGGTATTTGCGTAATCGTAATGGTGCACCAGAAGCTAGAAATCGATCACAGACACCATTTTGAATTCTAAGATAGCGATTTCCGGTGTCTGGAAACTGCCAAAAATGACCAAATACCAACCAATATGGGTGTTTTTTCAATCAGTGTTTCTTAAATCAGAATGACGCTCAGGGGCCAGAAATCGCCTCAAATGCCAATTTGATATCCAAGATGGCGACTTCCGGTTTCGGAAAAAAACCGCCGAAAAAGACCGAATATTATTCAATTTGGATATTTCCGTAATAGAGATAATGCATAGAAGCCAAGCAATGACCCTGGACACTATTTATGGTAAACGCTTTGCCTTTTGACTTCCTATGGCCGATTCGTCGTGCATTTGCACACTATAAACGAATCGCAAGGAATCAATGAATTTGGAATGTTTAAAATTATTAAATTGAACACAAAAATGGGCCAGACGAAGTTTGCCGGGTCAGCTAGTTTTCATATATTTAAAGCAATTTACATATTTTATAAATGATATTTTATAAATGCTAGTTGGTCACATACTAGGGGGCTGGTTTGTCTTATGCACATCATAAATGAGTTCAAGTAACCAAGTAAATGCAATTTCAGAAACAGTGCATTTCGTGATGCAAACTTAATCCAAGCGAAAACAGCATTTGCTTTGTTTAGCAAAACCATTTATTTGAAGCGATAAACTATTTGGTAAAAGTTATCTCCATTTCATCGTCATTTCGATGAATATTTTATTGCACAATATAAATGCTGAGTCCTTGATCTAAAATAACTATAACGTACACTAATGTATCGACAAATGCCTTCTACCTGATAAAAATTTCGGCGAAAGCATGCTTTCGACAAAAAAAACTAATGTAGCTATAGTTTTGTGGTTAGGATTACATATGCGAATCTAGAACTTGGCTCCGGTTCTCAATTTAATCCTTATTGACTTCGATTTAGTTCCCAACCAAACTATTAGAGAGATTTCAACATATACTTCTCGTCAAGTATGAAAGAGTAACACGATTTTTTTCACGCAATTTTCAGTTACTTTTCTCATGGTTTGGGATTTCGGAAAGCAAACGTATTAACAAAAACCAGGATGCGGTTTGACCTCCGCTGAGACGCTACAGACTGCCGCAAATGCAGCGAGGAAGGAAAACTGAATTGTCCTTCCGAAATAAAAACGGTCAATTTACCCCACACCCTAACCAACTTACCCCAGCTGATGGGCTAGTTGGCCAATTTGACATCCACTCAAAAAAACTTAGAATATCCGCAAAATCATGAATTATTCTGTACAGTTTATATTTTTTCTAGATGCTATAGAGCAAGATCGCGCGAAATGACCTATGGTCGAGTATCGACCATTTTTGATTTGAATGAAACTTTGCACACATATTTGGCTTAGCAAACTGAGCATTTTCACAGATGAAGAGATTTTTTACACCCATGAGTTACATTCTAAAAGGGCGTATGCCTTTTGGCAAAAAGGTTTTATTCGAAGAATTGTAGCCCAGAAACCGTTGGTTGTATAGAAAAACTGTCTGAGAATGAGTTGTAAGGAATTGAAAATGCACCATAAAAAAATATACACTGTACAAAAAAAAATTTTTTACCAAAAAAAATTAAAAATAAACATTGAATTTCAATTTAGGAAAATCAAGTTTTTTAAAGAAACTTGACGTTAACATGCAACTTCAAAAAAAAAGTCCAGGATGGAGAAATGAAAAATAATTTTTTTATGGTAGATTAATTTTTTTATAAAAATTCTAATTTAAACATTTTTCAAAATATTTGTATTCTGATGATTTTAAAAGATGCAAAGAGTCATTTTGAATCAAAAAACTCTTGGTGGTATACATTCTAAAGGCATCGGTTTTCGAGTTATTTTAAATTTAAGCTCGAAAAATTATTGATATTTCGGTAAATACACGTTTTTCTTAATTTGTCCATGGTTCTCCAACAAAAACCATACGTTCATTGGAATGCTTGATCAAAAATATACAATTCATTCTTTGACAACAAAACGATTGGATAAATAACTCAAGCGCTAAACCTTAGCATACCTACACGTTGCCCCTTGCCGAATGTTTTATAAAAAAAATATGTTTGTCGTGCAACACTACCTACTTGTTTACTAATAATAACTGTTTGTAAAGTACGCAACCACTAACTACTGGGTTACCTATAATATCTGTTTTCGTATATAAATACGATTGCACTACTCCAGATGTGTTAGTAACAGTTTGCATTTTGTGAAGATGGATAAAGTGAAAATGGAATACACCAAGCCCAAATGCTGTAAACCCTTTCCTGATTATCGGTGCTCATCAAGCTTACGCGAAATTAAACGAAAACGTTATTGCAAAATTAAAAATATTGAACAGTCAAGCTCATTTTAATACGTCTTTATCAATTTGTGATTCGTGTAGTTATTGGAATGATAGTCAAGCCACCTTCGTTGTTTACTATTCAGAATCTGGAACACTTAAGAATATCAGCTTAAGAATATCAGGTGTTCATTGCCAAATGATTGAGTTTTTTGAAAACAACAATAGAGTTGAAGAAAGCGATATTAATGTCTGATGGAGCTGCCTCACAATATAAAAATAGAAAAAACTTTGCAAGTTTAAAACAAAATATAACGTCGATGCAGAGTGGCATTTTTTGCGACTTCTCATGGTAAAGGCCCATGCGATGCAATTGGTTGCATATTAAAACGAATGGCAGGAAATGCAAGTTTAGCTAAAGAACATGAACATCCCACTACAAGCGCAATAGAATTGTATGATTGGTCTAATCAGAAAAGTAATAAAAATTCATAAAAAATGTCATTTAGTTGAGTATCATATAAAGAATATGAACAAGGAGTAACAGAATGGAGCAATATTTCCAAAAAATCTATAATAATAGCTGCCACACAGAAGTATTACTCTTTTGTTCCGATTTCAGAAAATAAGATACAAACGAAGCTGTTTTCAAAAGATGACGAATCATTTACATGATGTATATAAAATATAAGGTGAAACTAGGTCTGTAATTTAGAACATTTAACTCTTTTCTTGAGAACCGTTCGCCCAATCGCCCAAACGTATGGTTTTTGTTGGAGAACCATGGAAAATTAAGAAAAACGTGTATTTTCCTAAATATTTATAATTTTTTGAGCTTAAATTAGAAATAACTCGAAAACCAATGCCTTTAGAATGTTTACTACCAAGAGCTTTTTGATTCAAAATGACTCTCTGTATCTTTTAAAATCATCAGAATACAAATATTTTGAAAAATATTTGAATTAAAATTTTCATGAAAAAAATAATCTACCAAAAAAAAAATATTTTTCATTTCTCCATCCTGGAATTTTTTTAAAAGTTGCGTGTTAACGTCAAATTTCTTTAAAAAGAAATAAAAAAAAATTCAATCCTCTTTTTAAATTGAAATCCAATGTTAATTTTTAATTTTTTTTCGGTAAAAAAATTTTTTTTGTACAGTGTATATTTTATTATGGTGCATTTTCAATTCCCTACAGCTCATTCTCAGACAGTTTTTCTATATAACAAACGGTTTCTGGGCTACAATGCTTCGAATAAAACCTATGCCAAAAGGCAAACGCCCTTTTAGAATGTAACTCATGGGTGTAAAAAATCTCTCCACCTGTGAAAAATGCTCAGTTTGCTAAGCCAAATACGTGTGCAAAGTTTCATTCAAATCAAAAATGGTCGAATACATTTTCGCGTATTTCCAGGCGATTTGAAATGATTCTGCTCTATAGACTTAACACAACATTTCCATGTAATGAGTTTTTGCCATAATATTTCCTACAAAAAGTTATGGAGCATTTTGAAAAAATGACCAACTAGCCCCGCTCTACCCTAGCACAAAACGGCATCTTCAAAATCAAATTAATATGGTCGAGTTGCTCGTTTTTTTTTTTGTGGAATTGCACGATATATTATGTACATGCAACGCAACCATTTGTAAAACAAAGAACGGACCGAAAATCGAACTAGACATAGTAATCCTCTTGCGGTCGTGTCTTACACACAACCCTTCTGTAATTTATTTGGCTTTGTTTTAGAGTCTGAGTGCTGCAGAGACACTTCTGTCAAATCACGCTCGTACATCCCACGTAAACGTTCCGGAATACTTCAAATAATCTTCGATGGCTTTTGGAAGTGTGTATTGAAATTGAAAAATTAAAATTCTTAGAGAGTCAGAGTTGTCAGATTTTATTATAAAGTTATTACTACTTGAAAACTGAATAAAACCTGTTTGAAATCCTACTTAGAACCCGCAATCAATTGGCTCCCTTAGATGAAAGCTATGCAGAATTTACGTACATTTGAAAACAGAATCGCTAATCTGAGGAATCTCGAACACAAACCTATTAAAAACTAAACAAAGAAACAATCGAAATTTTATAAAAGTGTAAACTATAAGACAGGATAAAGCGGGAACTCCAAATGTGGGTTTGCTCTTTGAATCTTCATCACAATTGTTCAATCTGAAAGTCTGGGTTTAGATGCTTCAGGACGTAATAATTTCTTCTTAATTATTTATTACAGTTTCGGTCAATAAATTTAGAATGTTTTCTTTTAATAATCAGGATGCCTTTCAATATTATCACATACGAATCGTCTTTATTAAGCAACAAAAAACAGTTTCCCCTAAAATAAATATACAGAACAAAAACTAAATAAGTTAACTCTTACTTAAGGATAAAAAAATCAACCAACAATCGAGTTGTCCTCTAGTTTGCCTAGAACTTGTTCGGTTAAGCAATTTTTTCTGCGGTCAGTTTGCTTGGCATGACACAGTAAATGCACCCTTAGCTGATCACGTCGTCCATATTTGCGGCCACATTGTGGGCACTGAAAGTCATTCTGTCCGTGGTGTTGATTAAAATGCCGCCTCATATCCATTTGGCGGTAGAACCGTCTCGGACATTCTGGGCAGACGAAATGTTTTTCCGAGGGTTTGTGCCGTTTTTCGTGTGCCTCCAGCTCGGCCAGGAATTGATATCGTTTGCCGCACTGCGAGCACCGGTGCTGCCGTGGACCGGAATGTTTAGTGTTATTGTGCTGCTTCAGGGTCGAGCTACGGGCGAAAGTTCGATCACACAGCTCACAGGTGTACTCTCCGTCGTATTTAAGGTAGTCGCGTTTCCGTTTTCCTCTGTTGAGTGATACATAAACGGTGGTTTTTGAATCACTAGCTGAAAGCCCATTATCAGAACCGATCGGCTGGTCAGGAATCGCTGATTCATATGGTACGAATGTTGGTGAGGGTTCCTCCGGTGATGGCTCCGGTGTCGGAATAGTTAGCACCGAATGGACTGCTGGTTGACCATGGTATAAGTCCTGAGGCATGATTACGGTGTATGCAGATGGATATTGTTGATAATGTGAATAATTTATTGGAATCGTCACTACGGGATTGTTAGGATTTTGGATTACTGGATAATTTGGATCATTTCCGTACTCATTCGTCATTACATACATCCCATTATTGACTCCAGTGTAGTTCGAAGCTTCCAGTGTATAATACATATTAGTACTGTCAGTATGATCTGGAGTTAGTGGAGGCGTCAAACGACTGTTACCCGGATATGCAAGCAGTGTGTTGTCGGACTTAGGGTGTGAAACAGCTAAAGCATTACTTTCTGAAAAATTATTAGTTACGCTCACTGCCTCCATAATATGTTTAAATTCATTGTCAAAATCAGATTGATAGTGATGTGATGGCGGTGATGGCGGAAGCGTGGTTAGATCGATCAGATCGGGCTGATCGAAACAGTTTGGGTCGGTTTTAATGTTTTCTGGTTTTATTTGATCGCTTTCAACCGCCACAACGTAGTTTAAATTTTGCATTTCTTGGTAGTCGTTATACATTTTTCTTGGATTGGTGCACTTTTGTGTATTCGAATGTTCTGTTGTAATGAAAATGAATATCAATCAGCAATTACAAAATTCTTCATCATGCTAGAAGTTGAACTAACAAATATTGTTTGCATTCATTTTGGAACTAATCTCATTGATTACTGGTAAGTAAAATGAAGTGTTATTTTTAAAACATTCTGATTCTAGGGGAAACTTTGACTTCAATTCATTTTTCCAGTTACAAAATATACGGTTGAGTTAACTATATTCAAAAAAATTAAGCAAGGGCGCTATTGTAATGTAAACAATAATCGTGCAATTTTAAATATTTGAGTTCAACAATCCAGCGTCAACAAAATATAGACAGTTTACTCACCTTTAATCTTTATCTTTTTTCTTTAACATTGAAAACCAAGTTCAGTGTTAAATGATTTTTTTTCTACTGAAAACTCGAGTTTATGTTCACCACCGCCAGAAACCGCCGTTTACTTCACTGCAGATATCAAACAATAGGACACACGAATAAAAGAATTTACTCTGCTGCTCTCACAAGATGTGCACGGGATGAGTAGAGCAAAAGCATTTATTCATCTAATAGCGCCAGTAAGAGATTGTGCACTGAAGTGAACTAACATATAGATTGAAACATCCGAAATATTTCCTTCCTGCAATTTCTCATGCAAAAACAAACAAATATTACCAACTACGAAATTCGTTAGGAATTCTCGCTATTCCCACGCTGACACTTGTGTAAAATAATAGGGATGCACTGGTATTTCCAATCAAGCAAAAGATAAAAGAAGATGCAGTTGCGGAGTTGGATTTACTGTTACATAATTCATTTTCTTAAACAGTTTTTAGAAAATTTAAATGTAAAACGTTAATCGTTTGAAATGAAAGCGAACAACCTAATAAATAGTCTGGTGAATTTATTTTTAATTCTTAATTAAAAAAAAACATTTTACACTATTGTTTTACATACACACAATCACTCGCTGTCTTTCTTCTTGGGCATCCTAACAGTCTTCCTTTCGTGCGACACCAAATGGGCGATCAGATGATCGTTCCGAACGAATCCTTTCCCACAAACGCTGCACTGGATCGTTGGTTTCGCGTGGTGCAAAATGTAATGCCTGTCCAGTGCCTGGGTGTGCTGGAAGCCCTTCGGGCACTCCGGACAGTTGAACGGTTTATCCTGATCCAGATGGCATTTTTCGTGCTCCTGGAGTCGGTCATGTTGCCGAAAACTTTTACCACAAGTTCTGCACACGTAAGGCCGCGGTCCGTTGTGGTACACATCCATATGCTGTGTAAAGCCATTCTGCTTTAGGAAGTACCGGTTGCATTTTTCACAGTGAAAATTTCCATGATTAGCGCGCACTCGTTTGCGATGGTGAGGCTTTGATTTTTTGCGTTTGCTTGTTGATTGATTGTTCGTCGAAGATACCTCCTTGGAGTGCTCGGCACTGTCCACACTCGAGGAGCTACTAGTGGTAACACCAACGTCAAGTGGAGAACTCATTATTTGATACAAGGTTTGACTGTCAAGTGATGTTGATGGAGAATTTTCTTGCCTAACCTCATTCTGTCCAAACGAAGGAATTTCCACAATTTCGCAATATTCTGGAACATCTGCAATTTCAATCTTTATTCGCTTTCCGGCTGGTGGCAGGTCAGATTCGAGCTGAACCGCGGGCGTTTGTTCCACATATTCGTTGATTACCATAGGCACAACATCGTCAGGGATCAAGTTTGGTGGTGTAATCGATGATTCCGATCTACTGAAAGGTATTTGTAAAACGGCTGCAAACTGTTGCGGCGTACAATCTAGATCTGGTGACACCACTGGTGTTGGCACGTTGTACCCAGCTTCCGACGGTAATTCAGACACTTCCGACATGTTGTCCCAATGGCGCTCTCGGATAATCGAAAAATCGACCGGTCGGTAAGCTAATCTTGAAGCTGGCGTGAGACCTAGCCAATCGTATACATGGTTCACATACGGAGGGTCGGGCTTCACGGCTATAGCACTATTCGTATAGTATTGCATCGGGTTTTGATAGTGAGAAACGCTATCGTGGAACTGCACATCCGTCGGATATACTGGTATATCTGAATATATTCCCTGGTCATCTTGATCAAACTGTTTGTAGGTGTACTCTTGCTTAACAGGAACGTACGGACTGAAACTGTACAGCTGTGAAACGATATCGTGTCCTTCGAATGGGATATGTTGTTGGTTTTCCTGGGATTCCATTGGTAATTTTTCTTTTCCGGCAAACAAAACTGCTCTCGTACTCATGTGTAGAGGGATAAACAAATAACTGGACTAAAAGAATAAGATTCAACATTGCTTTATCCTGTTTCTGGGTAGTTTATTACAATGTTACCTGGGAATTAAACACAAGCTAGCACTAGGTAGAAATGTCAATCAAGTTTCTATACAGTTTTTTTTTTTCTAGGTAGTAAGAAACCAGAGTCAGAACGATACAACCAAAAATGTTTTTACTGTAGCACATTTAACTATGCTTAATTTGCCCATTAAACAAACAGGAATCTACGAACGTATGTCAAAACTAAATGCGCCAAAAGCAACACCAGAATGTACTGCTTTTTCACAACAGATGCCTGTTTAGTGCAAAATATCTATTGTAATCCTCGATACTCTCCCAGTAGGGGAACAACGGGCAAGACGGTCACCCTAAGAAAATCATTCATTATTCTGCTCAAAACACAACATTTCAACCAACGATATTCATAATATTCGACGTTGACTAGTGTTTTTCATAAAATATTGCAAATCTTTGCTTTTTAGAGTGATTTTATATAAGTTTTCACTAAAATAAAAACAGTCTCGAAAAAAAAAACTATTTCACAACGTGCATATGAAACGCACCGGCTGTGCTGGTAAGACAGACCTATGAAAGACTATAGCAAATTTCTTTTCTATACGGGACGACGCGCTGCGCAAAAAAGCACGTGTTTGAAGCTTACCGTCGGCTGCGCCGATGGAATCATTCACATCATTTACATGTAGTATATTTACAGCTTTTAACAATGTTTTTAATGATTATTTTTGTTTCAAATGAGAATGCTAAGAATGCTGAAAAAAGAATAATAAATGGTGCTATTGTCGTTTTCTCAGACTGCCCATTTTGCTAACACAACATCTGACCGTCTTGCCCAAGAGGCAAACATTTCTTTGGATCGATGTGATTTTCAAAAAAATAATATTTTCACTAAACTGTCTTCACCCACGTGTCTCAAATATGCTCAATTATTCCAATGTCATTGAAAACTATATTTTTCTGAAGTTTTACCGAAGCAGAAGCTTAAATTCGACACGGCCAAAACTACATCACATTGCTTTGCTGTTGAGGGTGAGCTTATTTTGATTATTTCTTAAATAACTAACTATTGTTACAATCTACATAATATCTCGAAACTCCCAGGATCCTGTTGGTATGTAACTGGCATAACTGAATAATTAACTGAGTGTTAATTTCAATGGTTTATATAGAAATGAGCAACGGTCCATCTTGCTCGCCCTGTCCGTGTTGCCTGTTGTTCCCCTAATGCATTAGACGACATTGAAGCTGGAGAAGTCACGCAAGATCATCATCCAGTTGAGCTGATTTGCTTTGTTAGTTGTAAAACAATCGAGAAAAATGTTAGCGGGTAAACCGTAGGAGATCTTTCATAAACAACGCAACGTACGTATCCATGTTAAGGAAAATTTATTTAATTGTAGCTTAAAATTGTTATACAACATAATCGGAAAACACATAAGAAATTGCAATCATTGTTCAAAATAAGTGACCAGATGTCACATATGTCCACTGAAACGGTTGTCGATATCAATGCCAACTGTCTTAGAAATGCATGAAACGTCGAAATCTGGTGTAACCTTGGAAAAAAACCAAATTAATCCTTGATTTGCTAGATTTATTTTTCACTTCAAATAACAAATATCCGGTAGCTAACAGTGAAACCAAATCGAACATTTGAAACATAACATTCAAGCACATATGAACATACACTAACACATGCAAATAACATGAAATAAACATGTTTCAAATATATGACGAGAAATTTTTTTTTGATCGTGGTATGATCGAAACGTCACTGTACACTTATTTAAGTTGGACTTGATTATGTATAGACTTGATTAGGGTAAGGAACGGCTTAAGCAGTGGTGCCTATTTTAATCAGTCGAAAAAAAACAGGCCTCATACTCGTGAATTTTACACTAAAGTGCTTGTTACGTAAAATTTTCCAAGAAATACGATGAAACCATCAAATTTGAAATAAAATTAGCTGCATTTGCCGAAAAATACAAATTTAGTTTTAAAATACAAAAATAATCTATCTGGCAACACTTCCGGTCAAAAACAATATTATTTCTGGATTCCTTGGTTTATTTTCTTCAAAATTCACCTATCACTATTTTCCGGGTGTCTTATGTCTAAAACAATATCGCACGCAAGCTTGGGGGCTTATGCGGTCTCGATCAACTTGATTAGTTGAGAGAATTCGTTATCGATATTGTTTTTTAGCACATTTTGCATGTGTAGGATAAGTACAACGATACATCGTGCCCCAGTGCTGAGTCGAGAAAATTTCCAGCTCGAAAATATCCTCGACCTGATCGGGAATCGAACCCGATGTTACCCGTGTGGGAGAGCTAGCCGACCGACATCGCTAACCACAGAACCACGGGGACCGGGTGTCTTATGTCTATGAATTGTGAAAAAATTAATTACGCAGTTCACAACTTTTTTCGTAAAAATTTTATATCTCGAGATTGGCTCATATTACTTCGGGATGATAGTTGTTTCTTATGTGAAATTTTCCAAAGAATACGATGAAATTATCAAATTTAAAATAAAAATGGCTGCATTTGCCGAAAAATGTAAATTTAGTTTTCAAATACAAAAATAATTTATCTGGCAGCACTTCCGGTCAAAACTTATATTTTTTCTGGATTCCTTGGTTTATGTTCTTCAAAAATCATCTATCAGTATTTTTCGGACATCTTACGTCTATGAATTGTAAGAAAAAGAAAAAAGAGATTTTGAACAAAAACTGCGTGATATTGCAATAAACAGGTCCCACAGAGCGGGGGGTATTCCAATCGACACCAAATTTGGGATTTTTCCAAAGTGACAGTAGATGAATAATTCTCCCAACTTTGAGCAAAATCTGTAATGGTCGCGTCCAAGTTTGTGCTTTTTCGTGGTCACTTCATATGGAATGACCCATATGAATTTCTTTCCAAAACTTTTAAGCCACGAGTTCAATCATTATAATTCATCAGTCAACCCTTAACTAGCCCGGTCATTTGACACCAATATGAAGTTTCGTGATTTTCACATTTTGATACATTACAGACGAAGTTACAGTCCGATTACAGTGAAATTCAATAGCGTGTTATAAGGCAACTAGACTTTCCATATGACACTGATTTTATGAAAATCGGTCAATCTCGGTCCAATCGGTCCATCTCAGAGAAACATGAGTGAGAATAAATGGTCTTCAGAACGCGTTTCTTTCCATAACTGTTGAACCACATATTCAATCTTTCTGAATTTCAAATGTTAAGGGTTTTTAGGTAGGCCGTTCGTATAACTACAAAAATATCATTTTACACTCGGTTGTTTATAGTTTTTCTATTTTAAATATGAACACAACAAACAAAATAAATAGGCTTTTATGGGGTAACTAGACCTTTCATTTGAGAATAATTTTGTGTAGATCGGTCCATCCATCTCTGAGAAAATTGAGTGAGACTGAAAGTTGCTGTGGTGTAAGTCATTCGGCCTCCTGGACCACTTTAATACCTTCGGTTTTGCCAGTGATTGCTACATCTTTCAAGGAGAAAGGCAAAAATCCGAAAAAAACGACTTTCGAAGAAATTTTAGAGCTAGATCCAATGGAGAGTTTCCCAGTTCAAAAATTTTTAAGTTCCAGAAAGTCGACCAGATCTCGACGTTTTATGCATTCCTAAGACATTTGGCTTACAAAAAATTTCGGTGCTGAACATTTCATGAACTTCCCGCTTCCACCGCTTCCTGAAGTCCGATTAAGCTGAACTTTTGTATGAGAACATTGTTCAAGAATGCGAAACTGCTAAAAGAAACTCAAAGGTCGGATTTTTCTTATACAAGTCATTGCAACCTAGCTCAAGCGCAATGAATGTAGATCTCTTACACCCCGATCCTTAGTTCCTCCTGCCCAAGCCACTTTTTCCTATTTCAGTCACCCCTTACCCCAGGCTTTATCCAGACGGAGCGATTACTTTCGGCCCAAATATCGAGAGACCTCATGTCACGTTACAAGGCCGTGAATGACACTTAATAGGTCAGATCGAACAAGCTCCGTATCGTGGTCAATGTCCTAAAACAAGCCTGTTCCGAACTCTTTACTCGGGAGTACAGCGTGTATGTATAACCGATTCGAGTCTTTCTGTAGAGTGTATTCTGGAAAGCGGCTTTGGTTGCTTTAGGAATAATGCTTGTCCTCATGTGAAGATACTTGACTGCAAGCAATTGTGTTCTGTGTCACTCGGCGGATGCACAAGAGTATATACTCCGTCCGACTCGTTTCGTGTTACGTTCGTCGGATCTGCATTACCAAGCCACGTCTCGATCCACCGGATACATCTACCTGTACGCCTGTACTTGTACTTGTGCAATAAGGCGCGGTGCGGCAAGTGTGGAGAGACCCACGCTGAGGATAACTGCAGTGAGTATAAATGCTAGGAAATGTATTCATTGCTGGAAAAATCAACATGAGTTCTCCACATACGCAATATACATGCAGCGCAGGGATAAAATCAAGCGGTCTCTCAAGGAGTGTTCAAAACGTTCCTTCGAAGCCATGCTTAAGGGGTAATCTCTACCAAAAAAAAATTTTTCTTGTCATTTTTTTTATTGGCTTAAATAATGCTAAAACTATCCTAGAATCAAAATCTATATCGCCCAAGTACTGATCTATACTCAAAATTCATTTAAAGCAATTCTTCACCGAACAACATTTATGCTTCAAAATAACATTTTTCGTTTATTTTGGCGAGGCTCGTTTTTATTTTTATTTCGAGGCTTTGTAAACTAGCAGAAGTTACCAATGATCGTTATAGTGATTCAAATTTGAAGTATAAAGGTCGCTGCATCAAGTTTCGACCGTTATAACGTCTCTACAGCACGTGTTTACTCACAATTTCCCTTTGTTTAGTCGATCAGCCATTCTCGTTGTGTACGTTTTTTATTTAAGTTTTTCTATACGTTTCAACTGTGAGTTATATTAAAAAGTGCTTAAATGTGAGGAAAAAGTTTGAGTTTTGCGTGAGATCGGATGCCAACCGCGTCAAAGTCACTGAGCGTTGTATGTCTGATATCGCGAAAGAGGCTAGGCGCATCCTTACATCAGATAACAAAAAGGAAGAAGAGGAAAATAAAGCCCAGGAATGACAACTTTACGGCGCAGGGATAGCTGACTGAAGGTAAAAAAAATATTAAGGGACTTCATTATTGTGAATCATAGGATTTATAGCATTTTGAAACTTTAAACGCGTTTTTCTCAAAACCATGTTTTCAAAATCGGCGTGCAGTAGAACTGAAAAAGTTTACATCCGATTGACTTGAAACGTTAACTGTAGCTTCTTCATTAGATAATCTAGTGAAGTACACACGATTTTAGCGATTGAATAACAACAACAAAAGTTATAAAAAATTAAAGTCGATTTTTTTTGTCGAAAATGATTTTTTTTTCTTCAAACCGTTGCCATTTTGCGAAGAAAAATTCTAAAAATATAATCATGTGTACTTAACGAAGAACACTTATGTAGATAATGGAAAAAAATTTGTTTTGGTTATAGGTGGCGTTGGGCACGACTTCTACTGCTCGCCGCGGAAGAGCTTTTAAAAAAGGGGGTCCAGGCAATCGCTGTACAGCCGCCATTTTGTAAAAAAAAAGCAAAGATTTTTTTCTATTTCCCAAGAGTTGCTTAATCCAATGATATATTATTTATAAACCTTACATCTCAAATGTCTTTCAAAAAAAAATATGAAAAAAGCCTTGTTTTTTGAGCATTTGGTAGATATTAAGGGGTAATATCCACGAAGGTATCGAAGACCACGACCACTTCTACCATAACAACAACCCCAACCGAAAATATCTTACGCCAATACTGGGGAGTTTAGAAAAAGGAATAATATTTCCTTTCCTAAACTTTCCAGAGAAGGCCCTAAGATTTATCAAGGTGCCAAAGCAAACTCCTCCTGGGTCTGCAAATTTGAAGTCCTAGAAAAAGTTCCAAGCACTTCCAGGAACATCTAAAGCCCCAGTTGTTCCTCTCGCATATCCAGTTGATGAAGTGAACTCTGGATTAGTGAAATTTTCTGACATTGTGGACTGGATTTTTGATACCTTCAACATACCTAATCAAAACAAATTTTCTCACAGTATTATTCCCAACAGTTAAATCATTTTAGAAGCAGTTGACTGCCCAATCGCTCCTCGGCCCAATCGGCGATTGTATCCTTCGATGGTTAATTCATCTGCTAATGTGAAGAATTTTTTCTCTGTCTTACAGTGGAGTTGTAGAAGTATTTTACCAAAAATTGATTCATTTTAAGTTTTGATAAATAAAACAAATGCAATGCATTTTTGCTTCGTAAAATTTCGTTTCGAATATCGATCTTAACTTCCACGATTTTCATCGGTGACACATTAACTGTTTTTGATTCTTGAGTCTTTGAACATTCAAAGTCAACCACGTGGTGGCTCCAACACACTTCTACCGCAGACAAATGGAAATGCTACTCGATCACGATTTCTTCGTCCAGAAAAATAACTTTTATTTAGAATTTTTTTTTTTTTTTTTTTTGGTAGGCAGTGTTTGTCGCTTCAAACAAAGATACCGTTTTGACGAAAAATAGTTAGTAGACAGAAATCTCACATGGTGGCGTATAAGTGTAACGTTTCGAACGAGGACGAAAATTTTAAAGGTTTTTTCTTCGAAGATACACGTCTGTTTGTCTGTGCTTCAACCTTAAGTATGTCAGATACTGTTCTTTGATTTTTCTCAAGCAGTGCCAACTTATGTAGCAATTATGCATTTCCAAGTTTATATTATTTTCATATAATAGCACAGACAAACAGACGCACGGTGTCAAAATTTCGATTATTAGCGAATTTTCATGTACCTCTGATTTTTTTTCGCAAAAATGTTGCCAACTGGATAAGAATCAAGGATCGGGAAGTTAAAAAATATTTCATCGGCAATTTTTTGAAAAATCTGGATTTTAATTTCTTTAGCGCAAATCTACAAAAAAAATCCCTCTAACTTCACTAATGTCAGTCATATTTACATAGTCAGCAACCAGTGCATTTGAGGGTAGTCCAGTGTCATTTAATTTCAAAAAATTAACAATTAAGTCAGTCATTTTACCACAGACAAACAGACGTACCACTCCATACAAAATTCTAAAAAAATGTGGTTCCGATTATTTTGTGCGACACGTACTGGACATATTCCGCAAATGATAAACTTTCAGCCTTTCTGCTGTTTCTGGCAGCACGGCACGCGACTGTCTACTAAATTCAAAGGTAAAAGGGCTGATGTGCACCACCGCTATGGCGGGAATATTCCGCGTAATTGAAACTCATTTGAATTGATCGTTATTTTGATCCATGAATATAAATTTCAAGGTACCTCTGTTTGTCTGTGATTTAACCATAGAAAATTACAGCAACCAATGCATTTGAGGATAGTGCAATGTCACTTCATTTCGAAAATTTTACGAATAAACCATGAAGCTAGACCACGAGAAGTGTAGAAATTTGGTTTGTGCCTTGTGCTTCAAAAAAACTATACTACGAAGAGAATAGGCGAGCAGTGGAAGAAAATGCTCTTTTCTCACTTTCTGCCTATGTATAACTAAAATGATAAAAAGTATTTTAGAGTTTTCTGCTGTTATCTGGGGGTGTACTGAAAGTTCAAAGTTAAGTCGAATGTGCTCTAATTATTGTCAAATTACTTATTGCTGACGCACCTTTTCGAACAACGTCTGAAGCATCGAGGTATGCACGTCCACGACTCCAATAAAAATACTTAAATATAAATAACTTTGAATTTTTCAAAGGAAATTTTTTTTTAATGAATTTATTTACCTAATCTGCCAAAGATTGAACATTAAGGAAATTTTCTCTACGAAAACATAAAGACAAACTGGTTTGCTGGATTCCCGTACGTTTTTCCTGCATCCCACAAAAATTGTTACATCTTAATTTTTTTTTGCGCTGAACGTCTTTTAAATAAATAAATTCAATTTTTCAAAAAAATCGCCGATGAAATATTTTTTAACCTTCCGATCCTTGATTCTTATCCAGTTGGCAACATTTCTGCGAAAAAAATTAGAGGTCCATGAAAATTCGTTAACAATCGAAATTTATTTTCATGGATCAAAATAACGATCAATTCAAATGAGTTTCAATTACGCGGAATATTCCCACCGCAGCGGTGGTGCACATCAGCCCTTTTACCTTTGAACTCAGTAGACAGTCGCGTGCCGTGCTGCCAGAAACAGCAGACAGGCTGAAAGTTTATCATTTGCGAAATATGTCCAGTACGTGTCGCACAAAATAATCGGAACCACATTTTTTTAGAATTTTGTATGGAGTGGTACGTCTGTTTTTCTGTGGTAAAATGACTGACTTAATTGTTAATTAAATTAAAAATTAAAATTAAATGACACTGGACTACCCTCAAATGCACTGGTTGCTGACTATGTAAATATGACGACATTAGTGAAGTTAGAGGGATTTTTTTTTGTAGATTTGCGCTAAAAAATTAAAATCCAGATTTTTAAAAAATCGCCGATGAAATATTTTTTAACTTCCCGATCCTTGATTCTTATCCAGTTGGCAACATTTTTGCGAAAAAAAATCAGAGGTACATGAAAATTCGATAATAATCGAAATGTTGACACCGTGAGACGTACCACCTCATACAAAATTCTAAAAAAAACGTGGTTCCGATTGTTCGACACCTACTGGACATATTCCGAAAAAGATAAACTTTCAGCATTTCTAGCAACCATACCCTTTATCTGCTTTTTCTGGCAGCACGCGCCGTGCGACAACTGTCAACTGAGTTCAAAAGGAGAGAGCGCCACCAGCACTGCAGCGGGAAACTTATTTAAAATGACCTGCGAAAATAAATTCCACGGTACATCTGTACATCTGTGGTAATTATTTATATCGTTCATTATAAACACAAATATTCCCATGTTTTTAGAATTTAGTCGATCAATAGCAATACTGGTTATAGACGAAAGTTTAAATTGCGTTTTTGATAATATGATGAATATCCTCTCATTTTCATGGCATATTTTTTGAGGTAGAATTGAGTCTCACGGCAACATTCAGGGATGGGGGTGTCAATTGAAATACCGAAAACGTCAAAAGCGTCACGGAAATTGACCACTTTTAAATGCCTAAAGCTCAGTCAGTTTTCAACGGATTTCTCTCATTCTCAAAGCATTCGATTGAAAAATTTACTATGCATGCACCAAAAGCGAAAAAATTTGATTTTGTGATGCTATTTAGAACAATCAGAACGCATATTAGGAACAATCATATTTGGACCAATCAGAGCTGAGAACAGGTGAAACGTTCAGTGGAGGAGTTGCTTCGTAGGCGACACAAAGGAAGAGAAAACGGAATATTTCTTTGTTGTTTATTTGTCATTGTGGAAGATGATTTTCGTTTTCTTGTCATCTCGGCAGCGTTTTCTGCCATTTTCGAAAAATAAACACTAAAAAGGAAAGCGAGAATACAACAATACGCTTGTCGTGTATCACTATCCCGCAATATATTTTGGCGTGCGACAGAAATATATATATATATATATATATATATATATATATATATATATATATATATATATATATATATATATATATATATATATATATATATATATATATATATATATATATATATATATATATATATTATATGTATATATATATATATATATATATATATTTATATATATATATATATATATATTATATATATATATATATATATATATATATATATATATATATATATATATATATATATATATATATATATATATATATATATATATATATATGTATATATATACCTTCTTATATCTATTTATATAAAAGAGAAGCCATTCAAAACTGTGTAAACGCTCACAAACCCTCCAATGATAATATTTTCGGAGCAAAAATGACTCTTAAGAACCGGTTATCGGTGTCTGACGA